>NC_090371.1:232895915-233208390 GCF_036365525.1 Heterodontus francisci
ACCTTGACTGTACTTGAACTGTATCTTTTACCCCATCGAGGTTGGCTTTCCCCCAGTTAATTATTCTTACTCTCAATTGTTCTTTGTCCTTTCCCATAGCCAACCTAAACCTTATGAGACAATGAGCACTGTCCCCTAATTGTTCTGGTACTGTTATTTGATCCACTTGGTGTACCTCATTCCCAAGAACCAGGTACAGCAGTGCTTCCTTTTTCATTGGACTGGAAACATATGACTGTAGATCATTTTCCTGAACACTCGAGGAAATGTTGCCCCTCTCTACCCTTTACCCTACCACTATCCCAGTCTATAATTGGATAATTAAAATCCCCCATAATAACTACTCTATAATTCCTGCACCTCCCTGTAATTTCCTTGCAAATTTATTCCTCTTCATCCTTTCCACTAGTTGGTGGCCAATAGACGACACTGAGCAATGTAATTGTACCTTTTTTGGTCCTTATCTTTAGACAATGAGATTATGTCCTTGATCCCACTGGGATATCCTTTCTCTCAAGAACTGTAATGCTCTCCCCAATAAATACCACTCCTCCCCCTTTTCTTCCTTCCCTATCTTTCCTGTTCACCTTGTATCCAGGAATATTTAACACCAGTCCTGCCCTTCTTTGAGCCAGGTCTCTGTTATAGCCTCAACATCACATTTCCACATCTCAATCTGCACCTGTAACTCATCAGTCTTATTAACTGCACTCTGTGCATTCATATACATGCACACTAACCCTGATTTAGACTTTATTACTTCCTCACTTACTCTGCTCCCTGCTAATAACTTACTATTCCCTACTTTAGTGCTATCTATCGCTCCCAGAATTCCATGCACCTTATACACCTTTTTTCTACTTCTATATGCTGGTGCACATCCCCCTGCCAATTTAGATTATACCCTTCCCAACCACACTAGTGAACCTCTCCACGAGGACATTGATCCCAGTCCTGTTGAGGTGCAACCCGTCCCTTTTGAATAGGTGCCTCCTACCCCAGAACTGATCGCAATGCCCCATGAATCTGAAGCCCATGCTTCAAGCCACACAATGATCCTCTCCATCTTTCGATTTCTACTCTCTCGCTAGCACGTGACACTGGGAGTAATCCAGAGATTACTACCCTCGAGGTCCAACTCTTTAACTTCCTCACTAGCTCCTGAAAATCTGACCGTTGGACTGCAATACCTGCCCTTGCTATGTCGTTGGTGCCAACATGCACCACAACTTCTGGTTCACTCCTTTCCCCCTGCAGAATATACTGCATCCTCTGCGTGATGTCCTTTACCCTGGCACCATGTAGGTAATACCTCACGTGGAACTCATGATAACTGTTACAGAAATGCCTATCTGTCCCCCTGACTATGGAATCACTTATAACAACTGCATTCTGCATTTTGCTGCTCCTTCCTGTATACTCCCATAACCATTGGTGCCATGGTTTGGACTGCACTCCTTCAAGGTGCTGTCATTCTCAGCAGTCTCCAAAACCGAGTACCGGTTTGAGAGCGGCACACGCCTCGAAGACCTCTGTACTTCTTACCTCTTCCTACTCTCCTGGATGGCCAGCCACCTACTCTCCTGAACTCCTACTGTCTGTGGTGTGACCACCTTCTGGAATGTACGATCCAGGAAACTCTCCTGCTCCCTGATGCTCCGCAATGCATCCAGCTGCCCAGAAGCTCAGAAATCCTGACCTTGAGCTGAAACAGCTGGAGACACTTCCTACACACGTTGTTGCCCAGGACACATGAAGTGTCCTGAAGTTCCCACATGGCACAGGAATTGTACGCAACAGGTCGCAGTTGCCTATCCATGATGTAAAAAAACCTCTATTCTCTTTTTAAATAATTTACTTAGTATCCTGTTTAAACAATTGATTGTCCAACATCCATCATAAACACTTCCTGGCTTCTCCAATTTCCATTTAAATAAAGCTGAGATTGCATCATGTGCCTTTTGCTTTCCATCTTTATTCATGACCGTTTGTGACTCCCTAGTTCATGGGGCTGCAGAAAGTTGGGGAATGTATGTCAGGAAAGGAGGAAAGGCCTAGATTCAAACTGAAGCTTTTTGGCAGCCCCAAGTGTCCAGAGTCCTTCTGGACAGCACTTTACCCTCAGTTGTTCTCAAACCTTTGTACCTTACTGTTGTGCCTGTGGACCTGTTCTGCCCACTCTGTTCATTGAATGTACTGTACTATTATTTAAAAAGGATCTGCATTCTTCTGTCTATATAAATGCAAGTTTTTGCTGTTGAAAATACAAGTATGTTGCAAAGAAAACCCTTGTCCCAATAACACTGTCAGATTATCTCCATATAATCAGTTCTGGCATGGTAGACTGAAACTCAAAGTCAAGTTCCCACATTCTCTAAGTATTTTAGTGTTGTGCTTTAATAATTCAGACAAGCCTGGTCTTCAAACTGAAGAACCAAAATGTACTTATTCTGAGTGGATGTTCAAGTTCCGTGCATCATTTAAATTTACCTGTCACCCACCCATTATTAAACCTGCTGACTGGTTTCAGGAAAGGGCATGATATTTTTTATTCGTTACATGGGATGTGGGTGTCGCTGGCCAGGCCAGCATTTATTGCCCATCCCCAATTGCCCATGAGAAGGTGGTGGTGAGCGGCCTTCTTAAACCGCTGTAGTCCATTTCGGGTAGGTACACCCCACCATGTTATTGGGAAGGGAGTTCCAGGATTTTAACACAGCGACAGTGAAGAAAAGGCGATATATTTCCAAGTCAGGATGGTGTGTGTTTTGGAGGGGAACTTGCAGGTAGTGGTGTTCCCACACATCTGCTGCCCTTGTCCTTCTAGGTGGTAGGGGTCACGGGTTGGAAGGTGCTGCCTGAGTAGCCTTGGTGCATTGCTGCAGTGCATCTGCTGCCACTGTGCGTCAATGGTGGAGGGAGTGAACGTTTGTGGATGAGGTGTCAATCAAGTCGGTTGCTTTATCCTGGATGGTGTTGAGCTTCTTGAGTGTTGTTGGAGATGCACACATCCAGGCAAATGGAGAGTATTCCATCACACTCCTGACTTCTGCCTTGTCGATGGCAGACAGGCTTAAGGGAGTCAGGAGGCGAGTTCCTCGCCGCAAGATCCTAGCCTCTGACCTGTTCTTATGGCCACGGTATTTGTATGGCTACTCCAGTTCAGTATCTGATCAATGGTAGCCCCCATTCAGGGGTAGATGCCAGTGTTGCAGCAATACTGGAACAGCGTGGCTAGGGGCGCGGCAAGCTCTGGAGCATAGGTCTTCAGTACTATGGCCGGAATGTTGTCAGGGCCCGTAGCCTTTGCAATATCCAGTGTCTCCAGTTGTCTCTTGATGTCACGTGGAGTGAATCGAATTGGCTGAAGACTGGCATCTGTGACTTCAGGCAGAGGCCAAGATAGATCATCAACTCGGCACTTGTGGCTGAAGATTGTTGCAAATGCTTCAACCTTATCTTTTGCACTGATGAGCTGGGCTCCCCAATCACTGAGGATGGGGATATTTGTGTAGCCACCTCCTCCTGTCAGTCGTTTAATTGTCCACCATCATTCAGGACTATATGTGGCAGGACTGCAGAGCTTAGATCTAATCGGTTTGTTGTGGGATCGCTTAGCTCTGTCTATCGCATGCTGCTTACGCTGTTCGGCATGCAAGTAGTCCTGGATTGTAGCTTCACCAGGCTGACACCTCATTTTGAGGTATACCTGGTGCTGGCTCCTGGCACGCCCTCCCTCTTTATTGAATCAGGGTTGATCCCCAGCTTGATGGTAATGGTAGAGTGAGGGATATGCTGGGCTATGAGGTTACAATTTATGGCTGAGTGCAATTCTGCTGCTGATGATTATGGTCAACAGCACCTCATGAATGCCCAGTTTTGCATTGCTAGATCTTTTTAAAATCTATCCCATTTAGCACAGTGGTAGTGCCACACAGCACAAGGAGGGTATCCTCAATGTGAAGATGGGACTTGGTCTCCACAAGGACTGTGCAATGGTCAATCCTACCAGTACTGTCATTGACAAATGCATCTGCGGCAGACAGATTGGTGAGGATGATGTCGAGTATGTTTTTCCCTCATTTTGGTTCCCTCACCACCTGCCGCAGACCTCATCTAGCAGTTATGTCCTTTAGGAGATGGCCAGCTCAGTCAGTAGTGGTGCTACCAAGCCGCTCTTGGTGATGGACATTGAAGTCCCCCACCCAGAGTACATTCTGTGCCCTTACCACCCTCTGTGCTTCCTCCAAGTGCTGATCAACATAGAGGAGTACAGATTCATCAGCTGAGGGGGCACGGTAAGTGGTAATCAGCCCATGTTTGGCCAGATGCCATGAGACTTCATCGTGTCCAGAATCAATGTTGAGGACTCCCAGGGCAACTCCTTCCCTACTGTATACCACTGTGCTGCCACCTCTGCTGGGTTTATCCTGCCAGTGGGACAGGACATACCTAGGAATGGTGATGGTCGTGTCTGGGACATTGTAAGGTATGATTTGGTGAGTTTGACTAGACTGTTGGACAGCTCTCCCAACTTTAGCACAAGGCCCAGATGTTACTAAGGAGGAATTTGCAGGGTTGGGTTTGCCATTGTCATTTCTGGTGCCTCGGTCAATGCCGGGTGGTCCAATCAGTTTCACTCCTTATTGACTTTGCAGCAATTAGATACAACTGAGTGGCTTGCTAAGCCATTTCAGAGTCAACCACGTTGCTATGGGTCGAGAGTCATATGTTGGCCAATCCGGCTATGGACAGCAGATTTCCTTCCCTAAAGCACATGAGTGAACCAGATGGGTTTTTGTCACAATTAACAATGGCTTCATGGCCTTCAGTAGGCTAGCTTTTTAATTCCAGATTTTTTTTATTAATTGAATTCAAATTCCACCTTCTGCCATGGTGGGATTCTAACCCCATCTCTGGTTACTAGTCCAATGACAATACCAGTACGCCACTGCCTTCCCTGCTTTCTGTTTGGAATTATCTATTTCCTAGTGGTCAAGCTGTGGATTGTGTTCTGATGATGGATGTGGCCTGATGGCCTGTGGGGGACTTCATTATCAGGCACCCTGTGACCGACGGGGGGCCGCATCCGATGCCCCAACTACCCCCAATGCCCAACAAGCCATCTGTTCCCCCAAACGACACCCTTGCCTCACTGGGGCCCAACCGATCATCCCCGGCAAAGCCCCAAAAGCGCACCTCTTTTCCAGGGACGTCCTTCCTCTTCTTCTTGAGGAAGTTGCAGTCCGAGCTGTGGCCACCGCTCCCAGTGGTGCTGCTGGGACTAAGAGTTGCCGCCCCGCTGATTGGCTTGCAGCTCCATTAGGCAGGACTTCCTGGCTCAATGAGTTGGAAGTCCCGCCTGAGACCAATTAAGGACCTGGGGATTGTAAAATGCAGTTTGGATCCCCAGGCCAAGCGGAGACGGGATCGCCACCAGCTTTTCAGTCGGTGGACGGCTCCCATCCGACGAAAGAAAAATTCCGGCCACTGTCATACATAACACACACTGCCATACATCGGACACACTGTCACACATTGCACACACTGTCACACATCGCACATACTCTCACACGTTGCACGCACTGTTGCTCATCGCACACACTGTCACCCATCACACACATCGTTGCACATCACACTCACTGTCACCCGTCACACACTGCCGCCCATCTCACATACACTGTCACATATCACACACTGTCACACATAACACATGCTGTCACACATTAGACACTCTGTCACACATCACACACACTGTCGCCCAACACACACACTGTTGCACATCGCACTCACTGTCGCCCGTCACAAATTGCCGCTCGTCACACACACTGTCGCATATCACACACACTGTCGCACATCACACACTGTCACACATCACACACACTCTCCCCCATCACATACACCATCACACATCAAGCACATTGTCACCCACCACATACACTGTCACCTATCACAAGCACTTGTGCACATCATATACACTGTTGCACATTGCACACACTGGAGCCCATCATACACAGAGGCACGTCACATACAATGTCCCACATCACACAAACTGTCACGCGTCACACAAACTGTCACACGTCACACTCACTGTCGCCCATTACCCACATTGTCACACAATGCACACTCTGTTATGCATCACACATGCAGTCACACATCACAAACGCTATCGTACATCACAAACACACTCACACATTACACATACTGTCACCCATCACACACACACTGTCGCACATCACACACACGCTGTTGCACATCACACACACTGTCACAAATCAGACACACGGTGACACATCACACACAGTGTCACACAAAACACACATACTCACACATTGGACACACTGTTGCACTTCACACATACTTTCGCCAGGAATGGCTGAGCACTAGGTAATGGTGAGCGATACGAAGGAGGCAATGTCCTGCCAAAGTGCGAGTGAGTCTTCAGTAAACAGTGGGGGAGGCAGTGGCGTAGTGGTATTGTCACTGGACTAGTAACCCAGAGACCCAGGGTATTGCTCTGGGGACATGGGTTCAAATCCCACCACAGCAGAAGGTGGAATTTGAATTCAATTAATAAATCTGGAATTAAAGCTAGTCTAATGATGGCCATGAAACCATTGTTGATTGTTATCTGGTCTGGCCTACATGTGATTCCAGACCCACAGCAATGTGGTTGACTCTTACATGCCCTCTGAAATGGCCTAGCAAGCCACTCAGTTAGGGCAATTAGAGATGGGCAATAAATGCTGGCCTGGCCAGCGACGCCCACATCCCATGAATGAATATTAAAAAAATGTTTGCCAGAAGTGTCTGTGAGTAAGATTGTCCCTCGTCTCCCTGCACGTCTCTTGCCTCTGGTAAAAGGGGCTTATCACCCTGTTCTGCCTGCTCTGTCTCATCCTCCTCATCAGATAAAGAGAGACGCTCATCAGATCCTCCTGATACAAGGCCTCTTCCCTCTGCAGTGCTGGGTTGTTCAGAGCAGAACAGACGACGATGATACGAGAAACACTTGCTGGGACGTACTGCAGCGCTCCACCAGATTGGATCAGGAAACTGAATCTCATCTTTAAGTGGCCAATGTCCTGTTCGTTCATCGCTCAGGACGACTTTCCTCAGCTGATGACCATGTGTTCCTCACCGGTGTCAGCAGCCATGTCCTGAATGGTAATCCTGGTCCATGCGGATCCATCCTTGAAGGTACACAGGGGGCAAGATAACCTGTGGCACCTGAGATTGTTGAAGTATATATGCATCATGACCACTACTGGTGAACCACGCACACACCTGCTGGATGCACCTTCGGTAGTTGCAGACCAGTTGAACAATGATTGAGTAGATTCCCTTCCTGTTGATGAAGGCCGCAGGCTGGTCCATGGAAGCCTTGATGGCCAGATGGGTGCAATCAATTACACCTTGCACATGGGCGAATCCTGCAATGGCATGAAAGTCAATGGACCTCTCTGCCTAGCTGTCAGGGTCGGTCCGGTAGAGCACAAAGTTTCTGGCCCTCTTAAACAAGGAATTGGTCACCTTGCCAATGCAGTGATGAGCTGCTGCCTGGGAGACCCCACACATGTCCCTGGTGGATCTCTGGAAAAAGTTGGATGTGTAAAAACTCAATACAATGGTTATCTTCAGGGTCACGGCCATTGAATGACCACCCAGTTCCAAGGATCGCAGCTCATCCTGCAACATGGCGCACAGGTCAGTGACGGTCTCCCTTGACAGACACAGTCTTCGTTAACACTGTCACTCCGACATCAGCAGCTGGTTGAGGCGAGTCTGGAACATTCTTGGTTGCGGTTCTGCCCTTCTTGGTAGGCCTGCCTGCTGCCGGTTCACTGTATGCCCTTCTGTGGCATGTCCAGCCAGAGACTGGCTCTCTTCCTGCTGCTGCTGCTGCAGTGGTGCCTCCAGAGCCTGTCCCTCTATCCCTCTCTGCCACTCCTCCTCTGAGTGGATGAGTCCCAGGGCTCTTGGTCTGTCTCTATATTGTGTGTAGCTCTTGGGGGCAACTGCACCGAGGACCCTGCTCGTGTCACTCACCTTTGACCAAGCAACAATAGCCCATTGCGCGTGCTTTTGAGAGGCCATGACCACAATTTGCTCCCTCAGCTCCTCTGAGCCCAACACCAGACTGCTGCCCCCCCTCTTAGAGACTTACCACCACACTCTGGGAATGGTCTCCTCTCTCCTCTCTTCCACCGATATGAAGCATGACTGAAGCCCTCTATAACATGGCTGACGTCCACAGGCGACTCTGAGGCCTCTCCTCGGTGCCTTCAACTTTCAGGAGTCGGGGATCTGACGGCTTGTGATCCCAGTGCGCTGCCTGTTTAATTCGAAACCCTGCACTAAATCACATTCAGCTGCAGTTAAATGAGATTTAATTACCTGCACAAATAGCACAATTTCCCTCCTGGTGTGTCGTAGTGGCAACACCACCTTGGAGGTTTCCCGCCGCTGGTAGAATGCGCACCCAAATTCACGCCATCAGTGTTCCGCTCCAGCATGTCCATTCTCAATTCTACAGCCCCTTGCCTCGCAGCCCACTCCCAAGTGCCACATTAAATTCGGTCCAATGGACCAGGTGGATGTATTCCAACGGGCAACAAGGTGACTGTCACTGGAGGACCATCACCAGCCCCCAACCCCCCAGGGGTTGAGTGCAGAGACCCTGGGGGGTTGGGGGCTGGTGATGGTCCTCCAGTGACTGTCACCTTGTTGGCCATTGGGATACATCCACCTGGTCCATTGGGAAGGAGGTCTTGTGCCAGGAGACTGCAGATGTGAGAGCCTGATCCTCCTGAGTGATCCAACCACTGACCCTTGGGGAACACCACTGTCTACCAGCCTCCGTTCTGAAAATCAATCATTTACCATAACTCCTGTCCTTAAGCCATTTTTTTTTATCCAACTGACACTGATCCTCCGAGTCCATGAGCCTCATTTTTGTGAAGCAGCTATTTATATGGTACTTTGACAAATACTTTCTCCAAATCCATATGAAAAAAACCTCCACTGCATTCCCATTATCAAACCTTCTCTGGTACTTCATCAAAAAAATCAGTTAGATTATTCAAACAAAATCTGCATTTTGCAAACCTCTCCAAGTGCTGATTATTGTTTCCAAAACCTTACCCACCACTGATGTTAAACTGATTGTCTCTAGTTACTAAGAATGTCCTGACAGTATTTCCTGAACAATGGTGTCAAATTTTCCAGTTTCCAGTCCTTAGGCACCTCCCCTGTACCTAGGGAAGATTGGAAAATTATGGCAAACCCTTCCACTAACTCCACTCCCACTTCCATTAGCAACATGGCATGCAAGCCATCTGGACCAGGCAACTTATCCACTCTAAGCATAGCCAGCCTCCCCGGTACATCCTGCATATCAATTTTCACACACACCATTATCTTTATCATCTTCGCTTCCACTGATATTTTGCAAGTATCCTCCAGTAAACACCGATACAAATACACATTTAGTATCCCAGCTTTGCCCTATGCCTGAAAGCATATATCACCCTTTGTCTCTAATAGGACCCGATCTGCCTTTTTTTATTCATTCATGGGATGTGGGCGTCGCTGGCTAGGCCAGCAATAATTGCCCATCCCTAATTGCCCTTGAGAACGTGGTGTTGAACTACCTTCTTGAACCGCTGCAGTACATGTGGGTTAGGAACACCCATAGTGCTGTAAGGAAGGGAGTTCCAGGATTTTGACCCAGCGACAGTAAAGGAATGGCGAGATAGTTCCAAGTCAGGATGGTGTGTAGCTTGGAGGGGAAATTGCAGGTGGTAGTGTTCCCATGCATTTGCTGCCCTTGTCCTTCTAGGTGATAACGGTTGCTGGTTTGGAAGGTGCTGTCTAAGGAACCTTGGTGCATTGCTGCACTGCATCTTGTAGATGGTACACACTGCCACCACTGTGCATCGGTGGTGGAGGAAGTGAATGTTTGTGGATGGGGTGCCAATCAAGCGGGTTACTTTGTCTAGGATTGTGTCAAGCTTCTTGAGTGTTGTTAGAGCTGCACCCGTCCAGGCAAGTGGAGAGTATTCCATCACAGTCCTGACTTGTGTCTTGCAGATGGTGGACAGGCTTTGGGGAGTCAGGAGGTGAGTTACTGGCAGCAGGAATCCTAACCTCTGACCTGCTCTTATAGCCAGGGATACAGGGTATGGCTACACAGTATGGCTACTCCAGTTTCTGGTCAATTTCTGGTAACCCCCAGCATGTTGATAGTAGAGGATTTAGCGATCGTAATACCATTGAATGTCAAGGGGAGATGGTTAGATTATATCTTGTTGGAGCTGGTCATTGCCTGGCACTTGTGTGGCATGAATATTACTTGCCACGAATGAACCCAAGCCTGGCATTTGTCCAGAACTTGCTACATTTCTACAGGGACTGCTTCATGATCTGAGGAGTTGCGAATGGTGCTGAGCATTGTGCAATCATCAGCGAACATCCACACTTCTGACCTTATGATTGAAGGAAGGTCATTGATGAAGTAGCCGAAGATGGTTGGGCTCAGGACACTAGCCTGAGGAACTCCTGCAGTGATGTCCTGGAATTGAGATAATTGACCTCCTACAAACACAACCATCTTCCTTTGCACTAGGTATGACTCCAACCAACGGAGACTTTTCCCCCTGATTCCCATTTACTCCAGTTTTGCTAGGGCTTCTTGATGCCATAGTTTGTCAAATGCTGCCTTGATGTCAAGGGCAGTCACTCTCACCTCACCTCTTGCGTTCAGCTCTTTTGTCCATGTTTGAACCAAGGCTGTAATGAGGTCAGGAGCTGAATGGCCCTGGCAAATCCAAACTGAGCATCACTGAGCAGGTTCTTGCAAAGCAAGTGCCGCTTGATGGCACTGTCAACGCCACCTTCCATCACTTTAGTGATGATTGTGAGTAGACTGGCAGTGCGGTAATTAGCCGGGTTGGACTTGTCCTGCTTTTTGTGTACAGGACATACTTGGGCAATTTTCCACATTGCCGGGTAGATGCCAGTGTTGTAGCTGTACTGGAACAACTTGGCTCGGGGCGCGGCAAGTTCTGGAGCACAGGTTTTTAGTCCTATGGCTGGAATATGGGCAGCACAGTGGTGCAGTGGTGAGCACCGCAGCCTCACAGCTCCAGCAACCCGGGTTCAATTCTGGGTACTGCCTGTGCGGAGTTTGCAAGTTCTCCCTGTGACCGCATGGGTTTTCGCCGGGTGCTCTGGTTTCCTCCCACAGCCAAAGGCTTACAGGTTAATAGGTAAATTGGCCATTATAAATTGCCCCTAGTATAGGTAGGTGGTAGGGGAATTGAGGAGGTGTGGTAGGAATGTAAGATAAGTATAAATGGGTGGTTGATGGTCGGCACAGACTTGGTGGGCCGAAGGGCCTGTTTCAGTGCTGTATCTCTATAAAAAATATATATATATTGTCAGGGCCCATTGCCTTTGCAGTATCCAGTGCCTTCAGTCATTTCTTGATCTGATGCGGAGTGAATCGAATTGGCTGAAGACTAGCATCTACGATGTTGGGGACATCAGGAAGAGGCCGAGATGGATCATCAGATCTAAGCTCTGCAGTCCTGCCACATCCAGTCTGAATGGTGGTGACAATTAAACAACTAACTGGAGGAGGCGGCTCCACAAATATCCCCATCCGAAATGATGGGGGAACCCAGCACATCAGTGTAAAAGGTAAGGCTGAAGCATTTGCAACAATCTTCAGCCAGAAGTGCCGAGTTGATGATCCATCTCGGCCTCCTCCTGAAGTCCCCAGCATCACAGATGCCAGTCTTCAGCCAATTCTATTCATTCCACGTGATATCAAGAAATGACTGAAGGCACTGGATACTGAAAAGACTACGGTCCCTGACAATATTCCAGCCATAGGACTGAAGACCTGTGCTCCAGAACTTGCCGTTCCCCTAGCCAAGCTGTTTCAGTACCAGCTACAACACTGGCATCTACCTGGCCATGTGGAAAATTGCCCAGGTATGTCCTGTACACAAAAAGCAGAACAAGTCCAACCCGGCTAAATCCCGCACCATCAGCTACTCTCAATCATCAGTAAAGTGATGGAAGGTGTCATCAACAGTGCTATTAAGGGCCCTTGCTTAGCAATAACCTGCTCAGTTTGGGTTCTGCCAGGGCCACTCAGCTCCTGACCTCATTACAGCCTTCAAACATGGACACAAGAGCAGAGCTGAGGTGAGAGTGACTGCCCTTGACATCAAGGCAGCATTTGACTGAGTATGGCATCAAGGAGCCCGAGCAAAACTGAATTCAATGGGAATCAGGGGAAAAACTCTCCGTTGGTTGGAGTCATACTTATCACAGAGAAATATGATTGTGGTTGTTGGAGGTCAATCATCTCAGCTGCAGGACATCACTGCAGGAGTTCCTCAGGGTAGTGACCTAGACCCAGCTATCTTCAACTGCTTCATCAATGACCTTCCTTCAAAAATAAGGTCGGAAGTGGGGATGTTCACTGATAATTGCACAATGTTCAGCACCATTCACGACTCCTCAGATACTGAAGCAGTCCGTGTAGAAATGTAGCAAGACCTGGACCAGGTCTTGGGCTGATAAATGGCAAGTAACATTCGTGCCACACAAGAACCAGGCAAAGACCATCTCCAACAAGAGAGAATCTAACCATCTCCCCTTGACATTCAATGGCATTACCATTGCTGAATCCTCCACTATCATATCCTGAGGTATTACCATTGACCAGCAACTAAACTGGAGTAGCCATATAAATATTTTATTTAGAGATACAGCACTGAAACAGGCCCTTCAGCCCACTGAGTCTGTACAGACCAAGAACCACCCATTTATACTAACCCTACAGTAATCCCATATTCCCTACCACCTACCTACACTAGGGGCAATTTACAATGGCCATTTACCTATCACCTGCAAGTCTTTGGCAGTGGAAGGAAACCGGAGCACCCAGCGAAAACCCACACAGTCACAGGGAGAACTTGCAAACTCCGCACAGGCAGTACCCAGAATTGAACCCGGGTCCCTGGAGTTGTGAGGCTGCGGTGCTAACCACTGCGCCACTGTGGCCCCCTGTGGCTACAAGAGCAGGTCAGAGGCTAGGAATCTTGTGGTGAGTAACTCACCTCCTGTCTCCCCAAAGCTTGTCCACCATTTACAAGGCACAAGGCAGGAGTGCAATAGAATATCCTCCACTTGCCTGGATAGGTGCAGTTTCAACAACACTCAAGAAGCTCGACACCATCCAGGACAAAGCAGTCCGCTTAATCGGCATCCCATCCACAGACATTCACTCCCTCCACCACCGACGCACAGAGGCAACAATATGTACCATCTACAAGATGCAGCAACGCAGCAAGGCTCCTTAGACAGCACCTTCCAAACCAGCAACCACTACCACCTAGAAGGACAAGGGCAGCAAATGCTTGGGAACACCACCACCTGCATGTTCCCCTCCAAGCCACACATCATCCTGACTTGGAACTATATTGCCGTCCTTCACTGTCGCTGGGTCAAAATCCTAAAACTCCCTTCCGAACAGCACTATGGGTGTACCCTACCCTACATGGACTGCAGCGGTTTAAGAAGGCAGCGCACCATAACCTTCTCAAGGGCAATTACGTTTGGGCAATAAATGCTGGCCTAGTCAGTGATGCCCACATCCCATGAATGTGCTGGGCTCCCCCATCATTGAGGATGGGGATATTTGTGAAGCTACCTCCTCCAGTTAGTTGTTTAATTGTCCACCTCCATTCACAACTGGATGTGACAGGATAGCAGAGCTTAGAGCTAATCTGTTGCTTATGGGATCGCTGAGCTCTGTCTATCGCCTGCTGCTTACGCAGTTTGACATGCAAGTAGTCCTGGGTTGTCTCGTTGCCAGATTGACACCTCATTTTGAGGTATGCCTGGTGTTGTTCCTGGCATGCCCTCCTGCACTCTTCATTGAAACAGGTTGGTCTCCTGGCTTGTTAGAGTTAGAGTTAGAGTGGGCCATGAAGTTACAGATTTTGTTTGGGCGGCACAGTGGCGCAGTGGTTAGCACCGCAGCCTCACAGCTCCAGCGACCCGGGTTCAATTCTGGGTACTGCCTGTGTGGAGTTTGCAAGTTCTCCCTGTGTCTGCGTGGGTTTTCTCTGGGTGCTCCAGTTTCCTCCCACAGCCAAAAGACTTGCAGGTTGGTAGGTAAATTGGCCATTATAAATTGCCCCTAGTGTAGGTAGGTGGTAGGGAAATATAGGGACAGGTGGGGATGTGGTAGGAATATGGGATTAGTATAAATGGGTGGTTGATGGTCGGCACAGACTCGGTGGGCTGAAGGGCCTGTTTCAGTGCTGTATCTCTAAACTAAACTAAACATTTCTGCTGCTGCTGAATGCCCACAGCGCCTCATGGATGCTCAGTTTTGCATTGCTCGATCTGTTTGAAATCTATCCCATTTAGCACGGTGGTAGTGCCACACAACATGATGGAGGGTATCCTCAATGTGAAGGTGGGACTCCGTCTCCACAAGGACTATGCGGTGGTCACTCCTACCAATACTGTCATGGACAGATGCATCTGCAGCAGGCAGATTGGTGAGGACGAGATCAAGTATGTTTTTCTCTCTGGCTGGTTCCCTCACCACCTGCCACAGACCCAGGCTAGCAGTCCTTTAGGACTTGGCCAGCTTGATCAGTTGTGGTGCTACCGAGCCACTCTTGGTGATGGACATTGAGGTCGCCCACCCAGAATAAATTTTGCACCCTTGCCACCCTCAGTGTTTCGTCCAAGTGCTGTTCAACATGGAGGAGTACGAATTCATCAGCTGAGGGAGGGTGGTAGGTGGTAATCAGCAGGACGTTTCCTTGCCCATGTTTGACCTGATGTCATGAGACATCATCAGGTCTGGAACCGATGTTGAGGACTACCAGGGCAACTCCCTCCCAACTGGATACCACAGTACCTCCACCTCTGCTGGATCTGTCCTACCAGTGGGACAGGACCTATCTGGGGATGGCGATGGCAATATCTGGGACATTGTCTTTAAGGTATGACCGTGAGTATGACTGGTTGAGGCTGCTCCTTGACACGTCTGTGGGACAGCTCTCCAAACTTTGGCACAAGCCCCCAGATGTTTGTAAGGAGGACTTTGCAGGGTCGATGGGGCTGGGTTGCCATTGTTGTTTCTGGTGCCTAGGTTGATGCCAGATGGTCTTTTTTTATTCATTCACGGGGTGTGGGCGTTGCTGGCTAGGCCAGAATTTATTGCCCATTTATAATTGCCCTTGAGAAGGTCGTGGCGAGCTGCCTTCTTGACCCACTGCAAGTCCATGTGAGGTAGCTACACCCACAGTGCTGTTAGGAAGGGAGTTCCAGGATTTTGACCCAGCGACAGTGAAGGAACGGCGATATAGTACCAAGTCAGGATAGTGTGTGACTTGGAGGGGAACTTGCAGGTGGCGGTATTCCCATGCATTTTCTGCCTTTGTCCTTCTAGTTGAGGTCACGGGTTTGGAAGGTGCTGTCTAAGGGGTCTTTGTGCATTGCTGCAATGCATCTTGTGGATGGTACACACTGCTGACACTGTGTGTCGGTGTTGGAGGGAGTGAATGTTTGTGGATGGGGTGCCAATCAAGCGGGTTGCTTTGTCCTGGATGGTGTCAAAGCTGCTTGAGTGTTGTTGGAGGGGCACCCATCCAGGCAAGTGGAGAGTATTCCATCACACTCCTGACTTGTACCTTGTAGATGGTGGACAGGCTTTGGGGAGTCAGTCAGGTCCATCAGGTTTCATTCCTTATTGACTACCCTCTTCCTACATACATGCTGGTGGATGATTTTTGGGTTGCCTTTTATGTTAACTGCCATTCTATTCTCATATTCTTTCTTTGCCAGTCTTATTTTCCTCCTCACTTTCCCTCTCCACTAATTATATTTGGCCTGGTTCTCGCTTGATATGCATCATACACCTCTTTTTTGTTTCATCATATTCTCTATCTTCCTCATCATCCAAAGAGCCCTGGCTTTGGTTCTGCTGCCTTTCCCTCTTGTTGGAATGTACCAAGTTTATACTTGAAACATCTCTTCCTTCAAGATTACCCATTGTTCTGTTACAGTTTTTCCTGTAAAACTTTAATGCCATTTTACCCTGGCTAGATCCCTTGTCATCCCATTGAAATTTTCCAATTTAAATGTTCTGCTTCAGATTGTTCCTTGCTCTTCTCCATTTTTAATCTATACCTGATGCTCTTCCACAGACACTTGGTCCGCTTAGCCCACCTCATTCCCCAGCACCAGATCCAGCAAAGCCCTGTAAACCTTCTCCTTCATTTCTTCCAACAATGTCTAATAGATGCCTTCTGATATATGGAGATGAAAGGGCTGATTATCCTGTGCTGCTAATAACAGGAAATAAGGTGGAGACATTTAATACTGAGCCAATAACCCGTTTACGTCACTCCAGGATTATCTGAGGCTTCTGAGAAAATTGATTCTGAAAGTAAATTGGCAAGAAATATAAAAACATACAGCAAGAGCTTCTACGGGTATATACAAAGAAAGAGAGTAGCTAAAGTGAGCGTGGGACCCTTGGAGGATGCGACTGGAGAATTGATAACGGGGATCAGGGAAATGGCAGATAATTTAAACAAATATTTTTCATCAGTCTTCATAGTGGAGGACACTATAAACATTGCACAGAAATCAAATAAGCAAGGAGCTAATGGGAGGAAAGATTTAGTTCTTGTGGAGACGGAGTCCCGCCTTCACATTGAGGATACCCTCCATCATGTTGTGTGGCACTACCACCGTGCAAAATGGGATAGATTTCAAACAGATCGAGCAATGCAAAACTGAGCATCCATGAGGCGCTGTGGGCATTCAGCAGCAGCAGAAATGTTTAGTTTAGTTTAGAGATACAGCACTGAAACAGGACCTTCGGCCCACTGAGTCTGTGCCAACCATCAACCACCCATATATACTAATCCTACACTAATCCCATATTCCTACCACATCCCCACCTGTCCCTATATTTCCCTACCACCTACCTATACTAGGGGCAATTTATAATGGCCAATTTACCTACAAACCTGCAATTCTTTTGGCTTGTGTGAGGAAACTGGAGCACCCAGAGAAAACCCACGCAGACACAGGGAGAACTTGCAAACTCCACACAGGCAGTACCCAGAATTGAACCCGGGTCGCTGGAGCTGTGAGGCTGCAGTGCTCACCACTGTGCCACCCTTGTAAGAGTCTCTGTCGCAAGGGACAAAGTGTTTGACAAACTAATGGGACTAATGGGACGGCACAGTGGCGCAGTGGTTAGCACCGCAGCCTCACAGCTCCAAGGACCCGGGTTCGATTCCGGGTACTGCCTGTGTGGAGTTTGCAAGTTCTCCCTGTGTCTGCGTGGGTTTTCTCCTGGTGCTCCGGTTTCCTCCCACAAGCCAAAAGACTTGCAGGTTGATAGGTAAATTGGCCATTATAAATTGCCACTAGTATAGGTAGGTGGTAGGGAAATATAGGGACAGGTGGGGATGTTTGGTAGGAATATGGGATTAGTGTAGGATTAGTATAAATGGGTGGTTGATGTTCGGCACAGACTCGGTGGGCTGAAGGGCCTGTTTCAGTGCTGTATCTCTAATCTAATCTAAAGGCAGACAAGTCACCAGGACATGATGGCCTACATCCAAGGGTTTTAAAGGAAGTGTCTGCAGAGATCGTGGAAGCATTGGTCGAAATGTTCCAGAAATCACTGGATTCTGGGAGGGTCCCAGCGGATTAGAAAACCGCTAATGTGACGCCCCTGTTCGAGAAGGGAGGGAGACAAAAAGCAGGAAACTATAGGCCAGTCAGCCTAACATCAGTCAATGGGAAAATGCTAGAGTCCATTATTAAGGAAGAAATAGTAGGACATCTGGAAAAGCTTAACGCAATCAAACAGAGTCAACATGGTTTTCTGAAAGGGAAATCATGTTTGACAAATTTGCTAGAGTTCTTTGAGGATATAACAAGTAGAGTTGATAAATGGGAACCGGTAGCTGTAGTGTATTTGGATTTCCAGAAGGCATTGGATAAGGGGCCACATAAAAGTTTATTGCACAAGGGGTGACACAGTGGTGCAGTGGTTAGCACAGTAGCCTCACAGCTCCAGTGACCCAGGTTCAATTCTGGGTACTGCCTGTGTGGAGTTTGCAAGTTCTCCTGCAACCTTGTGGGTTTTTGCCGGGTGCTCCGGTTTCCTCCCACAGCCAAAGACTTGCAAGTTGATAGGTAAATTGCCCCTAGTCTGGGAAGGTGGGGATGTGGTAGGAACATGGGATTAATGTAGGATTAGTATAAATGGGTGGTTGATGGTCAGCACAGACTCGGTGGGCCGAAGGGCTTGTTCCAGTGTTGTATCTCAAAATAAAAAGATAGGAATTCACGGTATTGTGGCAATGTATTAGCATGGATTGAGGATTGGTTAACTCACAGAAGACAGAGAGCTGAGATTAGTGGGTCTTTTTTAGATTGGAAAGACATAACTGGTGGAGTGCCACAAGGATCAGTCCTCAATTATTTACTATCTATATTCATGACTTGGAGGAAGGGGCAGAGTGTAATATATCCAAATTTGCTGACAATACAAAAATAGGTGGGAGGACATGTTGTGATGAGGACATAAGGAATCTGCAAGGGGCTATAGATTGAGTGGGCAAACACTTAGCTTAATGTAGGAAAGTGTGAGGTCATGCAATTTGGTAGGAAGAATCAAAGGGAAGACTATTATTTAAATAGAGAGAGACTTCAAAAAAGTGCAGTACAGAGGGATCTGGGTGTTCTTGTGCATGAAACACAGAAAGTTAGCATGCAGGTGCAGCAAGTAATTAAGAAGGCAAATGAAATTTTGGCCTTCATTGCAAAGGGGTTGGAGTTTAAAAATAGGGAAGTCTTGTTACAACTGTACATGTTGTTGGTGAGACCACACCTGGAGAACTGTGTGTAGTTTTGGTGCCCATATTTAAGAAAGGATATACTGGCATTGGAGGCAGTTCAAATTAGATTCACTAGGCTGATTCCTAGGATGAAGGGATTGACTTATCAAGAACAGCTAAACAGGTTAGGCCTTTATCCATTAGAGTTTAGAAGAATGAGAGGTGATCTTATTGAAACGTACAAGAGTCTGAGGGGAATTGACAGGGTAGAAGATGATTCCACTAGTGGGGGAATCTCAAACTAGGGGACATAGCTGCAGAATAAGGGGACACTCATTTAAAACTGAGATGCGAAGGAATTTCTTCTCTTGCTGGGTAGTGAATGTCTGGAATTCTTTACCCCAGAGAGCTGTGCAGGCTAGATCACTGAAAATATTTAAAGAGGAGCTAGATAGACTTTTGAAATATCGGGGAGTCGAGCGTTATGAGGATCTGGCATGAAAGAAGAGTTGAGTGCTGGGGCAGATCAGCCATGATCTTATTGAATGGCCAGGCAGGCTTGAGGGGCTGAATGGCTAACTCCTGTTCCCATTTCTTATGTTATTATGTTCTCCTAGGCCTGGACCTTGGCCTGCAAGTGTTCCCATGGAAACGGGATGGCAGGGAGGTATTTCTGGCTCTGGAACCCCATCTCCCTGTCCTTGTTTTATTTGCTGTGACTATTCCTGTTCAATCTGGAGATAAATCTCACTGTTAAACCATTTCAATTCTTGGGGTAATTCTCAAACAAGTATTCATCCTTTTGTTTACTCACAGAATGAAATCACCCTTTGTCTCCTTGATGACCTTGCCCTGATATTGTGAAGATAAATTTTCTGTCCATTTTTAATCTGATGAATTTAAGAACTGTATTCTGTAAACATCTCGTTTTTGATCTGCAGATTCAGATCAATTTACAAACTGAATTCTGGAAACAAATAGTTTAGATCTCCACAGATCCTGATAAATTTAAAAACTGAGTTGCATTGTTAAACAGTTTTGATCTCCACAGATGCTGAAGCCTTTGGTAAGCTTTGAACAAACTTTCCACTTGTTGAGGGTTTTTCAGCATCTGCACTTCAGCTACTGGTGAAAGTCACTTCCCTCTGGGTTGCTGTAGTTTTCACTGATGTCATGTGGCATAACCTCCTCTGTTATCAGGTGGACCCTGGGTTGAGAGCCCATATAAGGACTGCAAGCTGTTTGAGGCTGGGTGGGGTTAACCATCGACCCGAGATACATGTTGGGGGCAATTTTAATCTCAGCCGCCTGTCAGGAAACTGATGGGAGCTGATGTAATGCTGGTTCAACACCTTGCCCAACCTCACTCGCTATTAAAGCCAGCATCTGGAGAATAAACACCAGCATAGACTTGATGATCCAAATGGCCTGTTTCTGTGCAATTGGTTCAATGTAATTCTATTTAAACGTTGATTCATTTCTGCACATGCTGGACTCTGTCTCTCTGTGAAACTAATGAATTGGAGGAGGGAATGGTGAAGTGTTGATACAAAACCGGCTAAAGGGGCATTAAACTGATTGCCCACAGTCAACTTATTTCAATAATTACTATAAGATCCTGATATCGTCTTGAGTTTGTGACAGTAGCTGGTGTAATGCAGAATGTGAGGAAGTTGGTTGGAGCTCAAATTCAGAGGGATTCACCTCCTATATGGCAGGTGATTTTATCCTCACCATCCTGTTAGGAGACTCAGGAGATTGGATTAGATACCAGCGGATCTGGTGCTGAGTGGGGAGGAGATTGATGGTTAGTGAAGAAGGGGCTGAAAAGTGAGGTTGTCGTGAGTGGGGGAGGGATTGTGGTGAGTGGGGGAGGGATTGTGGTGAGTGAGGGAGGGGTTGTGGTGAGTGGGGAATGGGGTTGTGGTGAGTGGGTGGTGAAAATCTGATGGTGAGATGTGTTGAAAAGGCTCAGAACTAAAAGTTGGTGAGTGGGGATCCTGGACAAGGCTAATGGGATGAGCTTTGAGCAAGGAATAGAGAGGCGTTGGGATGGTCCCACCTTTAAGGTCTCACATTGTAGATCTGCAGCTGTAAACCTCTGGAAGAAACTCAGGCCACGACCTTCTGGATTGCTGCTGTAAATTGAAAGATTATTATTGACCCCCTCTAGTGGCACACTGCATGTGCTACACCAAGTACTGACAGTGGCCTCCAATAAACAATACACTACATATCAAATAACAATAAATGAAAATACGCTACATCCTTCCCCTTCTCGGTAAATGAGAGTTTCAATGGTTTGATTACATTGTTCTCTTTGAACAACAAAACAGACTTGTGAGCAAACTTGTAGTTCAGGGAATAAAATAGCGGTAGTAACATGGATACGAAATTGGCTGAGTGACAAGAAACAAAGAGTAGTGGTTAATGGGTGTTTTTTGGGCTGAAGGAAGGTTTGCAGTGGAGTTCCCCAGGGATCAGTGTTGGACCCTTGCTTTCCCTGATATATATTACTGACCGAGACTTTGGTTGACAGGACACCATTTCAAAGTTTGCAGATGAGATGAAACTTGGAAGCATTGTGAGGAGGATAGTGTAGAACTTCAAAACGACATAGACAAGTTAGTGGAATGGACAGACAGGTGACAGATGAATTTCAATGCAGAGAAATGTGAAGTGATTCATTTTGGTAGGAAACATAGAAAATAGGAGCAGGAGTAGGCCATTCGGCCCTTCGAGCCTGCTCTGCCATTCATTATGATCATGGCTAATCATCCAACTCAGTAGCCTGTTCCTGCTTTCGCCACATAACCTTTGATCCCTTTAGACCCAAGAGCTATATCTAACTCCTTCTTGAAAACATTCAATGTTTTGGCCTCAACTGCTTTCTGTGGTAGTGAATTTTACAGGCTCACCACTCTCTGGGTGAAGAAATTTCTCCTCATCTCAGTCCTGAAAGGTTTACCCCGTATCCTTAGACTATGACACCTGGTTCTGGACTCCTCCACCATCAGGAACATCCTTCCTGCATCCACCCTGTCAAGTCCTGTTAGAATTTTATAGGTTTCTGTGAGATCCCCCCTCAGTCGTCTGAACTCCAGCGAATATAATCCGAACCGACTCAATCTCTCCTCATATGTCAGTCCCACCATCCCAGAAATCAGTCTGGTAAACCTTTGCTGCACTCCCTCTATAGCAAGAACATCCTTCCTCAGATAAGGAGACCAAAACTGCATACATTATTCCAGGTGTGGCCTCACCAAGGCCCTGTATAATTGCAGCAAGACATCCCTGCTCCTGTACTCGAATCCTCTTGCTATGAAGGCCAACATACCATTTGCCTTTTTTACCACCTGTTGCACCTGCGTGCTTACCTTCAGCGACTGGTGTATGAGAACACCCAGGTCTCGCTGCATATTCCTCTCTCTCAGTTTATCGCCGTTCAGATAATAATCTGCCTTCCTGTTTTTGCTACCAAAGTGCATAACCTCACATTTATCCACATTATACTGCATCTGCCATGCATTAGCCCACTCACTCAACTTGTCCAAATCACCCTGAAGCCTCTCTGCATCCTCCTCACAACTCACCCTCCCACCCAGTTTTGTGTCATCTGCAAATTTGGAGATATTACATTTAGTTCCCTCATCTAAAGCATTAATGTATATTGTGAATAGTTGGGGTCCTAGCACTGATCCCCGCGATACCCCACCAGTCACTGCCTGTCATTTGGAAAAAGACCCATTTATCCCTACTCTTTGTTTCCTGTCTGACAACCAATTTTCTATCGATCGCAATACACTACCCCCAATCCCATGTGCTTTAATTTTACGTGCTAATCTCTTATGTGGGACTTTGTCTAAAGCCTTCTAAAAGTCCAAATAAACCACAGCACGGCACAGTGGCGCAGTGGTTAGCACCGCAGCCTCACAGCTCCAGGGACCCGGGTTCGATTCCAGGTACTGCCTGTGTGGAGTTTGCAAGTTCTCCCTGTGTCTGCGTGGGTTTTCTCCGGGTGCTCCGGTTTCCTCCCACAAGTCAAAAGACTTGCAGGTTGATAGGTAAATTGGCCATTATAAATTGTCACTAGTGTAGGTAGGTGGTAGGGAAATATAGGGACAGGTGGGGATGTTTGGTAGTAATATGGGATTCGTGTAGGATTAGTATAAATGGGTGGTTGATGTTCGGCACAGACTCGGTGGGCCGAAGGGCCTGTTTCAGTGCTGTATCTCTAATCTAATCTAATCTAATCTAAACATCCACTGGCTCCCCCTCATCAGCTCTACATGAAGAACATGGAGAGACAATAAGGCATAAAGGATACAATTTTAAAGGGGGTGCAGGAGCAGAGGGACCTAGGTATATGTGCATAAGTCATTGAATGTTGCAGGACAGTGGAGTTGAGAGACAATTGAGAGAGTGACTCATAAAGCATACAGTGCCCTGGACTTTATTAATAGGGGCATACAGCAAGGACGTTTTGTTGAATTGTATAAGACACTAGTTCGGCCTCAGCTGGAGTATTGCGTTCAATTTTGGGCACTGCACTTGAGGAAAGATGTGAGGGCATTGGAGAGAGTACAGAAAAGATTCATGAGAATCGTTCCAGGGATCAGGAATTTCAAGTTTGAAAATAGATTGGAGAAGTTAGGACTGTTTTCCTTGGAGAAGAGAAGGCTGAGATGTGATTTGATAGAATATAGAACATAGAACATAGAACATTACAGCGCAGTACAGGCCCTTCGGCCCTCGATGTTGCGCCGACCTGTGAAACCATCTGACCTACACTATTCCATTTTCATCCATATGTCTATCCAATGACCACTTAAATGCCCTTAAAGTTGGCGAGTCTACTACTGTTGCAGGCAGGGCGTTCCATGCCCCTACTACTCTCTGAGTAAAGAAACTACCTCTGACATCTGTCCTATATCTATCACCCCTCAACTTAAAGCTATGTCCCCTCGTGTTTGCCATCACCATCCGAGGAAAAAGACTCTCACTATCCACCCTATCTAACCCTCTGATTATCTTATATGTCTCTATTATGTCACCTCTCCTCCTCCTTCTCTCCAACGAAAACAACCTCAAGTCCCTCAGCCTTTCCTCGTAAGACCTTCCCTCCATACCAGGCAACATCCTAGTAAATCTCCTCTGCACCCTTTCCAAAGCTTCCACATCCTTCCTATAATGCGGTGACCAGAACTGCACGCAATACTCCAGGTGCTGTCTCACCGGAGTTTTGTACAGCTGCAGCATGACCTCGTGGCTCCGAAACTCGATCCCCCTACTAATGAAAGCTAACACACCATATGCCTTCTTAACAGCCCTATTAACCTGGGTGGCAACTTTCAGGGATTTATGTACCTGGACACCAAGATCTCTCTGTTCATCTACACTACCAAGAATCTTCCCATTAGCCCAGTACTCTGCATTCCTGTTACTCCTTCCAAAGTGAATCACCTCACACTTTTCCGCATTAAACTCCATTTGCCATCTCTCAGCCCAGCTCTGCAGCCTATCTATGTCCCTCTGTACCCAACAAGATCCTTCGGCACTATCCACAACTCCACCGACCTTTGTGTCATCCGCAAATTTACTAACCCACCCTTCTACACCCTCATCCAGGTCATTTATAAAAATGACAAACAGCAGTGGCCCCAAAACAGATCCTTGTGGTACACCACTAGTAACTAAACTCCAGGATGAACATTTGCCATCAACCATCACCTTCTTTCAGCTAGCCAATTTCTGATCCAAAGCACTAAATCATCTTCAATCCCATACTTCCGTATTTTCTGCAATAGCCTACCGTGGGGAACCTTATCAAATACCTTACTGAAATCCATATACACCACATCCACTGCTTTACCCTCATCCAACTGTTTGGTCACCTTGTCAAAAAACTCAATAAGGTTTGTGAGGCACGACCTTCCCTTCACAAAACCGTGCTGACTATCTCTAATGAACTTATTCTTTTCAAGATGATTATAAATCCTATCTCTTATAACCTTTTCCAACATTTTACCCACAACCGAAGTAAGGCTCACAGGTCTATAATTACCAGGGCTGTCTCTACTCCCCTTCTTGAACAAGGGGACAACATTTGCTATCCTCCAGTCTTCCGGCACTATTCCTGTCGACAATGACGACATAAAGATCAAGGTCAAAGGCTCTGCAATCTCCTCCCTGGCTTCCCAGAGAATCCTAGGATAAATCCCATCTGGCCCAGGGGACTTATCTATTTTCACACTTTCCAAAATTGCTAACACCTCCTCCTTGTGAACCTCAATCCCATCTAGCCTAGTAGTCTGAATCTCAGTATTCTCCTCGACAACATTTTCTTTCTCTACTGTAAATACTGACGAAAAATATTCATTTAACGCTTCCCCTATCTCCTCTGATTCCACACACAACTTCCCACTACTATCCTTGATTGGCCCTAATCTAACTCTAGTCATTCTTTTATTCCTGATATACCTATAGAAAGCCTTAGGGTTTTCCTTGATCCTATCCGACAATGACTTCTCGTGTCCTCTCCTCGCTCTTCTTAGCTCTCCCTTTAGATCCTTCCTGGCTAGCTTGTAACTCTCAAGCGCCCTAACTGAGCCTTCACGTCTCATCCTAACATAAGCCGCCTTCTTCCTCTTGACAAGCGCTTCAACTTCTTTAGCAAACCATGGCTCCCTCGCTCGACAACTTCCTCCCTGCCTGACAGGTACATACTTATCAAGGACACGCAGTAGCTGCTCCCTGAATAAGCTCCACATTTCGATTGTGCCCATCCCCTGCAGTTTCCTTCCCCATCCTACACATCCTAAATCTTGCCTAATCGCATCATAATTTCCTTTCCCCCAGCTATAATTCTTGCCCTGCGGTATATACCTGTCCCTGCCCATCGCTAAGGTAAACCTAACCGAATTGTGATCACTATCACCAAAGTGCTCACCTACATCTAAATCTAACACCTGGCCGGGTTCATTACCCAGTACCAAATCCAATGTGGCATCGCCCCGGGTTGCCCTGTCTACATACTCTGTCAGAAAACCCTCCTGCACACACTGGACAAAAACTGACCCATCTAAAGTACTCGAACTATAGTATTTCCAGTCAATATTTGGAAAGTTAAAGTCCCCCATTACAACTACCCTGTTACTCTCGCTCCTGTCGAGAATCATCTTCGCTATCCTTTCCTCTACATCTCTGGAACTATTCGGAGGTCTATAGAAAACTCCCAACAGGGTGACCTCTCCTCTCCTGTTTCTAACCTCGGCCCATACTACCTCAGTAGACGAGTCCTCAAACGTCCTTTCTGCCGCCGTAATACTCTCCTTGATTAAGGTATAGAGGTATTAAAAATCATGAGGGGTCTGGACAGAGTAGATGGAGAGAAACAGTTTCCACTCGTGAAAGGATTGAGAACGAAAGGGCACAGATTTAAAGTATTTGGTAAGAGAAGCAAAAGTGACATGAGGAAAAACTTTTTCATGCAACGAGTGTTAAGGTCTGGAATGCACTGCCTGAGAATGTATTGGAGTCAGGTTCAATTGAAGCATTCAAAAGAGAATTAGACAGTTAGAGTCATCTTGTCATAGAGTTATACAGCACAGAAACAGGCCCTTCGGCCCATCGTCTCCATGCCGACCTTCAAGCACCTAACTATTCTAATCCCATTTTCCAGCACTTGTATGCTATGGGAAGGAAGAATGTGGAGGGTCATGGGCCGAAGGCGGGGGAATGGAACTGTGGGAGTTGCTGTTTCAGAGGACCGGTGAGGACATGATGGGCTGAATGGCCTCCTTCTGTGTTATAACGATTCTGTGATTCTGTGACATTACTTCAGTTTGTAACATAATTACTTAAGTACTGTGACGTTTCCGTTCGTGAGTAGGATATCGACATGCAGCATCAGGTGTTGTCTCATTTAACTCGTGTTTCATCGGATGTCTCGATGTCTGGATCGGATGCAACGCTTGTGGATGGTGTTTGCAACACTTTGCAGAATGACATGCTTTGTGTGATGATTTGTGAACCACACTTCGCAGTGATCCGTGATCCTTCTTTGTTGGTCCCAACAAATGGCTGGATATCATTGAGGGTTGTTTGCTTTCCAACAAAGCCATCATGTTTTAAAAGCACTTTGTCTCCTGGCTTCAGCAGTGTAGTTCTGAATTTCATGTTTCGCTCTGCGTTTGCTATTGGTGCGATCTTTCTGTCCTCGATCACTCTCACATACCTGTTGATCATTACCTTTGCGTGGCAGCTCAGGAAGACATGCGTGTATAAGATGTGTGAAGATGAGTGTAGCTGGAGGCTTTCCAGTGGTCGAGTGAGGAGTCACTCTGAAAATGCGAAGAAAACGATACAACTCCTGCTTACAGGACTTGCTGTCAGCAGTAGCTGTATGGATCACATTTTTCAAGATCCACATGAATCTCTCAATTTCTCCATTTGCTCTTGGTCAACATGGTGTGAGTTTCTGGTGAGTGAAGCCCAGGTAGTTCGCGAATTTGCTGAACTCTTCACTGTTGAATGGGGTCCATTGTCACTTCTCACTGTTTGAAGGACTCCAAACAAAGCAAAATTCTGGTCAAGCTTTGCCATGACTGCTCTTGCTGAAGTAAACGTAACTATTTCTACAACTGGAAATCTGTTGTAGTTGTCAGTTACAACAAGTGAGTGCTCGTCAATGGGCAAGTCGGCGAAATCTATGCTAACTTCAATCCATGGGGCTGTAGGTAGCTCAGACATGTTGAGAGGATCACAAAGATTTGACATAATGGTTGCTTGACATGGCAAACACTGATGGATTTTGTGCTCCTCCATGTGGTCAGTTCTTGGGAATCATACCTTTTCCTGAAGAGGTTGCTTGGTTTTGAGAATTCCTTGGTGACCCTCGTGTTATTTCTACAACACATTCTTTCAATGACTGCAGAATAACAATGAAGTTGCCACGTAAAACGAGATCACAAGTGGTTACAACTGGGAGCTCATTTTGAACTTTGTAAAGACCTTGTAGCATGTGAACGACTTACTTTCAGGGTTGTCCAACATACAGCCCATGGGCCAGGATCCAGTCTGCCAAAGGTTTCCATCCGGCCTCCAGATGTATTTCAAAGATGAGAAATTTTCCATTGTCTTCTTCGTCCAGAACGGCTTTGAAAAAAAATCATAAGTAAATTTCACAGCTGACAGGTGCTGTATCGGGAACAGCCATTTCATAACTTCGGACACATTCGGGGCTTTCCGGCAGTTTCCGATGTTTTTTAAAGCTCTGCCAGTCAGCACCTGTCAGCTGTGAAACTGACACAATTTTAAAAAAAAAACTGACCAACCAAAAAGCTGCTGAGCTGAGCGCTCCAGCTCCCTGCATGTCAGAGAGCGTGGGGGATGGGCAGAGAGAGAGAGAGAGAGAGAGAGGAGCAGAGAGACAGAGAAAGAGAGAGAGAGGGACAGAGAGAAGGGGGACAGAGAGAGACGGGGTGGGAGAGAGAGAGAGGGACAGAGAGAGAGGAGACAGACAGAGAGGGGGACGGAGTGAGACAGGACAGAGAGAGACCGGCGGTGGGTTGGGGGTGTGGGAGGGGGGGGGCGGATGTGGTGGTGGACAGAGAGAGAGAGTGGAGAGAGAGAGGGGGGGATGAGAGAAAGAGCGGAGACAGAGAGAGAAAGAGGGGAGACAGAGAGAAAAAGGGAGAACAGAGAACAAAAGAGGGAGGGGCAGAGGGAGGTGGGACACAGAGAAGGGGAAACAACAGAGAGATAGAGCGACAGAGAGGGAGACACAGAGTGATCAAGATCACTCCTGACAGATGGATATTGTTACTTCTTTTACTCCATTACTGTTTATCTCTTTTTGTTCACGGAATCTCCCAGCTTTCAAAGAGATGGACAGATGATCACATGACTGCCTCAGTGTATTCTTAGGGGAATGGCCTCTGGGAATCGGGTAGCCACACCCATAATGGTGAGAAGATACTGGTCACCCCCTTTTGTTCTCGGCAGGGGTTCCACACAATCCACCAGCACTCTGCTGAATGGTTCCCCAAAAGCCAGTATGGGAATTAGGGGTTCATGTTTTATTGCCGGTTGGGGCTTCCCCACAACCTGGCATGTGTGGCAAGTTTTACAGAACTCTACCACATCTTTGTGGAGTTTTAGCCAATCAAAATGCTGTCTTATGCTGGATTGGGTTTTTCGTACACCAACATGTCCAGCCATTGGATTTTCGTGGGCTATTTTTCGCATTTCTTTACGGTACCTGGGCAGCACCACTATCTGGTGAACTACTGTCCACTCTTCGTCCGCAGGTCTGTGAGGAGGTCTCCACTTCCTCATCAGCCCCTCATTCTTTAAGTCGTAGCACTCTGGGACTTCCTCTGCTTCAGTTTCGGTTTGACCAGTGTGTGCCAACTTCTTTAATATTGGGTCGGCTTGCTGAGCCTCAACTGTTCTGTCGCCCTGACCTCTTTCGGTTTCTCTAAAACTACTGGGGAAGCTACCACCTTTGTCCCTGCCAGACCATTACCCAGGAGCGGGGAGACCCTATTCACTGGTAGACTTGGTTCCTCTATCTCTACATTGGCTACATTCTTTAGTCCTTTTGGTGTGGTACACATGTGTGGCACCCTTTTGGTAGTATTGCTCTTAACAGTTGATTTTGCTGATGAGCGGCAAGTGAGCTTGAAGTGTGGCAGTTATGAACATAAGAGTAGGAACAGGCCATTCAGCCCGTCGAGCCAGCTCTGCCATTCAGTTAGATCATGGCTGATCATCTACCTTAATGCCACTTTCCCATGCTATCTCCATATCCCTTGATATCATGAGTATCCAGAAATCTATTGATTTCTGTCTTTAGCATGCTCAGTGATTGAGCTTCCACAGCCTTTCAGGGTAGAGTGAAGGAATTCCTCCTCAGCTCAGCCTGAAATGACATCTTTTATTCTGACACTGTGTTCCCTGGTTTTAGACTCACCAGCCAGGGTCCATCTACGTCCACCCTGTCACATCCTGTAAGAATTCTGTAAGTTTCAATGAGATCACCACTCATTCTTTGAAACTAGAGAATACAGCCCCAGTTTCCTCAATCTGTCCTCATAAGACAATCCTGCCATCATTAGTCTGGTAAACCTCTGTTGTACGTATATCCTTCCTTAGATAAGGATACTAAAACTTTGCACAATACTCCAGGTATAGTCTCACCAAGGATCTATATAATTTCAGCAAGACATTTTTACTCCTGTACTCAAATCCCCTTGCAATGAAGTCCATCATACCAATTGTCTTCCTAATTGCTTACTGTACCTGCATGCTAGCTTTTAGTTCTTTCTTTCTTCTTTCTTTTGGGCCTCCTTATCTCGAGAGACAATGGATACGCGCCTGGAGGTGGTCAGTGGTTTGTGAAGCAGCGCCTGGAGTGGCTATAAAGGCCAATTCTGGAGTGACAGGCTCTTCCACAGGTGCTGCAGAGAAATTTGTTTGTTGGGGCTGTTGCACAGTTGGCTCTCCCCTTGCGCCTCTGTCTTTTTTCCTGCCAACTACTAAGTCTCTTCGACTCGCCACAATTTAGCCCTGTCTTTATGGCTGCCCGCCAGCTCTGGCGAATGCTGGCAACTGACTCCCACGACTTGTGATCAATGTCACACGATTTCATGTCGCGTTTGCAGACGTCTTTATAACGGAGACATGGACGGCCGGTGGGTCTGATACCAGTGGCGAGCTCGCTGTACAATGTGTCTTTGGGGATCCTGCCATCTTCCATGCGGCTCACATGGCTTTTAGTACTTCACACTTATTCACATTGTATTCCATCTGCCATGTTCTTGTCCATTCACTTAACCTATCCAAGTCCCCTTGAAGCCACCTTGCATCCTCCTCACAACTTGCATTTCCACCTAGATTTGTGTCATCAGCAAATTTGGAAATATTACATTTGGTCCCCAAATCTAAATCATTTATATAGATTGTGAACATCTCAGGCCCAGCACTGATCCTTGTGGTACCCCTTGCTGTAAGTGTGTTCAATGGTTTGATTGATCTGGGCTTGATTTTATTAACCAGTTCACTGATCAGTGTTCACTGTGCTTGATTGCTTAAGCCTAGAATTGTTGAAACTGAAACTAAAAAGACAGGCTGGAATGTTCCAGTAAGGAACTTAAGCAAGGAGTCAGGAGGGCTAAAAGGGGTCATGAAAAGTCATTGGCAAACAGGATTAAGGAACATCCCAAGGCTTTTTATACGTATATAAAGAGCAAGAGGGTAACCAGGGAAAGGGTTGGCCCACTCAAGGACAGAGGAGGGAATCTATGTGTGGAGCCAGAGGAAATGGGTGAGGTACTAAATGAGTACTTTGCATCAGTATTCACCAAAGAGAAGGAATTGGTGGATGATGAGTTCAGAGAAGGGAGTGTAGATAGTCTCGGTCATGTTTAGTTTAGTGATACAGCACTGAAACAGGCCCTTCGGCCCACCGAGTCTGTGCCGACCATCAACCACCCATTTATACTAATCCTACACTAATCCCATATTCCTACCACATCCCCACCTGTCCCCTATATTTTCCCTACCACCTACCTATACTAGGGGCAATTTATAATGGCCAATTTACCTACCAACTTGCAAGTCTTTTGGCTTGTGCGAGGAAACTGGAGCACCCGGAGAAAACCCACGCAGACACAGGGAGAACTTGCAAACTCCATACAGGCAGTACCCAGAATTGAACCCGGGTCGCTGGAGCTGTGAGGCTGCGGTGCTAACCACTGCGCCGCCCCATGTTGCTATCAAAAAGGATTTTTGGGCGTCTTGCAAAGCATTAAAGTAGATAAGTCCACAGGGCCTGATGGGATCTACCCCAGAATACTGAGGGAAGCAAGGGAAGAAATTGCTGCGGCCTTGACAGAAATCTTAGTATCCTCATTGGCTACAGGTGAGGTCCCAGAGGACTGGACAACAGCCAATGTTGTTCCTTTGTTCAAGAAGGGTAGCAAGGATAATCCAGGAAATTATAGGCCAGTGAGCCTTACGTCAGTGGTAGGGAATTTATTAGAGAGGATTCTTCGGGACAGGATTTACTCCCATTTGGAAACAAACGTACTTATTAGCGAGAGGCAGCATGGTTTTGTGAAGGGGAGGTCGTGTCTCACTAACTCGATTGAGTTTTTTGACCAAGTGACGAAGATGATTGATGAAGGAAGGGCAGTGGATGTTGTCTACATGGACTTCAGTAAAGCCTTTGACAAGGTCCCTCATGGCAGACTGGTACAAAAGGTGAAGTCACACGGGATCAGAGGTGAGCTGGCAAGATGGATACAGAACTGGCTCGGTCATAGAAGACAGAGGGTAGCAGTGGAAGGGTGCTTTTCTGAATGGAGGGCTGTGACTAGTAGTGTTCCGCAGGGATCAGTGCTGGGACCTTTTCTGTTTGTAGTATATATAAATGATTTGGAGGAAAATGTAGCTGGTCTGATTAGTAAGTTTGCGGACGACACAAAGGTTGGTGGAGTTGTGGACAGTGATGAGGATTGTCAGAGGATACAGCAGGATATAGATCGGTTGGAGACTTGGGCGGAGAAATGGCAGATGGAGTTTAATCCGGACAAATGTGAGGTAATGCATTTTGGAAGGTCTAATGCAGGTGGGAAGTATTCATTAAATGGCAGAACCCTTAGGAGTATTGACAGGCAGAGAGATCTGGGCATACAGGTCCACAGTTCACTGAAAGTGGCAACGCAGGTGGATACGGTAGTTAAGAAGGCATACGGCATTGTTGCCTTAATCGGTCGGGGCACAGAGTATAAAAATTGGCAAGTCATGCTGCAGCTGTACAGAACTTTAGTTAGGCCACACTTCGAATATTGCGTGCAATTCTGGTCGCCACACTACCAGAAGGACGTGGAGGCTTTGGAGAGGGTACAGAAGAGGTTTACCAGGATGTTGCCTGGTCTGGAGGGCATTAGCTATGAGGAGAGGTTGGATAAACTCGGATTGTTTTCACTGGAATGATGGAGGTGAAGGGGCGACATGATAGAGGTTTACAAAGTTATGAGTGGCAGGGACAGAGTGGATAGTCAGAAGCTTTTTCCCAGGGTGGAAGAGTCAGTTACTAGGGGACATAGGTTTAAGGTGCGAGGGGCAAAGTTTCGAGCGGATGTGCGAGGCAAGTTCTTTACACAGAGGGTGGTGAGTGCCTGGAACTTGCTGCCGGGGGAGGTGCGATAGTGACGTTTAAGAGGCATCTTGACAAATACATGAATAGGATGGGAATAGAGGGATACGGTCCCCAGAAGTGCAGAAGGATTTAGTTTAGGCAGGCATCAAGATCGGCGCAGGCTTGGAGGGCCGAATGGCCTGTTCCTGTGCTGTACTGTTCTTTTGTTCTTTGTTAAATACAAGAGTGTTCTGAAAGTCATTGTACTGAAATCTTGTAAGTGCCGAGATTTTTTAAAATACTGCAAATAAACTAGTTGTTGATTTAGAACTAGTGTCATTTCTGCATTGTTCTACAGATGAATCAGATGTCTAAAATATCTAGTAAACTGGCAAATACATAACAAAAAGTGGCTACAAGGATGGTTCTGCAATGTTTCACTTTATCAGCTTCAGTACCATTTCTTTCAAAGCCAGGAAATCCTCCGTTGTCCTGGGAGCAGTGGATTTTGGGGATCAAGACCTCCTTGCTTGCTATGGGTTTGGACAGTCTGGATGTAGCAGTGATCCACAAGAAAGCAATACCTGTACATTGTCTTGGAGCAGAAGGCCACTAAATATTCGAGCAGCTCACAGATGTTGTGTTTATGTTTGATATGGCAGTAAGTGCTCTCAAAAAATACTTTGGGCCAAAGAAAAGTGTGACAATAGAGTGATACACATTCCGCCAGAGATTCCAGGGATATAGTGAGCCCATTAAACGAGTTGTTTAATGGGGTGGCACAGTGGCGAAGTGGTTAGCACCGCAGCCTCACAGCTCCAGCGACCCGGGTTCAATTCTGGGTACTGCCTGTGTGGAGTTTGCAAGTTCTCCTTGTGTCTGCGTGGGTTTTCTCCGGGTGCTCCGGTTTCCTCCCACAAGCCAAAAGACTTGCAGGTTGGTAGGTAAATTGGCCATTATAAATTGTCCCTAGTATAGGTAGGTGGTAGGGAAATATAGGGACAGGTGGGGATGTGGTAGGAATATGGGATTAGTGTAGGATTAGTATAACTGGGTGGTTGATGGTCGGCACAGACTCGGTGGGCTGAAGGGCCTGTTTCAGTGCTGTATCTCTAAACTCAAACTAAAATTAAACTAAACTAAACAAGTTGTGACTGCATTGCAGCAATTGGCACTGCAGGTAAATTTGACATCCAGCAAACAAGCTAATTTGTAACCAATTAATTAGAAGAACTTCAAGTCCACGAATTAGGGAATGTCTCCTCATGGAGGATGATGATTTAATCTTGGAAAAAGCCATGACCTTGGCAGTCCAAATCGAATCTGCCATGTTCTGCACCCTTAGACTTAGGATTGCAGACACAGCTTGCTCAACCAGCGTCAGTGCAAGGGTTATGGGCAAGGAAACCTCAGCAACCTGATCAAAACGAGCCCCATCATGGTCAGATAACTTCAAAACTGTGCCCAAATTGTGGAAATGCTCATTGAGTCACAACACCATGTCCAGCTCGAGGGAAAAAATGCAACTCATACTTAAAGTGGAACTATTTTGCAAAGATGTGTAGGTCGTCGAAGAAAAAGCCTTCATCGGTTTGACATGGCGGGGAGTCTCTTCCTGAGAGTGAGGTACAACCTGTATATACCATCACAAAACATAAAGCACCAGGGTCATTTTAAGGAGTGCTCAGTCAAGATCGCAGGCAGCTCAGTGTCACTTATTATCGACGTTGGCCCGAAAGTATCCATTTTGAGTGACAAACTCTACCATCGGTATTTTTCGCAATTCTCTCTCATTCCTGTGACAGACACTCTTTAAGCTTATGACGACTCTATCATTCTAGTTTCAGGGATGATCACAGTTCTAGTACACTATAAAAATGTCACCTTAGACAGGTTCACTTTCTATGCAGCCAAAGGCCAATGCTGTATTGGGGTAAACCTTTTCGAAAGGCTTGGATTCAAACTTGAAGACCTCACTGGAGTATACATTAATGGGATTGATGAGGGAGATTATACACGCCAGTATCCTTCCTTATTTAATGGATTTGGGGAGATCAAAGGGTTCTGTCGTTATAAGGAACAGGGTTTGCCCCGGTACCCAAAAACACGTCGAGAGTCCGATGTCTTGTCCAAGTGGGTGATCATTATTACGAGCATGCAAGGAGAAGTCCTACTCTCACGAATGATCGTAGGGATGCTACTAGTACAATGTTTGAGCAGTCAATTTATACAGTTACAGGAGATTTACTTGACAAACTATTTCTTTAATTACATCATCTTCCCACCTTACTCTCTTCCCTGATCTCATCTCTCCTTGATCATCCTTCCCTGATCATCTTATTCACCTCAACAACCTCTTGATTAAGTTATTCATATGATTCCCTGGGTCTTCCATGGCAGGTCATGTTACAGTTGTATAGGACTTTTGGTTCGGCCACATTTGGAATACTGCGTGCAGTTCTGGTTGCCACATTACCAAAAGGATGTGGATGCTTTGGAGAGGGTGCAGAGGAGATTCACCAGGATGTTGCCTGGTATGGAGGGCGCTAGCTATGAAGAGAGGTTGAGTAGATTAGGATTATTTTCATTAGAAAGACGGAGGTTGAGGGGGGACCTGATTGAGGTGTACAAAATCATGAGAGGTATAGACAGAGTGGATAGCAAGAAGCTTTTTCCCTGAGTGGGAGATTCAATTACAAGGGGACACGAGTTCAAAGTGAAAGGGGAAAAGTTTAGGGGGGATATGCGTGGAAATTTCTTTACGCAGAGGGTGGTGGGTGCATGGAACGCTTTGCCAGCGGAGGTGGTAGACGCGGGCACGATAGCGTCTTTTAAGATGTATCTAGACAGATACATGAATGGGCAGGAAGTAAAGAGATACAGACCCTTAGAAAATAGGCGACAGGTTTAGATAGAGGATCTGGATCGGCGTAGGCTTGGAGGGCCGAAGAGCCTGTTCCTGTGCTGTAATTTTCTTTGTTCTTTGTTCTTTTTTGACCTCATCTACCTCTTGATTAGATTATTCATGTGGTTCTCTGTGTCTCACAGACAAGCTTTTCTCAAATTCTAGCAGCTTTGGTTTTTCACCAAGTATCCCATGATGCCCATATGCTGGTCTCCCCTACAGTCATGCTCCTCAAGTTGACACATCAATTCAACCAGTTTCACAAAATTTGTGACGGTTGCTATTTGCAATCCATGCGTAAGTGTCACAGGAGCTGAAACAACTAGAAGCAGATGGTATCATTGAGCAAATCGACTCATCACCGTGGATATCAAATCTAGTCATTGCACAATGAAAAAATGGAACATTTAGAATATGCATTGACCTTAAGGCAGTCGATAAAGTTAACATTCCAGACAAGTATCCACTACTACAATCCAAGAACTGTGAGCATCATTTCATGACTCCACAGTCTTCACAAAGCTTGATCTGTGATGGAGTTATCTTCAGATATCTCTAGAAGAACAAAAGTGATATCTTACAGCTTTTGTTGTTCATGAAGGTGTGTATCAGTACCGCAGAATGCCCTATGGACGAAGTTCAGCACCTAGCGCATTCCAGATATTGTTTCTTCAGTCTTGTCAGATTTTGAGGGGATGATAAACCTACTTGATGATGAAGGCACAAAGCTGAACATGATCAACGATTATCAGCAGTGCTCACTCGACTTGCAAAACACAATTTGACGCTGAGCACATTCGCAGCACCCAAGATTGACTTTCGAGGTTGCAGAGGGACAGCAACTGGAGTAAAGCCTACACATGACAACATCAAAGCCCTTTATGCGCTTCAAACACTGTCAAATGTGAAAGAGTTGGCATCGTTCCTTGGTACTACCAACTTTTATTATAAATTTGTTCCTAAGTATGCGGAGATCGTGGAGCCTCCTCGGAAGCTACTGTGTAAAGATGCTCAATGGGAATGGACAATTGCACAGCAAAAAGCATTTGAAATGTTAAAAGTGAAGATAGCATCTTGCTAGTCCTTGTGCATTTCAGCCCACATGTGGAAACATATGTCACAACAGATGCATCAGGAACTGCAATTGGAGCTGTACACTCACAGTCCATTGACGGAAGCAAATGACCAATAGATTATGCGTCACGCCCATTGTTGGAAAATAAATATAAATGGCTGCATTTGCTGACAACGCTACCGGTAGGTGGCGCTGCTGTGGCACATGCGCAAATGCAGCATGTGCCACTTAAACGTCACAGTCTGTGACTTTAGCAGCTGCCAGGACTAAAGATGGCGCTGCTCAAATAATCATATGGAGGCAACCTAACAAACACATGGCAGCACACAATGGCCAGAGTGAGAGAGCGAGCGGGCTGGGCCCGGGGCCAGGGGAGCGGAGCGGGCCGGGGAGGGGGGTGGAGCGGAGCGGGCCGGAGAGAGCAGCGAGGGGGGGTGGGGGGGAGAGCGGAGCGGCCGGAGAGAGCAGTGGGGGTTGGGGGGGGGAGGGAGGAGGAGTGCATTTTTCTGCGCATGCGCCATAAACTTGCAACAGCAAAAAACATACCAGCTGGTCCCCAAGGTCTTCGGCCACTCACTCCCCGCGGCTCTCGATGGCCACTCGCCTCCGGCCCTCTCCATCCAGCCATTCCCTACAGCTGCAGATCCCCCATCCAGCCGCTTTCTCCCCTACTGCTCAACTGTACTTCAAGCATTGCAGCTGTCTGGTCCCTGCCTTTTGCATCCCCCTCTTCAGGAACTTCTGAATTTAACTCCCTCCCACTAGACCCCCACACCCCCTCTCCCCCCACCCCCTCTCTACCTCTCCCTCCACAGGAGGTGGTGGCATACTGGTATTGTCACTGGACTAGTATCCCAGAGACCCAGGTATTGCTCTGGGGACATGGGTTCGAATCCCACCACAGCAGAAGGTGGAATTTGAATTCGATTAGTAAATCAGGAATTTAAAAAGCTAGTCTAATGATAGCCATGAAACCATTGTCGATTGTTGTAAAAACCCATCTGGTTCACTAATGTCCTTTAGGGAAGGACTGTCCTTACCTGGTCTGGCCTACATGTGACTCTAGACCCACAGCAATGTGGTTGACTCTTACATGCCCTCGAAATGGCCGAGCAAGCCAATAAGTTCAAGGGCAATTAGGGATGGGCCATTAATGCTGGCCTGGCCAGCAACACCCACATCCCATGAAAGAATAATTTAAAAAAAAACCTCTGCCTCTTCCCCTCCCCCTCTACCTCCCCACAACCCCCCTCTCCACAACCCCTCACTACCACCCCCCCCACACACAACACCTCCCCCCCCCCGCCCAAGGACCACACCACAGTTGAATATCTGAAGTGCAGTTGCAAAGTCAGGAAAATAGCATCAAAAACCTCAACAATTCCAGGTTTAATTATTGAGAAATTTTATTAAGTGCATTAAACATTCGAGACACTGCTGTGCATGGATACATGAGTGTTGAGTCGCTAGCATTCCCGTGAGACAGACAGGCCGAGCCTCTGCTATGCAGAACTAAAGAGATTGTTCCTGGAGAGCCTTGTGGTGAATGAACGTGTGGCTCTCTATTCCACTACTGTATTGTCCAGGTGAAGAAGGCAAAGTCACAAGAGTCTGAGCTCAGTCTATTCTTGGTGAATGTTCCCCAAACGCATCCCAATGTGCGCTCCCACTTCATCGGTAAATGCAAGGTTCCTTTCCACATCGTGACAAGCTCCGCAGCATGATCCAGTTGCCTTCATTGCTTGAATGCTGCCCTTAAGTCTCAAGGATTGTTTTCTCGATGGCATGTTTTATATGAAAAGAAATAAGGAAAGAACATCAGTGTCAGAGCTTCCCCCCTCCAATGAAATTACTGTTGAGCATGCTTTATGTTCTGCAGTAAAGGCATGTACTGATAACACCGCCAATGAATCATTTAGTACCCACCTCAGCTGTAGGAGTCAGGATGATGTTACTGCCCCTATCTCGTGATGGTTCAATGCTGCTCTCAGGGAAAACATGAATGATGTGAGGGTGCTGGAAAAAGAAGCACATTTCTTTTGGAGTATGAACATAAAGCAGGTCATTTAACCCAGCTGTTCCCTGCTAGTGGTTATGCTACTCCTGCGCCTTCCCATCCGCTCCCATTTAATCCTGCCTACTACTATCAGCAGCACCTTCCATTTCTTTTGCTCTTATCTACCTTTGCCTTAAAGCAACATTGAGGATGGAGAACGGTGTGGCTGCACTCCCACCTCACCAGTTGTGTACACAGCAAGAGCATTCACATTTGTGCTACCACTGGACATGGCATGCTTGTTTCTTTTCGTGCTCAGTCTCTACTTGCTGAATGTTCCCCAAGTGCTTTACTGCTTTGGATGCCCTCTCTGCTTGACAGCAGCAGCTGGCAATTGCGGAGTCTCACAAGGCTCTGCATGGTTGTTTCAAGGGTGGATGGGGAAACAGGTGGCTGTGTGTCCATGTGCACGGCTCTGATGGGTGCAGGAGCAGGTGGCTGTGTGTCAATGTGCACTGCTCTGATGGGTGCAGGAACAGAGCAACTTACAATAGGGACTGGAGCACATATACTGCCTGCACACAGCCCCAGACAATGGAAAGGATTTTAGTGCAGTGCAGTGGACTGGAGCACATGCAGTGTTCCAGACAATGGAAATGTTTTCAGAGCAACTTACCTTGGAGCAATCTCCTCTTTCTGATAAAAATGAAGCAGACTGAAATCTTCAAAACGACTAAATAATTGCGATAAAATGCAAGAAAATGCCTGACAAAACCTCTCCTCCTTCCACTTTCAGAAACTCGCGCCGAAGCTTGACGCATGCGTGAATATCCAAAGGTTGACGCATGTGTGAATACCCGTTGGCATTGCATAAAGCGCATGCGCAGAGGCCGACCAGGCGCGTTGCCTGAAGATGCACACGTCACGCGATGACGTCATCGGCGCATGCGCTTACCAGTCCTGGCAAGCCGGAACGCAGCGCACGCGCAGAGAGCAAGAGACCGTCTGCACATGTGCGCACTGTGGCGCAGCCTGATGACATCAGTGGCGGCCAGCGTTGTCAGGAATCACTTTGAATATAAATACACTACTGGTGAGCAGGAAGCACAAGCCTGTATATATGCATGTGAACATTGACACATGTATCTTTATGGTAGCAAGTTTACTCTCCGCACCAATCAGCAAGCGTTGACTACATTGTCAGCTATGTTTGGATCAGGTCATCGACGTCTATGCATTTACAAATGGTCCGATCATCTACATCATGATATTGCAGGTTCACCAACCGAGTAGCTGATATCTTTAGCTGTAATACTATTGCAGATTGTGTTAGCAATAGAAAAGCATACTTTGATAAATGTACAGGTGCGAGGGAAGCACAATTTAAAGTTGGAGATTTGGTTTGAATCAAACGGACAAATCGCAACCACAAACTTGCTTCATCAGTATCAGGTCCAAACCAGATCAAGAGGTTGCTAGGTACCGATGCTTATATGTTGGATGACAACACCAAGTGGAATGCAAGACATTTGATAGGGAGCAGACCAGGATATTTTAAGGATAGTAGCTATGAGGATAAATTTCCTTTTCCTGTGAGTGATGTTAATCAGCAGCCTCATCAGCTAATCAAACCGATCCACAACCTCAAATATGTAAATCTAATCACAGACCTAAGTGACCCTCCTATCTCAAATACTATTGCTGTATTTAGAGAAAACAAACAAGTTGAACACTAAGAAATAACTTGATGTATATATGTTTGATGTTCAGAATACTTTAATTCAAAAATAATGTGTTTAGTCAAAAGGGGAAAAATGTAGTGTGCAATGGTTTAATTGGTCTGGGTTTGATTGTATTTGTCTGTTCACTGATCAGTGTTCACTGTGCTTGATTGCTTAAGCCTAGAATTGTTGAAACTGAAACTAAAAAGAAAGGCTAGAATGTTCTTGTAAATGCAAGCCTGTTCTGAAAGACATGTACTGAAATCTTGTAAATGCTGAGATATTTTAAAGTACTGTAAGTAAACTAGTTGTTGATTTAGAACTAATGTCATAACTGTATTAGAGTCATAGAGTTTTACAACACAGAAGCAGGCCCTTTGGCCCAACGCGCCTGTGCCGACCATCAAGCACCTGTCCAAACGTAATCCCACTTCCCATCACTTGGCCCATAGCCTTGTTTATTATGGCATTTCAAGTGCTCATCTAAATACTTCTTAAATGTTGTGAATGTTCCTGCCTCTACCACCCCTTCAGGCAGTCTGTTCCAGATTCCAACCACCGTCTGGGTGAAAAAATGTTTCCTCAACTCCCCTCTAAACCTCCTGCCCATTACCTTAAATCTTAGTTATTGACCTCTCTGCTAAGGGAAAAAGTTTCTTCCTATCTATCCTATCAATGCCCCTCATAATTTTGTATACCTCAATCAGGCCCCCCCTCAGCCTTCTCCACACCAAGGAAAACAACCCTAGCCTATCCAGTCTCTCTTCATAGCTGAAATGCTCCATCCTGGTGAACTTCCTCTGCACCCTCTCCATTGCAATCACATCCTTCCTATAGTGTGGTGACCAGAACTGTACGCAGTACTCCAGCTGCGGCCTAACCAGCATTTTATACAGCTCCATCATAACCTCCCTGCTCTTATATTCTATGCCTCGGATGAATCAGATATATTAAATATCCAGTAAATTGGTGAATACATAACAGTTAGCAGCCTCAAATTCAGCAGCTCTGGACTCTGAATGTAATAGCGATATTGCTAAATCCAGCAGCTCTGACAGCTTTCTGTCTTTCTCAGGTGCTGTTCAGCATATTTGACTAGAGAGACAACCTTCAAATATCTGTGTTTTGATTTCACATTCAACATGATCAATGTTACCATAGTCACATATGTTTGTCAGTTGTCTCAATCACGTGCAATATTGATCGATTGCCTCATTTGCTTCTTGCTTGGTTCATCGGAAAATAATTGTTTTGTATATTGCCTTCTTCTTGGGTGTGAAATAACTAGTCAGTGCATTTTTTACTGACAGGTAGTCATCTTGCGCAGATGTAATTGTCTCAAAAATATTTTCCAATTCTTCACCTCCAAAATGGAGAAGTAAAGCTTATTTTCTCTTATCATTGGTGATACCAAAGCCCACCATTGCGGCCTCGAATCATCACAGCCACTTCCGCCAATGAGGGAACACAGATGAAAGCTCAGAGAGAACATCAAAATGTGACAGGTTGGGCATAGCCGTCGCCACCTTCATTGTCAGTGAAGTGATAGTGCATGATCAAGGATCCAGGATAGCGTTATGCAGGCACATTCACATAGATGTTGTCAAAAGTAATAATGACAGGTGGAAGAAACGAATGCACATTTTGTGTGGTACGACAATCCTGCAATAAATTCTTCTCTGATCAAACTATTGGCATATAAGACAAAATGGCTGTCCTGTACTAGCTGCACAAGGTGTTCTGGTAGGTTTTTAAGAAACGTCAGAAAATCCTGAATCTGTCCCAAGTTGGAATGTGCATTCCTGCTTCAGTAGCTGTCAGCTGTGAAACTGACAGCACGATGTTTTTAAACAAACTGACCAAACACAAAGCTGCTGTGCTGAGTGCTCCCGCTCCCTGCAACTGTCAGAGAGAGTGGCGGGGGAAGAGAAAGAGGAAAACAGAGAGAGGTGAAAACAGAGAGAAGGGGAGAGAAAGAGAGAGACAGATAGATAGAGAGGGGTAACAGAGAGAGAAAGGGGGGAATGGGGATGGGGGGGACACGGAGAGTGAGGATGACACAAAGTGGGGGGGAAACAACAGAGAGGGGGAAACACAGGGAGAGAGACAGAGACAGGGGCGGCATAGTGGCACAGTGGTTAGCACTGCAGCCTCACAGCTCCAGCGACCCGGGTTCGATTCTGGGTCCTGCCTGTGCGGAGTTTGCAAGTTCTCCCTGTGACCGCATGGGTTTCCGTTGGGTGCTCGAATTTCCTCCCACAGCCAAAGACTTGCAGTTTGATAGGTAAATTGGCCATTGTAAATTGCCCCTAGTGTAGGTAGGTGGTAGGGGAATTGAGGGGATGTGGTAGGGAATATGGGATTAATGTAGGATTCGTATAAATGGTTGGTAGATGGTTGGCACAGACTCAGTGGGCCGAAGGACCTGTTTCAGTGCTGTATCTCTAAATAAAAGAAAGAGACAGAGAGGGAGATCAAGATCACTCCTGGCAGATGGATATCTATCTGGAATGCTATGCATCACTACAAGAAGTGTGCAGGCAGACATTGACCACTTGTGCAAACAAAACAATGCCAGGCATGTCACTAAATCTGTTTTCAATATAGTGATGAGAAAGTAAGTCAATAAATTAATCTTCTCATTTAAAGATTCTTCACAAAAATGCACATTTGTTGTTGTTTGTATCAGTAAGATACATTTTTAATGCCGTTATCTTTTGAAATTTTCTCACTGGCACCCCCGCCGGGCCGAGCAAAAATTATAATGTGGCCCTCTGCCCGAATAGGTTGGACAACCCTGTGCTACACCAAGCATGTGTGGTGGCCTCAAATGAACAATAAATGAGCAATACACTAAACCACCCCACCGCTTTTGAGCATCTATTCAGTGAAGCATCTTCTCAGCATTGCCATGTATCAGCCTTGGTTCAGTTTGTAGCACTCTCACCTGAGTCATGAGGTTCTGGGTTCAAGTCCCATTCTAGGGTTTGAGCACAAAAACCAAGGCTGACACTTCAGTGCAGTACTGATGGAGTGCTGTTTTGTTAGAAGTGCCGTCCTTCAGATGGGACGTTAAACCAGGCATACCTATAAATGAGGCATCAGCCTAGTGAAGTGACAACACAGGACATGCCAAACAGTGGAAACAGCATTCGATAGACAGGGCTAAGCAATCCCACAACCAACGGATCAGATCTAAGCTCTGCAGTCCTGCCATATCCAGTCATGAATGGTGGTGGACAATTAAACAACTCACAGGAGGAGGAGGCTCCACAAATCCACATCCTCAATGATGGGAGAGCCCAGAATATCAGTGCAAAAGACAAGGCTGAAGCATCTGCATCCATCTTCAGACAGAACTCCCCCGAGGTCCCCAGCATCACAGATGCCATTCTTCAGCTAATTTGATTCACACCACATGATATCAAGGAACGGCTGAAGGCATTGAATACTGCAAAGGCTAAGGGCCCTGAAAAGATTCCGGCAATAGTACTGAAGACTTGTGTTCCAGAACTAGCTGCGCCCCTAGCCAAGCTGTTCCAGTGCAGCTACAACACTGGCATCAACCCAGCAATATAGAAAATTCCACAAAATGCAGGCCAAATCCAACCCAGCCAATTACTGCCCTATCAATCTATTCTCAATCATCAGCAAAGTGATGGAAGGGGTTGTCGACTGTGCTATGAAGCAGCACTTGCTCAGCAATAACCTGCTCAATGACACTCAGTTTGGGTTCCGCCAGGACCACTCAGCTCCTGACCTCATCACAGTCTTGGTCCAAACATGGACAAAAGAGCTGAACTCCAGAGGTGAGGTGAAGGTGACTGCCCTTGACATTAAGGCAGCATTTGACTGAGTATGGCATCAAGGAGCTCTAACAAAACTGTAGGCAATGGGGAATCTTGGGAAAACTCTGCTGGTTGGAGTCATACCTAGCACAAAGGATCTAGTTGTGGTTATTGGAGGTCAATCATCTAAGTCCCAGGACATCACTGCAGGAGTTCCTCAGGGTAGAGTCCTAGGCAGAACCAGCTTCATCTGCTTAATCAATGACGTTCCCTCCATCATAAGGTCAGAAGTGGGGATGTTTGCTGATGATTGCACAACGTTGAGCACTATTTGTGACTCCTCAGATATTGAAGCTGCCCATGTCCAGAGGTAGCAAGACCTGGACAACATCCAGGCTTGGGCTGATAAGTGGCAAGTAGCATTTATGCCACATAAGTGCCAGGCAATGACCGTCACAAACAAGAGAGAATCTAACTATCTCCCCTTGATGTTCAATGGCATTGCCATTGCTGAATCCCCCACTGTCAACATCCTGGGGGTTACCATTGACCAGAAACCTAACTGGACCAGCCACATAAATACTGTGTTCCGAAGAAGGGTCACTGACCCGAAACGTTAACTCTGCTTCTCTTTCCACAGATGCTGCCAGACCTGCTGAGTGAATCCAGCATTTCTTGTTTTTGTTTCACATAAATACTGTGGCCTTGTCTAGCTACTTTTTTGAAGTTCTCCAGTAAGGGCCAAGATTTTCCCATCTTCTTTTCTAATTTAATGTTGCCACCAGATAATATTCTGATAACTATTAAGGCTCAGTACAGAATATATGAATCTAACAGTTAAAGTAACAGGAGTTTATTTACACATGTCTTGCACCCAAAGCTTCCACTACAATTCTCCAGGAGGTTCTGTACATATTACATTACATCACTTCCTGTCACAATGCTCACAGTCGATTTACATATTCTGCCCAGTAACAACCCTATATTATTGTACACAATCACCATTACAGGGATGTGGTTAAAAGGTGACCAAGATTGGGAAATGAATATTCCAGGGTACACAACATTTCAATAAAACAGACAGAATGGAAAAGGAGGAGGAGTAGCCGTGATGGTAAAGGATGACATAAAGATCAGAAAGTAGAATCAATATGGGTGGAAACAACTCACTCCTGTATTGAAGGAAATTAATCTCCTTTGCATTGTTTGTATTTTTTGACTTGGTGCTGTTTGGAACTGTATTGTAATGTATTTTTTACAGATATTTATGAATAAAGTATATTTTGGGAATGAAAAAAGCAAGGGTCAAAAAAACACTGGGGGACTTGTTTATAGGCTCCCTAATAATAGTTATACCATTGGACAAAGCACGAAGCAAGAAGTAGTTGAAGCTTGTAACTAAGACAATGTCATAACTGTGGGGACTTTAAAATTCATCTAGACTGGACCAATCAAATTGGCAAAGGTGCTCTGGAAGCTGCAATTGTAAAATGCTTCTGTGACAGAACAATACTTTCTGGATACAACTCAGGATAAAGCTTTTTTTTGATCTAATATTGTGCAATGAGGCAGCAGCAGCGAGAGCGGCGGCAGCGAGAGCGAGAACAGGCGAGAGGAGCCGGGAGATAAAAGGAGCCGAAGCCAGAGACCAGAAGCAGCAGCGAGAGCGGCGGCAGTGAGAGCGAGAACAGGCGAGAGGAGCCGGGAGATAAAAGGAGCCGAAGCCAGAGACCAGAAGCAGCAGCGAGAGTGGCGGCAGTGAGAGCGGGAACAGGCGAGAGGAGCCGGGAGATAAAAGGAGCCGAAGCCAGAGACCGGAAGCAGCAGCGAGAGCACTCTGTTCTGTTCTGTTCTGTGGACCTGCTTGACCAGCAAAAATTGAAGTGTGACGTCACAGGAGAGCTGGTAAGTGATTGGTGGGTATTTCTTTCTTCCATTTGAGCAGCGGGAGCGGTGAGAGCGCAAGCCAGGGGGCAGCCGGGAAGGTAAGTTGAGCTATAAAGTACTTACCTCGTGATTCGGCGGACGTGGACATGGGGACTGCTGGGTAAGTGAACTTATATATTCGGGCAGTGGCATAATTTTAAGGTGATTGGAGGAAGGTTTAGGGGAGATGTCAGAGGTAGGTTCTTTACACAGAGAGTGGTGGGTGTGTGGAATGCACTGCCAGCAGTGGTAGTAGAAGCAGATACATTAGGGACATTTAAGCGACCCTTGGATAGGTACATGGATGATTGTAGAATGAAGGGTATGTAGGTAGTTTGATCTTAGAGTAGGTTAAAGGGTCGGCACAACATCGTGGGCCGAAGGGCCTGTACTGTGCTGTACTGTTCTATGTTCTATTATGCATATAGACATTAAGTATCATCACAGGATGTGATGTCACAAGTCTGAACCTCCTGTTGCTCAGTGTTCATGTAGATAACTTAGAGATAAGACCCCTACAAATAAATTCCTGTCACTTTGACCCAAAGTCCAGTATCCTCATTTAATACTAAAAGCACACTAACAATATAATAAATATTTCACTGCCATCTTGCTACTTACTGATCAAACCTGGATATAATCCTTATGATGATGGTAGATTGGTCAGCACTATTGGCTAATCCAGTTTGGTGTCATTTGCAAATTAAGACAAATTCCCTTTCCAAGTGATTTATAAAAATATAAACACTGATTCCCCCAATGCCAAACACTGTTGAATTACATTGGCAACCAGATTCCACACCTTTTGCTGCTTCTTAGTCGTGTATCAATTCAGCCAATACATTGCCATCTGTCCCGTGGGCACAGACCGACTGAATCAGTCTGTTATGTGGAACAGGTTCAAATTCTGTGGAACCTGAGGTAAGCCATCCTTGGACAAGGGGTGTGGGTTTGCCTGGTCAGTATGTTTCTCACACTAACTGTTCCTTAGGAATGTGTCACGTCTGGGTGATGAGATAAGAAGAGTGTTGTTGAAGCCTGCTGTCTCTTTCTGTTATTGCGCTGTACCAGCTGCAAGGCCAATGGTGAGATAGATATGTAAACGAAGGATTGAAAATTACTGTATCTTATTCGTTTAGAGCAAAAACTGAATTGTAATATTATTGGTGCTTCAGAATGCAAATTAAGGATTGAACTATTTTTGTAAGATTATTGGTTGCAGAATAGTATAATTGCCATTGTTTTATTGAAATTCTTCAGAACATCGCACTGAGTCTCAATGTGAGCTCTACTGTGTTTGTTCTCCTTGTGCACAAGTTAATAAAGTCGGATGTGAGTCCTCCCCGTGCCAAGTCTGATTATTCCACAACAATTCCTCCCTCAGCTTCAGGTAGACAGAATCCACTGCCTCATTCTCATCCACCAGGCCTATAACCTCCTCAAAGACATCCAGCTAATTCATCAGACATGACTATCCCTCATAAACCACATACTTGCTCTCTCTTCACAATATCTTGTTCTTCCAGTTTACCAATTATGCTAGGATATCAAAAGATAACTTCAAGCTATCATGTTACTTGCCTCCGAGTCAGAAGGTTGCGATTCTAGGGGTGAAGTACATAACCTCGGCAGATATTTCAATGCAGTACTCCATCCATCTGGGACAGCATAAACTTAGCGGTGACCTGACTGAGCGCTATAAACTAATTAAACAACTGGATAGCAAGAAGTGTCAGGAATAAGGGTGATGAACTTAGAGCATGGATCAGTACTTGGAGCTACGATGTTGTGGCCATTATGGAGACGTGGATATCACAGGGGCAGGAATGGATGTTGGATGTTCCGGGGTTTAGATGTTTCAAAAGGAATAGGGAGGGAGGTAAAAGAGGTGGGGGAGTGGCATTGTTAATCAGGGATAGTATCACAGCTGCAGAAAGGGAGGTCATCGAGGAGGGTTTGTCTACTGAGTCATTATGGGTGGAAGTCAGAAACAGGAAAGGAGCAGTCACTTTGTTGGGAGTTTTCTATAGACTCCCCAATAGCAACAGAGACATGGAGGAACAGATTGGGAGGCAGATTTTGGAAAGGTGCATAAGTAACAGGGTTGTTGTCATGGGTGACTTCAACTTCCCTAATATTGATTGGAACCTCCTTAGTGCACATAGTTTGGATGGAGCAGTTTTTGTCAGGTGTGTCCAGGAAGGTTTCCTGACTCAATATATAGATAGGCCGACTAGAGGGGAGACTATGTTGGACTTGGTGCTTGGCAACAAACCAGGCCAGGTGGCAGATCTCTCGGTGGGAGAGCATTTCGGTGATAGTGATCACAACTCCCTGACCTTTACTATAGTCATGGAGAGGGACAGGAGCAGACGGAATGGGAAAATATTTAATTAGGGGAGGGGGAATCACAATGCTATTAGGCAGGAACTGGGGAGCATAAATTGGGAACAGATGTTCTCAGGGAAATGCACGACAGAAATGTGGAGGTTGTTTAGGGAGCATTTGCTGCGACTGCTGGATAGGTTTGTCCCGATGAGGCAGGGAAGGGATGGTGGGGTGAAGGAACGTTGGATGACAAGAGATGTGGAACAGCTAGTCAAGAGGAAGGTTGAGGAAACAAGGATCAGACAGGGCTCTAGAGGATTACAAGGTAGCCAGGAAGGAACTGAAGAATGGACTTAGGAGAGCGAGAAGGGGACATGAAAAAGTCGTGGCGAGTAGGATTAAGGAAAATCCCAAGGTGTTCTACACTTATGTAAGGAACAAGAGGATGGCCAGAGTGAGGGTAGGGATAGTGGAGGGAACTTGTGCCTGGACTCGGAGGAGGTAGGGGAGGTCCTAAATGAATACTTTGCTTCAGTATTCACTAGTGAGAGGGACCTGGTCGTTTGTGAGGACAGCGTGGAACAGGCTGATATGCTCGAACAGGTTGAGGTTCAGCGGGAGGATGTGCTGGAAATTTTGAATGATATGAGGACAGATAAGTCCCCGGGGCCAGACGGGGTATACCCAAGGATATTACGGGAAGTGAGGGAAGAGATTGCTGCGCCTTTGGCGATGATCTTTGTGTCTTCACTGTCCACTGGAGTAGTACCAGATGATTGGAGGGTGGCAAATGTTATTCCCTTGTTCAAGAAAGGGAATAGGGATAACCCTGGGAATTATAGACCAGTCAGTCTTACGTCGGTAGTGGGCAAATTATTGGAGAGGATTCTGAGAAACAGGATTTATGATTATTTGGAAAAGCATGGTTTGATTAGAGACAGTCAGCATGGCTTTGTGAGGGGCAGGTCATGCCTCACAAGCCTTATTGAATTCTTTGAAGATGTGACAAAACACATTGATGAAGGAAGAGCAGTGGATGTGGTGTATATGGATTTTAGCAAGGTATTTGATAAGGTTCCCCATGGTAGGCTCATTCAGAAAGTAAGGAGGCATGGGATTCAGGGAAAGTTGGCTGTCTGGATACAAAATTGGCTGGCCCTTCGAAGTCAGAGGGTGGTAGTAGATGGAAAGTATTCAGCATGGAGCTCGCTGACCAGTGGAGTTCCACAAGGATCTGTTCTGGGACCTCTGCTCTTTGTGATTTTTATAAATGACTTGGATGAGGAAGTGGAAGGCTGGGTTAGCAAGTTTGCCGATGACACGAAGGTTGCTGGAGTTGTGGATAGTGTGGAAGGCTGTTGTAGGTTGCAACGGGACATTGACAGGATGCAGAGCTGGGCTGAAAAGTGACAGATGGAGTTCAACCTGGAAAAGTGTGAAGTGATTCATTTTGGAAGGTCGAATTTGAATGCGGAATACAGGCTTAAAGACAGGATTCTTGGTAGTGTGGAGGAACAGAGGGATCTTGGGGTCCATGTCCATAGATCGCTCAAAGTTGCCACCCAAGTTGATAGGGTTGTTAAGAAAGCGTATGGTGTTTTGGCATTCATTAACAGGGGGATTGAGTTTAAGAGCCGCGAGGTTCTGCTGCAGCTCTATAAGGCCCTGGTTCGACCACACTTGGAATATTGTGTTCAGTTCTGGTCGCCTCATTATAGGAAGGATGTGGAAGCTTTAGAGAGGGTGCAATGAGATTTACCAGGATGCTGCCTGGACTGGAGGGCATGTCTTATGAAGAAAGGTTGAGGGAGCTAGGGCTTTTCTCATTGGAGCGAAGAAGGATGAGAGGTGACTTGAGAGAGGGGTACAAGATGATGAGAGGCATAGATAGAGTGGATAGTCAGAGACTTTTTCCCAGGGTGGAAAGGGCTATCACCAGGGGGCATAATTTTAAGGTGATTGGAGGAAGGTTTCGGGGAGATGTCAGAGGTAGGTTCTTTACACAGAGAGTGGTGGGTGCGTGGAATGCGCTGCTAGCGGTGGTAGCAGAAGCAGATGCATTAGGGGCATTTAAGCGACTCTTGGATAGGTACATGGATGATAGTAGAATGAAGGGTAGGTAGTTAGGTTGATCTTAGAGTAGGGTAAAGGTTCGGCACAACATCGTGGGCCGAAGTGCCTGTACTGTGCTGTACTGTTCTATGTTCTATGTTCTATATCGATTGATCGATTAGCCCAGTTTAATAGATTGGGGATCATTGAGTGACATGATTTTAAACTATGTAAACATAGTCTCAGGCAAGGCTCCCACCTGCCAAGACTGAGGCACACATTATTTCGCCACATGAACATTAAAACTTAAAATTGCAAGCCGCTGACTGGAAAGATATTTGCATAGTAACATACAATTTTGGAACAAAGGGATCCAGTCGTTGCTTCCCCAATGCACAGAAGAAGTGGTCAGATCAGTTTTAGTCACATGACTGACTGACTGTTGGAGTTTTTTTTAATTTGATCTTCCAACAGGGAAAGAAATCCGGAGGCTGTTTTCTCCTGGACTGATAAGACCTTTCTCCTGTCTGCTCTCATCTCGCTCTCACCAGCTTCGGAAACCATTGAAGACATACGAACCCCAAGAGAGAAGAGTCTCCTACAGTGAACAAGGTTTAAGAAGAATACTGGCCCCAGCGAAAAGTAAGTGCTGTGTACAATCAAGGACTCTATGACGAGCTGGAAATACAGAAACAGTAACAAGAAACCCCTTTTTAGAGACTGCCTCAAACAAAGAACAAAGAAAATTACAGCACAGGAACAGGCCCTTCGGCCCTCCAAGCCTGTGCCGATCCAGATCCTCTATCTAAACCTGTCGCCTATTTTCTAAGGGTCTGTATCTCTTTGCTTCCTGCCCATTCATGTATCTGTCTAGATACATCTTAAAAGACGCTATCGTGCCCGCGTCTACCACCTCCGCTGGGAACGCGCTCCAGGCACCCACCACCCTCTGCGTAAAGAACTTTCCATGCATATCTCTCCATTTTATTTTTCTTCTCTTTTCTGTCCCTATTTGCATGTGTATCACGTGTGCTTGCTAGCGTGGGCTCGTCATATATCCATTGGAGTTAACTGTATTAGAGTTTAAGTTTAAGGTTCAATAAATTTCACTTTTCTTCTCTAAACCTAAAGGAAGCCCGGTGTGTTCATTTCTTTGCATTATAATTGGAAAGTTATAAACAAGGATTCTTATCTGGTTGTAATAATAGGAATGGTTGGATGATTGGCAGTTTTTCTTTCCCCTGAGTGTAATGAGCCTCTGGAATATATTGCTGGCTGATGTGTAGGGTGCTGACTCTCTGTCTACCTTCAAGAGGGAGCTGGTCTGGTTCTGGACTGAGTCAGAAATGACATCATACAGAGATAAGTGTATTTCTAGATAATACTTGGTCCATGTGATCTCCTGGGCTGCCATGATCCCTTGAAGGGATCAGAGAGGAATTTTCCAGAGGAATTTTCCCTTTTTAGTCCTGGCTTTTTCAGCTTTCTCAGGACATTACATGGTGGAGGGAGAAGGTGATTTGAGGGTGAGGTGGGACATGTTTTCTCACAATGCTCCAGCCATTATGTGGTGTGGGGCAGGCTTGATGAACCAGCTGGCATTTTCCTGATGGTCAATTTTAGAAATTTATATGAATCCAAATGGAACCTTTTCTTTGGTTCAAGAGAATATTAAAGATCTCATGACGTTGTTTGAAGAAATATAGGAGGTTCTTCCCAATATTCCTCCTTTCACTACGACAACAAAAACTGAATTAACTGATAGATTGGCCTGAATTTTACAGCCCTCTAATGAGCGGGCTGGTGGCGGGTTGGGGGGATGTAGAATTGAGTGGGAGGAGTGGGAGTCCAGGGGTGGGGGTGGGGGCCGTTCCCGATGCCTTCCCAGCCCCGATGCAATTTTACGGGGGGGGCAGCGGCGTCAAGAAACAGTCCACCCACCCCAGGTCAATCAAGGCCCTAAAGTGGTCAATTATCTGCCACTTAAGGGCTGCTTCCTGCCGTTGCTGGCAGCCTTCTTGCAGGCTGAGGGGAGCCTTCATAATCGGGCAATCCTACTCTTAAGTGACCACCCCCCATCCCCTCCCGTGCCTTGCCAGGGCCCGGCCAGTTGTCCCCGGAGAGGCCCCAAAAACCTACCTTAGTTCCGGGGCCGTCCTTCCTCTCGCTTCCATTAGCCGGGTATAGTCCCAGCAGTGCCAACCACTGCTCCCAGTGGCGCTGCTTGGCCTAAGAGCTGCCAGCCTGCTGATTGGCCGGCAGCTCCATTAGGCAGGACCTCCTGCTTCAAGGAGATGGAAGTCCCACAAAAGGCCAATTAAGGGCCTTGGGAGTGAATAATCCCAGTGTGGCTCCCCAGGCCAGGTGGAGGTGGGCTCGCCACGGACTTTTCTGCCGGCGGGTGGTGTCTCCCACCCAACATAAAATTCCATCTATTGTCCAATGCTGTTTGTGGGATCTTGATATGTGCAAAGAAGCTGCTACGTTACCTGCTTAAGAACAATTTAAAAAGTAATTAATGGTCTGTTAGATGCTGATAGATGGAATAAGATGCTATGAAAATACAAGTCTGTGTTTCTTTTATAAATGGGCTGCTAATGCCCTGTCCAGCACTTGTAACACAGCTGGACATTGCAGGGAACCAGACTTTCTAAGCAACTAATAGAATATATCACAATGCAAGGCAGGAGCACCTGTGATGCTCAGAGTCTATGTACCTGGTCACATTTGAGAATCCCCCAAAATATTATTCTGTAGTGCGTATTTGTATGATGGAGGGAGTGAATAAGTCAAGGGCAAAAGAATGAAAAATAAAGGATGATACTAGCAATGAACTTGAGGGAGGTCTCAGAACTTACCACTCCCCACTCCCGTTTTTATCTCCCGGCCTGAACTTTCTCCTTATAAAGAATCAGGGTCACATGTTAGCTGACTCCCCAATACACCCTGTTTGCAAGCACTGGAACTGGTTATTGGCAGCCCTGTTCTGCATGTAGATTAAAAAGTGATGGCTGTTGGAACAAAGCACCTGAAGGAAGATGTGCATTGCCAAAATTCCCAGGGCAGCAGCCAAGTTAAGTGAATTTGTGAACAAACAGCTTGCAGATGCCTTGGGTTGACAGCATACTTGGTGTTTGTTGCTTGCTCCATTTCATGGGACACATGGTAAACACTGAGTCAGAGCAGACATGCACAGTGTCCTTTTACAACTTAGGTATGCTAGTGCTTTTGGAAAATATCTGCCCATATGTCCGACTCTGGGCATTCTTCCTCTATGATACTGCTTGATCCTGCCACCAGGGAGGCAACATACCATCCTGGAGTTTCGTCTATGGCCCAGAAGCACCTGTCTGTTTCCCTCACTATCAAAACCCCCTATCAAGATTGCTTTTCCACTCTTCTTCCTCCCCCTGATGCAGCTGAGACACCCATGGTGCCGTGGACTTGGATCTAACTTTACGCCCCGGAGGAACCATCACTCTCACTAGTTTTCAGAACTGAATACCGGTTGGAGAGCAAGATGCTCTCATGGGATCCCTGCCCTGCCTGCCTGGTCCTCCTTGTGCTTTTGGCAATCACCCAATCCCTCTCTGATTGTACATTTCTAAATTGCAGGGTAGCCACCTGCAGAAACGTGCTCTCAGCCTTGTGGATGCACTGTAGTGACTCCAGCTCCACTCAAGCTCCAAAACCCAGAGCTCGAGCTGCTCTAACTGGCGACACTTCCTGCACGTGTGGTCGTCCAGGCCATGAGAAGGGTCCAGGATTTCCCACATGGCCCAGGATGTACATTCCATGGGGCTGAGATTGGCTGCCATGTCTTTATTTTTTAGACTATTATCTAGAAACGCTTACCTATTCCTCACCAATCAGCTCCTTCTCTGGGTGTGACGTCAGTATAGCTGTTTTGCAGAAGTTGCTTTTGTTGTCAGAGATTCTGCTGGAGGTTCTCTCCCCCACTTTAACTCCTCAGTTGCTGCACTCAGTCTCCACCTAGGTTCACTGCTGCCGCTGCCCTCATTGAATCTCTCTGTAAATAAATAAACATCTCCCTGCTCACCAAATTACTGCCTCTAGATTTCAGCTCTTAGGTCTGGCTGTCTCCCGCACTCTCACTTGGATTGCTCCTTGGTTTGTAAATGACCAGAATAGCAGCTGTTCCCTCACTGCAGTGAATTCCCCAACTCACCAAATTTCCCAAGTTCAGTACCCTATCAAAGCAGTACTCCGTCGAGCTGGACTTCATGGTAGTTACTTGTGTGAAGCAATAGCTCTTCCCTTTATCTTCCCCTTTATGCACTGCTAGTGCATCAGGCAGACGGCACTGCAATATTATACCATTGGGCTGACTCTGCATTATACTATGAGGTCAGCTCATTGCAGCACAGATACACAAGATGTCAAAGTGCACTGTCCTCTGCATCCAGACTGCATTCTTGACTTTATATTCAGTGCATCTTGCCTTTGAGCTGCATGTACATCTGTCTTCCCACTCACTCATCTGTTCTTATTCTGAAATTTCTTGCATTCTTAATTAGTTTGCATCCTTTTGTACTGTCAACAGGTTTCAGTATCATTCCTCTCATGCCCATATCTAAATTACTTATGAAAAGTGGAAAACAGAAACATCCCCCACACATCTCACCAAATTTTTAAAAAAATCCTAATCTTTGTTTTGGATCCCTAGGCCCGCACAACTATGTTCTCTTCAATCCCATATTTCATAACAAGTGCCTTTTGCAGCACCTTATCACTTTCTGAAAATTCATATATCCATGATCCAGTTGTTTACTCAGATTTCCTCACAAAATTAGTCAAGCAAGACCTGCCCGAAATGAATCCATGCTGACTGTTCATTAGCCCATGCCTTTTAAAGTATTCACGAATTTCATCCATATTTTGGATGAGCAGTTTTCTGACTTTGGACATCCAGAAGGGAGTCTCACCCACTGGGATTGCCTATTGGAAATTCCAGTGCATGCTGTGAATGATTTTCCAATAAAATTGTCTCCAGTCACATCACTCTTTAGCCAATGCCTATGATGTGCATAAGTATGATTCTTGTGTCTCCCAGGAGTTATGTGGCATTTCCCCACAGTTTCATAGAACAAGGCTACATTCCTGCATGAATAATGGTGCACATTCCTGAACTAAAGCTACCCTTCAACAACTGCTTTGAGATCCATAAAGAAGGCGCACTTCACAATTTAATGTTAATTTGCATTCACACTTCCTGTTTTTATATTAGCTTTTGCAATTTTCCAGTCAAAAATATATCTGTTTAAGGACTTTTGACACAATTTTACAACTTACTTTTATTCCTTTCTGGAATCCGACTCATTCATTGAGACATGTCTTCACTACCTTGCAAAGCACAGAAGAGCAGTCTCATTTTTAAGGTTGAAGTTGAACATCTCAAAGCATTTCAAATACAGCAAATTATATTGAAATGCACCATTCTTCATGCAACACTTTTCCAGAAATACTGATGAGATGCATGATCATTTGATCTGTCTTTGGTGGCAATGGCAGCCTCACTGAACTGAACAACAAAGCAGAGACATTGCAGGAGGCTGGTGTTGGCAACTGTGTCGAACACCACAGAAAGAACAAAGAACAAAGAAAATTACAGCACAGGAACAGGCCCTTCGGCCCTCCAAGCCTACACCGATCCAGATCCTCTATCTAAACATGACGCCTATTTTCTAAGGGTCTGTATCTCTTTGCTTCCTGCCCATTCATGTATCTATCTAGATACATCTTAAAAGACGCTATCGTGCCCGCGTCTCCCACCTCCGCTGGCAACGCGTTCCAGGCACCCACCACCCTCTGCGAAAAGAACTTTCCACGCATATCCCCCCTAAACTTTTCCCCTTTCACTTTGAACTCATGACCCCTAGTAATTGAATCCCCCACTCAGGGAAAAAGCTTCTTGCTATCCAACCTGTCTTTACCTCTCATGATTTTGTACACCTCAATCAGGTCCCCCCTCAACCTCCGTCTTTCTAATGAAAATAATCCTAATCTACTCAACCTCTCTTCACAGCTAGCGCCCTCCATACCAGGCAACATCCTGGTGAACCTCCTCTGCACCCTCTCCAAAGCATCCACATCCTTTTGGTAATGTGGCGACCAGAACTGCACGCAGTATTCCAAATGTGGCCGAACCAAAGTCCTATACAACTGTAACATGACCTGCCAACTCTTGTACTCAATACCCCGTCCGATGAAGGAAAGCATGCCATATGCCTTCTTGACCACTCTATTGACCTGTGTTGCCACCTTCAGGGAACAATGTACCTGAACACCCAAATCTCTCTGTACATCAATTTTCCCCAGGACTTTTCCATTTACTGTATAGTTCACTCTTGAATTGGATCTTCCAAAATGCATCACCTTGCATTTGCCCTGATTGAACTCCATCTGCCATTTCTCTGCCCAACTCTCCAGTCTATCTATATTCTGCTGTATTCTCTGACAGTCCCCTTCACTATCTGCTACTCCACCAATCTTAGTGTCGTCTGCAAACTTGCTAATCAGACCTATATTTTCCTCCAAATCATTTATGTATATCACAAACAACAGTTGTCCCAGCATGGATCCCTGTGGAACACCACTGGTCACACGTCTCCATTTTGAGAAACTCCCTTTCACTGCTACTCTCTGTCTCCTGTTGCCCAGCCAGTTCTTTATCCATCTAGCTAGTACACCTTGGACCCCATGCGACTTCACTTTCTCCATCAGCCTACCATGGGGAACCTTATCAAACGCCTTACTGAAGTCCATGTATATGACATCTACAGCCCTTCCCTCATCAATCAACTTTGTCACTTCCTCAAAGAATTCTATTAAGTTGGTAAGACATGACCTTCCCTGCACAAAACCATGTTGCCTATCACTGATAAGCCCATTTTCTTCCAAATGGGAATAGATCCTATCCCTCAGTAACTTCTCCAGCAGCTTCCCTACCACTGACGTCAGGCTCACCGGTCTATAGTTACCTGGATTATCCCTGCTACCCTTCTTAAACAAGGGGACAACATTAGCAATTCTCCAGTCCTCTGGGACCTCACCCGTGTTTAAGGATGCTGCAAAGATATCTGTTAAGGCCCCAGCTATTTCCTCTCTCGCTTCCCACAGTAACCTGGGATAGATCCCATCCGGACCTAGGGACTTGTCCACCTTAATGCCTTTTAGAATACCCAACACTTCCTCCCTCCTTATGCCGACTTGACCTAGAGTAATCAAACATCTGTTCCTAACCTCAACATCCTTCATGTCCCTCTCCTCGGTGAATACCGATGCAAAGTACTCGTTTAGAATCTCACCCATTTTCTCTGACTCCACGCATAACTTTCCTCCTTTGTCCTTGAGTGGGCCAATCCTTTCTCTAGTTACCCTCTTGCTCCTTATATATGAATAAAAGGCTTTGGGATTTTCCTTAACCCTGTTTGCTAAAGATATTTCATGACCCCTTTTAGCCCTCTTAATTCCTCGTTTCAGATTGGTCCTACATTCCCGATATTCTTTCAAAGCTTCGTCTTTCTTCAGCCGCCTAGACCTTATGTATGCTTCCTTTTTCCTCTTAGCTAGTGTCACAATTTCACCTGTCATCCATGGTTCCCTAATCTTGCCATTTCTATCCCTCATTTTCACAGGAACATGTCTCTCCTGCACGCTAATCAACCTCTCTTTAAAAGCCTCCCACATATCACATGTGGATTTACCTTCAAACAGCTGCTTCCAATCTACATTCCCCAGCTCCTGCCGAGTTTTGGTAGAGTTGGCCTTCCCCCAATTTAGCACTCTTCCTTGAGGACCACTCTCGTCTTTGTCCATGATTATTTTAAAGCTTATGGAATTGTGATCACTATTCCCAAAGTAGTCCCCTACTGAAACTTCAACCACCTGGCCGGGCTCATTCCCCAACACCAGGTCCAGTATGGCCCCTTCCTGAGTTGGACTATTTACATACTGCTCTAGAAAACCCTCCTGGATGCTCCTGAAAAATTCTGCTCCATCTAGACCTCTAACACTAAGTGAATCCCAGTCAATGTTGGGAAAATTAAAATTTCCTATCACCACCACCCTGTTGCTCCTACATCTTTCCATAATCTGTTTGCATATTTGTACCTCTATTTCACGCTCGCTGTTGGGAGGCCTGTAGTACAGCCCCAACATTGTTACCGCACCCTTCCTATTTCTGAGTTCTGCCCATATTGCCTCACTGCTCGAGTCCCCCATTGTGCCCTCCTTCAGCACAGCTGTGATATCCTCTTTGACCAGTAATGCAACTCCTCCACCCCTTTTTCCTCCCTCTCTATCCCGCCTGAAGCATCGATATCCTGGGATATTTAGTTGCCAATCATGCCCTTCCCTTAACCAAGTCTCAGTAATAGCAATAACATCATACTCCCAGGTACTAATCCAAGCCCTAAGTTCATCTGCCTTACCTACTACACTTCTTGCATTAAAACAAATGCACCTCAGACCACCACTCCCTTTGCGTTCATCATCTGCTCCCTGCCTACTCTTCCCCTTAGTCACGCTTACTTCATTATCTAGTTCCTTACAGGCTTTCGTTACTACCTCCTTACTGTCCACTGACCTCCTCATTTGGTTCCCATCCCCCTGCCACATTAGTTTAAACCCTCCCCAACAGCGTTAGCAAAAGCACTCCCAAGGACATTGGTTCCAGTCCGGCCCAGCTGTAGACCGTCCAATTTGTAATAGTCCCACCTCCCCCAGAACTGGTCCCAATGTCCCAAAAATCTGAACCTCTCCTTCCTGCACCATCTCTCAAGCCACGCATTCATCCTGACTATTCTTTCATTTCTACTCTGACTATCACGTGGCACTGGTAGCAATCCTGAAATTACTACCTCTGAGGTCCTACTTTTTAACTTGGCTCCTAACTCCCGAAATTCTGCTTGTAGGACCTCATCCCGTTTTTTACCTATATCATTGGTGCCTATGTGCACAATGACAACTGGCTGTTCACCCTCCCCCTTCAGAATGTTCTGCAGCCGATCTGAGACATCCCTGACCCGTGCACCTGGGAGGCAACATACCATTCGGGAGTCTCGTTTTCGACCACAGAACCGCCTATCTACTCCCCTTACAATCGAATCCCCGATGACGATAGCCCTTCCACTCTTTTTCCCGCCCTTCTGAACAGCAGAGCCAGCAGATCGAGGAGGATGAAGATGGATAGTACACAGTCATAAAGGATCTTGTTTGTGACTTTCATTAGAGTTGTTTTGGGACTGTGGCAGGGTGGATACCTGATTGCAGAGATTCAGACATGGAATTCAAGGAAAAATGGGCAAGGAACTGCGAGATAATACGTTCAAGGATGTTGGAGAGGAAAGGTAGGTCAAAGATGGGGAGGTAGTTTGCAAGGACAGATGGATAAACAGTGGCTTTTTGAGGAGGGAGTGATAACAGTGGTTTTGAAAGGGAGGGATCAGAACACGAGGAAAGAGAACCATTTACAATGTCAGCTAACATTCAAATCAGGAAGGGAATTTGGGTGGTCAGCAGTTTAATGAGAATGAAGTCAAAAGACTGGATGTGGGACTCGTGAACCAGGTGAGCTTGAAGAGGATATGAGGGATGATGGAATAGAAATTAGTGAGATGGGCCTGTTAGGCCTGATGGGCAAGAGGAATGGTGGAAGGAGCAGAGACGGGATGATGTACAGACTCAAGGTTCGTGACATACCTTCAAACATATTGAAAGGAAATCCGTGAACTCCTTGAACTGTTGTCAGAGGTTGGTGTGGAAAGAGCAGGGGAGAGTTGGTAGTGGAGAAAAGAAGCTGGGGGGTTATCTTTGTTCTCCAAAATGATCTTGAAGTAGTGATAGATTTGCAAGAAGAGAGTGATACCAGATAACAATTTGATGGGAACCAGCCAGCATCCGTACAGCATTCATAGCTTGGTCTATCATATTCTTAGCAAAAACAGAAGAGACATTATAATGAATACAATGGAGCTTGCTTATTCCTGTCTCATTAATTAATGTTTGGAAATAACCAAAGTGTTAGGAGCTACGTTAGGTGCATTTAGCATTTGTACATTATCAGATAATACTGACTCTGCAAAATGTTCTGAATTTACGGTCAAAAGATTGGCTGTTGACTGTCACTCATTACAAGCTCCAGTTGACAAGAAGGATTGAACTTGCTATGTTGTGTCTGGTGTGTCCATGGCTGGGGTTGGACATATTCCTGAATCTTTGATCACAATGCCAATTGATGAATTTGTAAATGTTATTGTACTTACTGTATAATAGTTGGGCCCCAATATCTGAGTGTCTTTGCACCCACAGAATCTTACAGAGCAAGAGTTAATGTCCTCAACAGGGAAAACGAATGAGGAAAAATATCCAAATTTGAGCCCGTGGGTCTACAGTCATGAATAGAAAATGCATAGAATTAAATAGAATATACAGCAAAAAACAGGCCATTCAGCCCAACCAGTCCATGCTGATGTTTCTGCTCCACTTATGCCTCCTCCTGTTGTAGAGTACAGAGGGACATAGATAGGCTGCAGAGCTGGGCTGAGAGATGGCAAATGGAGTTTAATGCGGAAAAGAGCGAGGTGATTCACTTTGGAAGGAGTAACAGGAATGCAGAGGACTGGGCTAATGGGAAGATTCTTGGTAGTGTCGATGAACAGAGAGATCTTGGTGTCCAGGTGCATAAATCCCTGAAGGTTGCTACCCAGGTTAATAGGGCTGTTAAGAAGGCATATGGTGTGTTAGCTTTTCTTAGTAGGGGGATCGAGTTTCGGAGCCACGATGTCATGCTGCAGCTGTACAAAACTCTGGTGAGACCGCACCTGGAGTATTGCGTGCAGTTCTGGTCACCGCATTATAGGAAGGATGTGGAAGCTATGGAAAGGGTGCAGAGGAGATTTACTAGGATGTTGCCTGGTATGGAGGGAAGGTCTTACGAGGAAAGGCTGAGGGACTTGAGGTTGTTTTCGTTGGAGAGAAGAAGGAGGAGAGGTGACTTAATAGAGACATATAAGATAATCAGAGGGTTAGATAGGGTGGATAGTGAGAGTCTTTTTCCTCGGATGGTGATGGCAAACACGAGGGGACATAGCTTTAAGTTGAGGGGTGATAGATATAGGACAGATGTGAGAGGTAGTTTCTTTACTCAGAGAGTAGTAGGGGCGTGGAACGCCCTGCCTGCAACAGTAGTAGACTCGCCAACTTTAAGGGCATTTAAGTGGTCATTGGATAGACATATGGTTGAAAATGGAATAGTGTAGGTCAGATGGTTTCACAGGTCGGCGCAACATCGAGGGCCTCTTTTCCCTTTGGAACTCGCATGAGGCAACATGAAAGGGTGCGTTTGGTTGAGAGGGAATGACCACCCAGTCAATTCCATAGCCCCTCTGCCAGTGACACCAGCACCTCAAGTAGCTGCAGCAACAGAGGAGAGTCCTGCAGCTGAGCAGGATCCCCTCAGCATGACAGGGCCCTCCAGGCCTCAGGCAGCCAGAGGATGACCACCAAGGTCAGCCCAAGCCACAGGGCAGCAAGGTCAACAGCCTGCCTCCAACTCAACTGCAAAGTGCAGGGGGAGCACCACATAGGAGCATGCGTAAGAATTTTAAGAGCACCTAGCAGCACCTGGGGTACACGGGTGAATAGAGGATCAAACTGTGAAGCCTCATGTTGCTTGTTGCATTAAATAAAGGGTTAATCTATTGCTGATATATCTTTCATTTTTTGCTGCCCTTCGGGACTTCAGTTATACCCTGTCTCCCTCAAGGGGCTGGTTGCGAGGGGCAATGCTGCGTGAATTCAATACCTCAGCCTTGCCGCTGTGCAATGAGCAACTGGGCGCACAGCAATGGAATAGTAAATGGGTGATAGCAGGGCTACAGAATGGTAAGGCTTTATTGGTATCTAAGAGGTAGTAAGGGTGATATGAAACATTTATGTATTAGTGTTTCCCGAACCTACCTTGTGTATATCTCATTGCACCTTGTCCATGGTCCCTGGGGTCCTTCATGTTGCATCGCCTGGTCAGCACCCTCGTCCACATCCTCATCATTGGAGGAGGCATCACGATCCGCAAGATTCTCATTGGTCAATTGGGAGCCGTGGTTTACTAAAGAAGTTGAAGTGCTTGTCAAGAGGAAGAAGAAGGCTTATGTTAGCATGAGACGTGAAGGCTCAGTTAGGGCGCTTGAGAGTTACAAACTAGCCAAGAAGGATCTAAAGGGAGAGCTAAGAAGAGCAAGGAGAGGACACGAGAAGTCATTGGTGGATAGGATCAGGGAAAACCCTAAGGCTTTCTATAGGTATATCAGGAATAAAAGAATGACGAAAGTTAGATTAGGGCCAATCAAGGATAGTAGTGGGAAGTTGTGTGTGGAATCAGAGGAGATAGGGGAAGCGTTAAATGAACATTTTTCGTCAGTATTTACAGTAGAGAAAGAAAATGTTGTCGAGGAGAATACTGAGATTCAGACTACTAGGCTAGATGGGACTGAGGTTCACAAGGAGGAGGTGTTAGCAATTTTGGAAAGTGTGAAAATAGATAAGTCCCCTGGGCCAGATGGGATTTATCCTAGGATTCTCTGGGAAGCTAGGGAGGAGATTGCAGAGCCTTTGTCCTTGATCTTTATGTCGTCCTTGTCGACAGGAATAGTGCCGGAAGACTGGAGGATAGCAAATGTTGTCCCCTTGTTCAAGAAGGGGAGTAGAGACAGCCCTGGTAATTATAGACCTGTGAGCCTTACTTTGGTTGTGGGTAAAATGTTGGAAAAGGTTATAAGAGACAGGATTTATAATCATCTTGAAAAGAATAAGGTCATTAGCGATAGTCAGCATGGTTTTGTGAAGGGTAGGTCGTGCCTCACAAACCTTATTGAGTTTTTCGAGAAGGTGACCAAACAGGTGGATGAGGGTAAAGCAGTGGATGTGGTGTATATGGATTTCAGTAAGGCATTTGATAAGGTTCCCCACGGTAGGCTATTGCAGAAAATACGGAACTATGGGGTTGAAGGTGATTTAGAGCTTTGGATCAGAAATTGGCTTGCTGAAAGTGGTTGATGGCAAATGTTCATCCTGGAGTTTAGTTACTAGTGGTGTACCGCAAGGAACTGTTTTGGGGCCACTGCTGTTTGTCATTTTTATAAATGACCTGGAAGAGGGTGTAGAAGGGTGGGTTAGTAAATTTGCGGATGACACTAAGGTCGGTGGAGTTGTGGATAGTGCCGAAGGATGTTGTAGGGTACAGAGGGACATAGATAGGCTGCAGAGCTGGGCTGAGAGATGGCAAATTGAGTTTAATGCGGAAAAGTGTGAGGTGATTCACTTTGGAAGGAGTAACAGGAATGTAGAGTACTGGGCTAATGGGAAGATTCTTGGTAGTGTAGATGAACAGAGAGATCTTGGTGTCCAGTTACATAAATCCCTGAAAGTTGCTACCCAGGTTAATAGGGCTGTTAAGAAGGCATATGGTATGTTAGCTTTTATTAGTAGGGGGTTCGAGTTTCGGAGCCACGAGGTCATGCTGCAGCTGTACAAAACTCTGGTGAGACCGCACCTGGAGTATTGCGTGCAGTTCTGGTCACCGCATTATAGGAAGGATGTGGAAGCTTTGGAAAGGGTGCAGAGGAGATTTACTAGGATGTTGCCTGGTATGGAGGGAAGGTCTTACGAGGAAAGGCTGAGGGACTTGAGGTTGTTTTCGTTGGAGAGAAGGAGGAGGAGAGGTGACTTAATAGAGACATATAAGATAATCAGAGGGTTGGACAGGGTGGATAGTGAGAGCCTTTTTCCTCGGATGGTGATGGCAAACACGAGGGGACATAGCTTTAAGTTGAGGGGTGATAGATATAGGACAGATGTTAGTGGTAGTTTCTTTACTCAGAGAGTAGTAGGGGTGTGGAACGCCCTGCCTGCAACAGTAGTAGACTCGCCAACTTTAAGGGCATTTAAGTGGTCATTGGATAGACATATGGATGAAAATGGAATAGTGTAGGTCAGATGGTTTCACAGGTCGGCGCAACATCGAGGGCCGAAGGGCCTGTACTGCGCTGTAATGTTCTAATAATTCTAATAATTCTAATTAAAAAAGACCTTCCCCCTCTGCTGTGTCAGATTGTGTCAGTGTCAGTGCACAGCAGACCACCATGACACGTGAGACCCTCGCTGAGGCACATTGAAGGGCGCCCTGGATTCATCAAGACTCCTAAATCGCATCTTCAGAATCCCTATGACCTGCTCGATGGTTCAGGTTGCCCTGTGCCAGGTGTTGTCCCTCTTCCTCACAGTCATTAGTAGCCATATCCTCAGTGAGTAGCCCATGTCTCCTAGTGTCCACCCCTGAAGGTGTGTGAGGGCAGTGAAAATCTGTGGCACCTGGGAATGCTGAAGTATATATGCGTCATGGCTGCTTCCTGGGAACTGTGCACACACCTGAAGGATGTGTCTGCAGTGGTTACAGTACAATGAGCAGGTGGAAGCCCTTCCTATTAATGAAGGCTGCTGGCTGGTCTGTGGGAGCCTTAATGGCTGCTTGTGGCAGTCGATCACACCCTGAGGGGAATCCAGCAATGGCCCTGAACCCAATGCCTCTCTCAGTTTGACTATCCAGCTTGGTGTGAAAACACACATACACGCTGGCGCTCTTGAACAGGGCATCAGTCACCACCTTGGTGCATTGATGTGCTGCAGACTGCGAAATCCCACACATCTCATTTGATAAGGTGCCACATCAAAGATTATTGAAGAAAATAAAAGCTCATGGTGTAGAGGGTAGCATATTGGCTTGCATAACAGATTGGCTAGCTGACAGGAAACAGGGAGTAGGCATAAATGTGTCATTTTCTGCTTGGCAAGATGTAATGAGTGGTGTGCCACAGGGATCTGTGCTGGGGCCTCAACTTTTACAATATATATAAATGACTTGGATGAAAGGGCCGAAGGTATGGTTGCTAAATGTGCTGATGACACAAAGATAGGTAGGAAAGTAACTTGTGAAGAGGACATTAAGGGGGCTACAAAGGGATATAAATAGGTTAAGTGTGTGGGTTAAGTAGGAGGGTGATTCTTCATCTGTACAGGGCATTTGTGAGACTGCATCTGGAATACTGTGTGCAGTACTGGTCTCCTTATTTAAGGAAGGATGTAAATGCATGGAGGCAGTTACAGAGAAGGTTTACTAGACTAATACCTGGAATGGGTGGGCTGTCTTACGAGGAAAGATTGGACAGGCTAGGCTTGTATCCGCTGGAATTTAGAAGAGTAAGAGGTGACTTGATTGAAACATATGAGATCCTGAGGAGTCTCCCTTGTGGGAGAATCTAGAACCAGGGGTCACTGTTTCAAAATAAGGAGTCACCCATTTAAGACAGAGATGAGGAGAAATGTTTTTTCTCAGAGGGTCATGAGTCTTTGCAATTCTCTTCCTCAAAAGGCGGTGGAAGCTGAGTCTTTGAATATTTTGAAGGCAGAGGTAGATAGATTCTTGTACGCAAGGGGGTGGAAGGTTATCGGGGTAGGTGGAATTGTGGAGTTATCAGTTCAGCCATGAACTTATTGAATGGCAGAGCAAACTCGTGGGGCTGAGTGGCCTACTCCTGCTCCTAATTTGTATGTTTGTATGTATGTTCATATGTATGTTCGTATGTCTCCAGTAGATTGCTAGAAAGATCTAGAGGTGCAGAAGTTCAGTGCCACTGTGACCTTCAGTGCCACAGGTATTGGATGGACACCACCTCCCGTGGTGCTTAGCTCATTCTCCAGCATGACACACAGATCAGTGACGGCCTCCCTGGAAAGGCACAGTCTTCAGAGACACTGCTGCTCGGACATTTGAAGGTAGCTGAGCCTCGGATGGTAGACCCTCGCTGGAGAGTAGCCTCTTCTGCACTCAGGAGGCGCATGCCTCTTCTGCACCCTTCTCCTGCATTCCCACCCCAAGGCAGGCCCTCCTGTTGGCCCTGAGGTTGCTGATGTCTCACCGCCTGTGGCTGGACCTCCCTCCCGCTCTGCTGCTTCTCCTCCTCACCTGATACCCTAAAGCCTGGGTGAATGTTTCCAAGGCCTCTTATACAAATGTTCCACCCCCTCCCCTATCATCTCCCCCTCCCCCCAAAGTTTCTTGTGCTTAAGTGCCACTGCCCAGATGGGACTCTGGTGGCACATTCCTGCAGTGCTGGCACCTTTCCATCCCACCCATTCCTGTTTTTCTTTTCCAGTGCCCGCACTGTTCCACCCTCCTTGCCGCACCACTTTGCCTCTCACAAAGGCTGCCAGATGAAGACAGCACTGAGCTCCCACTTGCCGATTCCTTTTTCCAGGTGAGGCTCTGAAGCCGTGCGGCTCCCGTGCGCGCATATAAAATTCGAAACCCCTGTAAAATTGCTGTCATTTAGTCAATTCATTGGCTTATTTACCTTCCCACCGCAGTCACGCACGATGTCCTGCTGCCATATCACTGCTGTCGGGAATATCCAGAAATGACATGAAGAAGCGGGCTTCCATCCCAACGTCTTCCGTCCCGATATCCTCCCCGCTCCCAACCCAAGCCTCCAAGCCCATCCCTAAAAGGCCTGGAAAACTCAGTCCAAACTCTCTCTCTGTCTCCTCTATCAAAATTTTAAAGAACTCTATGAGGTCACCCCTCAGCCTTATCATCCCTTCCTGATGGGTATAACCTCACATTGTGACAACCAGAATTGTACACAGTACTCCAAGTGTGGGCGAGCCAAGTCTCCATATAAAGTCACAGCTTTTCAATTATATCCTTCAAGAAATAAACACTCAAGCTTTTTTGTTTTGTGGTCTTATTAGCCAACATCACTACTTTTAGTGATGTGTATTTTTACTCCTAGATCTCTTTTTCTCTCTACCCCATTTGAATTCTGATTTCCCAATATCTGACCTGGTGATTTTTTCTGACCAAAATATAATACTTCATTTTAATCTGTGTTGAAAGTTATTTGTCAATCATATGCCTATTCAATAAGTTTATAATTGTCTTGTAATTTGTTGCAGTCCTCCTCAGTATTGACTATTTCCCCACAACTTGATGTCATCCGCAAATTTAGAAACACTGTTTTTGATTTCAAAGTCTAAATTATTAATATAAATGGTGTACAGCTGTTTCTCAGCGTTGATCCTTGTGGGACCCCACTTTCCACCTTCTTCTCTGAATAACTACCCTTTACCCCCACTCTCTGATGTCTGTCCATTCTGTTACTCTGTACAAACTGTATACCTGTTTCACCTTCAGACAGGTTTCTTCAATAACTTGAGTACTTTTTTGAAAACAGTTATCGCTCTCTGTACCTGCAGATTGCAACTTCCCTTTAATTAGATAGAGATCAGTCCAAAAACAAGATTTATGCTTAAACTAAATATATTTTAACCTATTTTTCAAAAAAAAGGTTGTAATTACAAGAAACTTAAAATAGTGCAATTTTATCTTTGTATAAAAAAGTAAGCTTGTATTCAATACAGAAATTTAGGGTTATTGCAATATAAACAACATTTTGTATTGTAATTGGTGAGAAAATGGAATACACCTGTGGAAAAGCTATGTAATTCATGCAGATTTCTGATTATGTTACATGAGTTATCTTGGGAGTTTCACAAATGTAGAATTCACTAATATGTGTATAGAAAAAACATTTTAAAACTTATATGTACAGGTATTTCAAGTTTGTAGTGTTGACCATTCATATTGAAAGTCAACAATTGCATCAAGCTTGATAAGTGTATGAAGGAGAAAGGAATAGAAATATATGTTGATCAGGAAAAATGAAGTAAAATGAGAGGAGGATCTTTTGGAGCATAAATACCAGCATAAACCAGTTGGGCCGAATGGCCTATTTCTGTGCTGTAAAATTCTACCCAAGGACACATGAGAACACTGTTCAGACAACTGTCAAAATAATTATTTTCAAAGTAATATTTTATACAGTTGTTAATTTACTGCAATATAAAGTCTCAAGAAAAAAATCTAAATGCATTTTGATTTGGATGTATCTGAATGCCTTGCATTAGCAGTCACCTCACTACAATGGGGATATCTGCCAATCTGTCACTCTATCTACTCCTCTTTAATTTTCCCTCTTCCCCATCACTCCAAATTATTTACACCCTTCTGCCTTCCTGCTAATTCCGTCAGTGTTGAGACACATTCTTAAGTAACCCAGTTTCCAATTTGTCATATTTAAGTCACTGTTTCTATTTCGAGCCTTTTTGCCTGTTCCATGATTCTATTTATCTGCCACTAACATTCCATACACACATAATTTGACGAGCTGAATTTGGCATTTTCCTTTGTGATGGTGTCCATTGACCCTTTGTTACAGTTTTCCTGGATTAGATCAATCACGCAGAGCAGTTGCAGCCTGAGAGGTAAGAAGCTGACATTCACTCCAGCAGTGTCTGCATTTGTGCTATTGTGCAATGCCGTAAATGATCGTGTTTGAATGAAATACATCACTTCAAAGACCCGGTTTCAGTTTTACACTTAACCAGTATACTGAGTAAACTATTTTATTTTAAGGGCATTATTAACATCTTTTAACTTTTTCAAGCTGTACATAGTTAGGATCTGGAATGCACTGCCAGAGTGTGTGGTGGAGGCAGGTTCAATTGTGGTATTCAAAAGGGAATTAGATAGTTACCCAAAAAGTAAGAATATACAAGATTATGGGAGAATGGCACAAAGTGCATTGCTCACTTGGAGAGCCAGTGCAGACAGGATGGGCCGAATGGTCTCATTCTGTGCTGTAACAATTTTGTGATCCTGTGATATCTAATTATTGTCATGGTTTGATACAGCAACTAAAGCTGAATTGTGGTTCTGCATTTAATAAAAGGATAATTCTGCTAGTTAAAAATCCAATCAATGCATTAGGCTGTTGTATAAACCATCTAAAATTCCTCCTAAATTGGATAGAGAATGCATTAATTGTGGAGTTGCAAATACAAGTCATTTGATGAATTGACCAACTTTGAATAGTTCTGAAACTGTTCATTTCTCTTGAATGGATCTTGTTTGGAAATTTTGCCGATGTGCTCTGTTTTGCCATTCAGAGCAGATCTTATCTGTTATTTCCCTTAATCTGCTGGAAATAGCATGGTCTGGTTGTGGGAGCAGCAGCAACTTCTGTCACCATTAGATTCCGGATTCTCTTTGACTGACGTCGCTCGGTGGATGCTTCGTGCAATCACCCAAGCTCAAGCCAGGCACCTTCACTTTGAAAAGATATACTCGCTGTTGGGACTGACAGTAACCCCCTCAATCATTTCAAATAAAAGGACTCTTCATTACCCCATTGGATGACTTTTGACTATCAAACAGCCTTTTATCCCCATCTCTAAATTTTTTGCAACGAATAAACAATAATTTTCAAAGAAAATGGGAGAAAATTGAATGTTTTAATGTCTCTATCTATGATTTTTCCTGCATCATTGTCCTTGAGATTAATCCTTAATTCTTGGAGACTCCAGGACAATCCTGGAGGGTTGACAACCATATTCCCTGTATCGTAGTCCCATTGAGTATGATTACAAACTTCCATAAAGAAACAACAGCAGTTATTCCCAGTTCTGTTTAAACTGGATGTAACGATATAAACAACATACATTTCTATCATTTTCAACAAAAATATAACTATTATTTACAATTAATTGTATTAAAAATACAAAAGGGATACAGACTCCATCAATTATCCTTCCAAGACATACAGGAACAAGTAGAATCAAAAGTTTGAGGAAATCACCAGTTAATCATAAATTTTGCACTTAACATCCCAAATTTCTTGACATGAGATTAGCAATTCTATGTTGTAGAATTACAGTTAGGTTTATATTATTTGTGCAACCCTTAAATATAACCTTGATTTATTTTTGTCTGTCTTTTTGCATCCAGTCTCCATTGACTGTATACTGAAACTGGCAAATTACACACAATACAGTTAAATTAATAATGGGAGAGCAAGAGGACCAGACAGAGGTAGAGGAAGGCACAAGAGGTGACCTGCAGGAGAGCGAGCGTAGCAACTGAAGATAAGGTAAGGTCTGAGAATGGACATACGGAAGAGCAAGAGGAACAACCCAGCATAAAAGAAAGCCCGAGAATGGACCTGCGGCAGAGCAATGTGAGCAAGCTATGGTAATGGAATGCCCTAGACCTTATCTGCGGGAGAGTGAGAGGATTGACTGAAGACGAAACAATGGCTGAGAATGGCTCTGTGGGAAAGTGAAAGGAGAAACTGAACATAAAAGAAAGCCTGAGAGTGGCCTGCAGGAGATCGAGAGGATCAACCGAGAAATAAACAACACCCGAGAGGTGGACTTGTGGGAGAGCAAGAGGACCGACCGAGGATAAAAATAGACCAAGAACAGCCAGGTGGGAGAGCCAGAGGAGCAACTGAGGGAAAAGGAAATCCTGAGAGTGGACCTGCGGAAGAGCGAGAGGATCAACCAAGAATAAAACAAGGCCCGAGAAGAACCTGTGAGAAGGAGATAAGAGCAACCAAAGATAAAGCAGGACCTGAGAGAGAACCTGTTGGAGCATGAGAGGAGCGACCCACAATAAAACAAGGTCCGAGAGCAGATTTGCATAAGAGTGAAAGGAGTGACCTCTATAACATAAGGATTCAAAGCGGGGCCGGTAGGGGAGCGAGAAAAGTAATGGAGGCCCTAGAATGGCCCTGCAGGAGCGGGAGAGGATCAACCCAAGAGAAGACAGGACCCGACAAAGGACCTGAGCTAAATCGAGAGGAGCAGCCCAGGACAATGGAAGGCTCAAGACGGTATCTGCGGGAGAGCAAGAGACTGAAGATAAAGGAAAGCCCGAGAATGGACCTGTGGAAATGCGAGTGGAATGGCCAAGGATAAAACAGGCCCCAAGAACAAGGAACAACCCCAGATAAATCAAAGCCCGAGAGTGGACCTGTGGGAATGCGAGTGGAACGGCCGAGGATAAAACAGGCCCCAAGAACGAGGAGCAACCCCGAATAAAACAAAGCCCGAGAGCGGATTTGTGGGAGAGTGAGAGGAGAAAACCTTTATAAATAAGGCCTGAGAATGGGCCTGTGGTGGAGCGAGAAGACCCACTGAGGATAATGGTTGGCCCTAGAATGGAACTACGGGGGAGTGAGAGGGGAGACCGGAGATAAAGGAAGGCCCAAGAGCAGACATGTGGGAGGGCAAGAAGAACAACCAAGAGTAAAACAAGGCCCAAGTGTGGTCCTGCAAGAATGCAAGAACAGCCTCCAGGTTAAAGCTATGTCCGAGAAGGGACCTGCGAGAGGAGCAATACAGGATAATGTATCTGCAGGAGAGCAAATGGATTGACATAAGATAAAATAAACCCCGAGAGAGTCTCTGCTGGAGTGCAAGCGGATCAACCGAGGATAAAACAAGGCCCGAGAACAGACTTGCGGGAGAGTGAGTTCAGTGACCCAGGATAATGGAATGCCCGAAAACTGATCAAACGAGCGAGATGAGAAAGCGAGCATAAAACAAAGCCCAAGAGAGAACCTGTGGGAGAGCAAGTGGTGAAACCGCGGGAAGATGAGGCCTGAGGGAGAACCTTCGGGAATGTGAGGAGGGAAACAGGATAAAACTAAGCTCGAGAGCGGACTTGTGTTAGAATGAGAGGTGCGACTCCGGATATATAAAAGCCCGATGGTGGATTTGAAGGAGAGCAAGAGGAGCAAACCCTCTGTAAAATAAGGATTGAGAGCAGGACTGAGGATAATGGTTGGCCCTAGAAAGGACCTGCAGGAGTGCGAGAGGAGAATGACAAGAGTGATCCAAGTGAAAACATGTCCTGAGAGTGGTCCTGTGGGAGAGCGAGAGAAGAAAACCAGGATAATGAAATGCTCTAGAGTGGATCCAGAAGAGAATCGACTGAGGAGAAAACAAAGCCTGAGAGTGGATCTGCAGGTGAGCGAGAGGATCGAGTGAGGATAAAACAAAGCTCGAGTGTGGTCTCACAGGTGAGTGAGAGTGTTAACGGGAATGAATCTAGAAGAATCACTCGACACTCAGGTCTGCTCCAATGTCAAACAGTTTATTGAGTTACGCCAGCAGGGAGCAGGTCACTGGGCTGTCCAGATGCCTCTCCACCAAACATAGGAAAATCATCAATACTTATACATTTTCAAACAGTTACTCAGCCCATCCTGGCTGGACATGGTCTAATCACAACGATTATCGATCATATAGATTGATTATTAGAGCCAATAGAAGTGGTTACTAGGCATGGAGGCACTGCACAACCGGCCCATAGACAGAAAGGGGATTACTCATGATGTTTTCCATTCCCTCTTATCCATTATCCTTGGTTCTCAAGTACGCGTACCATCTTATCTTGACCTTGTTACAGGCTGGTACCTTTGTCAGCATCTGCTTTCCATTTAATGAGTCTTTGTTTGAATTTGTGTTACTCAGCTCCTGTGTGGAATGTGGTCAAGTTGGCTAAGCCCCATGATGCCTTGCAACCTCTTCATTGTTCACGAAGATGATACGTTACTGGTTACTCAAATAACATTTAAACAGTATGATATTTACTGCATGTGCCTCTGCGCTTGGGAATACCCTACAACAATCCCCCCTTTCGGTAGGGAGACTAACCCCAGTCTCCTTAACCGACACCATTTATTGTTTTTTTTTAACCCTTTAAACGTGCTGGCCAGTCACGTGATTTCAGGAATTCCGGTCGTATTATATCATATTAATGTGATCCAAATGGCTTAGCCCCCCAGATAGACAAATTGTCTCTCTTGCTTTTGCTCTAGTTTTTACTTGCCTTTGCCTCACATAGCGTCTGTATGATCGGCAGGCCAGTATGCCCCATGTTATGGCCAGTATCAACTGTATTCCAACCAGCACATGAGAAATTATCCGAATGCAGGGGTGGATATTCACATTCATTCCCCAATCCCAAATCTTCTCCCACCAGCTCCTGTTCTGCAGTTCTGTGTCCATATCTTTTTCTAGCTTTTTGATTTTTGCCTGCAGTTGGTGGCAGAGTTTTATGGATTGGCACACCATGAGCCTTAATTCCCTTAGTACCTTGGCCAGTTGTGGGATGGGGACTGGTTCTGGTTCCTCGTAATCCTGTAGGTGGTCATGGAGGTAATCAGTGGCATTGATGGTCTCGGTATCTCTGCGTCGAACCTGGATAATTCGGGCTTGCCCGATAGTGATGGGTCGTAAGGGTGCAAAGCAAAAATTAGGAAACGGGATAGGAAAGGGAGGCTTTCAAAGAGAGGTTGATTAGCGTGCAGGAGAGACATGTTCCTGTGAAAATGAGGGATAGAAATGGCAAGATTAGGGAACCATGGATGACAGGTGAAATTGTGAGACTAGCTAAGAGGAAAAAGGAAGCATACATAAGGTCTAGGCGGCTGAAAAAAGACGAAGCTTTGAAAGAATATCGGGAATGAAGGACCAATCTGAAACGAGGAATTAAGAGGGCTAAAAGGGGTCATGAAATATCTTTAGCAAACAGGGTTAAGGAAAATCCCAAAGCCTTTTATTCATATATAAGGAGCAAGAGGGTAACTAGAGAAAGGATTGGCCCACTCAAGGACAAAGGAGGAAAGTTATGCTTGGAGTCAGAGAAAATGGGTGAGATTCTAAACGAGTACTTTGCATCGGTATTCATCGAGGAGAGGGACATGAGGGATGTTGAGGTTAGGGACAGATGTTTGATTACTCTAGGTCAAGTCGGCATAAGGAGGGAGGAAGTGTTGGGTATTCTAAAAGGCATTAAGGTGGACAAGTCCCTAGGTCCGGATGGGATCTATCCCAGGTTACTGTGGGAAGCGAGAGAGGAAATAGCTGGGGCCTTAACAGATATCTTTGCAGCATCCTTAAACATGAGTGAGGTCCCGGAGGACTGGAGAATTGCTAATGTTGTCCCCTTGTTTAAGAAGGGTAGCAGGGATAATCCAGGTAATTATAGACCAGTGAGCCTGACGTCAGTGGTAGGGAAGCTGCTGGAGAAGATACTGAGGGATAGGATCTATTCCCATTTGGAAGAAAATGGGCTTATCAGTGATAGGCAACATAGTTTTGTGCAGGGAAGGTCATGTCTTACCAACTTAATAGAATTCTTTGAGGAAGTGACAAAGTTGATTAATGCGGGAAGGGCTGTAGATGTCATATACATGGACTTTAGTAAGGCATTTGATAAGGTTCCCCATGGTAGGCTGATGGAGAAAGTGAAGGCGCATGGGGTCCAAGGTGTACTAGCTAGATGGATAAAGAACTGGCTGGGCAACAGGAGACAGAGAGAAGCAGTGGAAGGGAGTTTCTCAAAATGGAGACGTGTGACCAGTGGTGTTCCACAGGGATCCTGTTGTTTGTGATATACATAAATGATTTGGAGGAAAGTATAGGTGGTCTGATTAGCAAGTTTGCAGATGACACTAAGATTGGTGGAGTAGCAGATAGTGAAGGGGACTGTCAGAGAATACAGCAGAATATAGATAGACTGGAGAGTTGGGCAGAGAAATGGCAGATGGAGTTCAATCAGGGCAAATGCGAGGTGATGCATTTTGGAAGATCCAATTGAAGAGTGAACTATACAGTAAATGGAAAAGTCCTGGGGAAAATTGATGTACAGAGAGATTTGGGTGTTCAGGTCCATTGTTCCCTGAAGGTGGCAACGCAGGTCAATAGAGTGGTCAAGAAGGCATACGGCATGCTTTCCTTCATCGGACGGGGTATTGAGTACAAGGGTTGGAAGGTCATGTTACAGTTGTATAGGACTTTGGTTCGGCCACATTTGGAATACTGCGTGCAGTTCTGGTCGCCACGTTACCAAAAGGATGTAGATGCTTTGGAGAGGGTGCAGAGGAGGTTCACCAGGATGTTGCCTGGTATGGAGGGCACTAGCTATGAAGAGAGGTTGAGTAGATTAGGATTATTTTCATTAGAAAGACGGAGGTTGAGGGGGGATCTGATTGAGGTGTACAAAATCATGAGAGGTTCGACAGGTTGGATAGCAAGAAGCTTTTTCCCAGAGTGGGGGATTCAATTACTAGGGGTCACGAGCTCAAAGTGAAAGGGGAAAAGTTTAGGGGGGATATGCGTGGAAAGTTCTTTACGCAGAGGGTGGTCGGTGCCTGGAACGTGTTGCCAGCGGAGGTGGTAGACACGGGCACGATAGTGTCTTTTAAGATGTATCTAGACAAATACATGAATGGGCAGGAAGTAAAGAGATACAGACCCTTAGAAAATAGGCGTCATGTTTAGATAGAGGATCTGGATCGGCGCAGGCTTGGAGGGCCGAAGGGCCTGTTCCTGTGCTGTAATTTTCTTTGTTCTTTGTTTTTTTATTTTTATACGATATAAGCACTTGTTTTGCATTGCACTGCAACCATGGAAATTTTATAACATGGAAGAGGGGCTCACAAGCAAAAATATTGAATACTCCTGCTTTACAGCCAATGAAGTACTTCTGAAGTGTAGTCATTATCGTTATGTAGGAAACACCACAGCCAATTTGCACATTCCCACAAACATCAACGTGATGATGATCGGATAATTTTCTTTCACTGATGTTGATTGAGGGATAAATATTGGCTCGGAAACCAGGGAGAATTCCCATGCTTTTCACAGAATCACAGAATTGTTACACCACAGAAGGAGGCCATTCGGCCCATTGTGTCTGCACCAGCTCTCCGAATGAGCATTTCACCTAATGCCATTCCCCTGCTTTTTCCCCATAACCCTGCACATTCGTCCTTTTCAGATAACAGTCAAATTCCCTTTTGAATGCCTCAATTGAACTTGCCTCAACCATACTCTCACACAGTGGATTCCAGATCCTAACCACTCGCTGCATGAAGAAGTTTTTCCTCATGTCACGTTTGCTTATTTTGTCAATCACTTTAAGTCTGTGTTCTCTCATTCTCAAATCTTTCATGAGTGGGAACAGTTTTTCCCTATCTACTGTGTTTAGACCCCTCATAATTTTGAATCAAATCTCCTCTCAGCCTTCTCATCTCCAAAGAAAAGAGTCCCAACTTCTCCAATCTATCTTCATAACTGACGTTCCTCATCCCTGGAACCATTCTCGTGAATCTTTTCTGTAAGCTCTCCAATGCCCTCACATCATTCCTGAAGTGCGCTGCCCACACCTGAATGTAATACTCCAGCTGAGGCCAAACTAGTGTCTTATACAAGTTCAACATAACTGCCTTGCTCTTGTACTCTTTACCCCTATTAATAAAGCCCAGGATACTGTATGCTTTCAACCTGTCCTGCCACCTTCAATGACTTATGCACATATATACCCAGGTCCCTCTGCTCTTGCACCCTCCTTTTAACAACATTACCATTATTGAATTCCTCACCAGTAACAACATGGGGTCATTACTGACCAGATACTGAACTTTAACAACCACACAAATACTGGGCTCCAAGAGGCAGGTCAGAGGCTGGGTATTCTATGATGAGTGACTAACTTCCTGACTCCCCAGTGCCTATCCCCCATCTGCAAGGCACAAATCAGGAGTGTGATAGAGTACATTCCACTGGCCTGGATGAGTGCAGTTCCAGCAACACACAAGAAGTTCAACACCATTCAGGACAAAGCAGCCTACTTGATTGGTACCTCATCCACCATTGTAAACATCCACTCCCTCCAACACTGCCTGCAATGGGTACCATCTACAAGATGCACTGCAGCAACCCGCCTTGGCTTCTTCGATGGCACCTCCCAAATCTGCAACTTCTTTCACGTAGAAATACAAGGACAGCAAGTGCATGGGAACACTATCAGCTCCAAATTCCCCTCCAAATCACACACCATCCTGACTTGAAAATATATCGCTATTTATTCAACATCAAAATCCTGGAATTCCCTACCTAACAGCACACGGATTTAAGCAGTTCTAAAAGGTAGCTCGCCACCACCTTTCCAAGGGCAATTAGGGATGGGCAATAAATACTGGCCTTGCCAGCGACATCCACATCCCATGAATAAAATATAAAAGCACTGATCTAGTCCCTTGATTCACTCAGTCACTGAAAAAAAGATAAAAGCAAAATATTGCGGATGCTGGAAATCTGAAATAAAAACAAGAAATGCTGGAAATACTCAGCAGGTCTGGCAGCAACTGTGGAGAGAGAAGCAGAGTTAAGGTTTCGGGTCAGTGACCCTTCTTCGGAACTCGCAAATATTAGAAATGTCAAAGGTTATAAGCAAGTAAAGTGGGGGTGGGGCAAGAGATCACAAAGGAGAAGGTGTAAATGTTATCTCTTGCCCCACCCCCGCTTTACTTGCTTATAACCTTTGACATTTCTAATATTTGCCAGTTCCGAAGAAGGGTCACTGACCGAAACGTTAACTCTGCTTCTCTCTCCACAGTTGCTGCCAGACCTGCTGAGTATTTCCAGCATTTCTTGTTTTTATTATCACTGAAAAAAAGACTCTACTGTGCATTTCTGAGCAAAAGTCTGTGCCTGGGTGAACCTTAAAAACCATTGTCTGCCTTACTGATTTAATTAGATTCATTATTTCTGTTTTAAAAATCAGCTTGGTGGGGCTAGATCCTTCTTGCATTTTAATGATGTTCCCTTTTAAGGGGAGAGACCTGTATAAATCCCAGAGAGCTATGACTTGACCGAACCCTTAATTCCACCGGCCTACTTAAACAGAAACCTTTCAAGTCTCAGGTGAGTTACACCCACGTTGAATTTTTATCGTGTTGTGACTATTAAGGTGAAGCAATTACATGAATGGTAGATTATTTAGCCCTGTCTATCCCCACAATTTTGGCATATTAAAATAGAATCCCTGTCCCTGAACCTTACTGTCATAATTTTATTTTTTGTGTGCTTTATTTTTGATGCTCTTTGCAGCATAAATATTCTTAAACATTCTTAATTGACCCTTTTGGCTTTGTATGAGCTTCCTTTTCCTGTTTACCCTGGACCTGCCTTACTAGATTAATGCCTCCTCACTGTTCTCTTTATCCTTTCTGTAAAAATATTGGAAGCTGAAACACATCATATCTCAAAAAACCTCCTCCTGCCCCAGAACTTGTCTCAATGTCCTAGGAATCGAAAACTCCAAGAAGTAGATTACAACTCTCAAGGTCTTAAACATTAATCAAGAACCTAACTTGTCAATGTTCATCCTACATCTGTCAACAAGACCTCCATACTATAATAAAAGCAAAATACTGCAGATGCTGGATATCTGAAATAAAAACAAGAAATACTGGAAATACACTGTAGGTCTGGCAGCATCTGTGGAGAGAGAAGCAGAGTTAACTTTTCAGGTTAGTGACCCTTCATCAGTACTGGCAATCATTATGATGTGCAATTGCTTGTCGGTTTCCCTGCTTTCCTGGAAAAGGTTATCTAATTGAAACATATCAGATTCTGAGCGGGTATAACAGGGTAAATGCTGAGACGCTGTTTCCACTGCCTGGAGAGTCCAGAACTAGAGGGCATACTCTCAGGATAAGGGATAACCATCATTTTGGATGAGTTGAGGAGAACTTTATTCACTGAGAGGGTTGTGAATCTTTGGAATTCTCTACCCCAGAGGCCTGTGGATGCTCAGGGCTGTAACTGATCGATGTTTGCTCTCGAAGGGATTGGGCAGAAAAGTGGAGTTGAGGTTAAGGATCAGCCATAATCTTGAATGGAAGAGCAGGCTCAAGGAGCTCTCTGGCTGACTCCTGCTCCTTTTTTTAATGTTCCTATGTTAAAAGTTTCCACCTGTTGACCTATGTCTCTTACTCTGGTGCCAGGAAACAGATCATTTGCAACCCCAGTCACAGTTCCTAACCTCTAATTATAGAATTTCCTGCTGTGCAGCTCACCTATTCTCATGCATGGTGTTTCACTTTGCATTGTAATCACTTACTTCACTGAACAGTGATATTATGACAAATAAAAATGGAACATTTTAAAATGTGTTGAAAGACATGACTGTTCTTAGGATATTTTTCCCCCAAAATTGAGAAACCAAGGTAACGAGCAAAGACCAATATTGCAGGACACCAAGATCAATTAAAAAGATGAAGTCAATCAGAAAGTAGCAACTTGGTGATGGCAAGCTTAAGTTTTCAAAGGCGACAGAATGTAGGTGGAATGAAAGACTGAGGGATCTAAAGGTATTTCAACTCCAAGGAAAATAATGAGTTAAAGTCGAAGATCGTGTGGTTAATTTGGACCAGAACAAAGGAGAGGATTGCATAGGAGAGCATCTTTCCAAATTAGAAAGAACAAGAGAGAAAGGTTCTGAGAAGCATAAATTATAATAGTCTTGATAAAATAAAGACAAAAGAAGTTCTCAAGAAGAAAGGGAATTTGGAGGCTAAATGTGAGACACAGAAGGGCTGTCAAAGGACAGGTATTTTTGTCCCATTAATGAATGTGAGATAGATGCAAGGAGAGGCATTTTACTCACACTCACAGGGATGAATGTGTGCAGCGCTGGCGCCACCGCCATTTTTAAAGGGCTATAAGCCCTTCAGTAGTCTTTTAAAATTTAAAGGTCCCGCTCTCAAGGATGTAACAATACAATGTCATGTCAAATAGAAATCACTTCTCCCACCCACCCCCCCAATGGGTAAATTAAACATTAATCACACTTACCCCACAATACACCTTACGAACTTTCCCCCCCACCAAAATTTTATCCCTCTGAACCTCAACCGCTTCCCACCATCCCATTAGCCAGTAAAGATTGTTTACCCTACGCCTTCACCCCTACCGCCCTGAAAATTCGATTTCTCCCCACTCCCCACCAGGTTCTCGCCCGGACCTCCGTGTGGAGTTCTGAAGGTGCACAGAGCACGAATGGCAGCCGTAATATCGGTGTGGGACGGCCGCTGCCTGCAGGTAAGTTTATTTGCATCTCATTTGGAACGGCTTGCATATGTATATGAAGGGCCCGCCTCCTACTGATGGGGTGGGGGGGCTGCACCAAGGTCCCCCCACCATCAGTCATATGCGGTGGGGCCTTCTCGACATCGCAGGTTGAGGCGGGCCTCTCCCCGCAGGATTTTACCGGCCCCTGTGCCTCAGCAGGTCAGGCAGCATCTATGGAGAGAGAAGCAGAGTTAATGTTTCAGGTCTGTGACCTTTCATCAGTGTTCTGTAACTGGAAGGCACCTGTTTTCAAAGAAGCCTGGAGGGTTATTTTAACTTGGAGAGATGTTTACAAAAGAATGACAGTACAAGATTTATAGATGTCATAAGACTTGCTTGTGGAAAGTTTTGGTTTTAATTTGAACTGTTGAAAAAAGACAGTTTGCTTCCTGACCTGCCAGGAGAAGACAGCTCACCTCTTTCTCTTGTAAAGAAATCCCTGCAACTTTGAAGAAGTCGTGTATTGAATGTGTGAAACTAAAACCTTGTTGCTGCATTTACTGCTTTAAGACCTTCTGCAACTGCATCTCTTGGAAAGTCTGATAATCAACCTCGGCTGGAAAGGACTGTTCCAGGAAGATCCCATTGACAGCCATCAACGCCTTTGGGACAACTCACCAAAACAAAGGACATCTTTCCATACCTTCTTTTCAGCCAATTTTTTTTTTATTCCTTCCATTTCTTTGTAACAGCTGTAAACAAAAATCCCTTTTATTTTTTTCCAGTTAACCGGTTGTGTGTGTATGTGAGGGCTGGGAGAAATAAGGGGCTTTAATATTTCAATCTGTGTGTATGTTCTGCTTCATTACTGGTTGAAACTTGGTTTATAATAAACTGATAATTTTGTTGCTTATTAAAGAAACCTGGTTGGTGTGCTTTATTCTCGGGGAAAATAAAGTATCTGATTGTTTCGGGAAGTGGGAAAATTTTAATATATGTTGTGACCTGTGGAGAAGTGGGACTGAATTAACAGTGCACTCCTCCCGCCTTGGTCGTAACGCAGTATAATAAATAATGTTGTCTCTCCTGCAGTGACTCATTCCTCTTATATTAAATCAAGAGAGTCAAGAAATACTGGAATATACTTCTGATATGTTCATCAGTTATTAACTCTTTCTGGACATTAATGCACCACACAGACACGGGAGAAAATAAAAATATACTAGAAAATTACATAGCAGGAAACTCGTTACATTGACATATACAGAATGCATCACATCACACCACACACAATTTAATAACTTTCTTCCCAAATCAAACATAAAACCAGATTGTGTTTACTGTGGCATAGATTTACCCCCAAAAAAACTATTTTAAGGAAATTCATTTTACATTTGTCTTCTGTGTATTGCTCATGTGAGGATACACATTTCACAAAGTATATATTGGGGCTGGGCATGTTTTTTTTATTCTTTCATGGGATGTGGGCATTGTTGGCAAGGCCAGTATTTGTTGCCCATCCCTAATTGCCCTTGAGGCATGCTGGGCCTTTCAGAGGGCATTTAAGAGTCAACCACGTTGTCGTGTAGTCCAAACCACATGTAGTCCAGACCAGGTAAGGACTGTTGATTTCCTTCCCTAAGGACATTAATGAACCAGATGTTATAATTCTATGTACAGATCATTGTCTCCACAATATAATAGAGATAGTACCAAAATACCTTCAAGAATGTATCTTTTTTTTCAAATTTAGATCTGGTTGCCAATCTCCATTTCATACAAACTCACCAATATCCTCATCTGTTCGATTTCTAGGATCTTTTCGGAGGCCATCTCTAACAATGTCCCTGATTATTAGTGGTTTCGTGGGTCCCTTAACATCTTCCACCTCATTATTTTTTGTGTCCACTACAGTCTCTGACAGTACACTCGGGCCCATGTCCCCAGCTTCATTCAGGGCAACCTTCGAGGAGTCACATGTTGGCCAGACCAGATAAGGACAGAAGATTCCCTTCCCTAAAGGACATTAGTGAACCATGTGTTATAATTCTATGTACAGATCATTGCCTCCACAATATAACAATGGAGAGACTCTCAAAATGCCTTCAATAATTTATCCTTTTTTCAAATTTAGATCTGGTTGCCGATTCTCAGTTTCACACAAACTCACCAATGTCCTCATCTGTTCTATTTCTAGGTCTTTTTTGGAGGCCATCTTTAACAATGTCTCTGATTATTAGTGGTTCCGAGGGTCCCTTCATGTCCTCCACATCATTATTTTTTGCTTCCATTACAGACTTTGACAGTCCACTTGGGCCCATGTCCCCAGTTGCACTCGGGGCGATCTTCGAAATAAGACAAACACACAAGATGACCATGATTAGCAATAATAAGATACACAGGGACAGAAATCTGCTGCATCATTTTATTGGTATGGCAGCCTATCTTTTTAAATCCAATTCCTTGTCCTTTCTCCATATCCCTTAATGCCATTACTTTCCAAGTAGCCATTCTTCTTTTAAACTCCTCAATTGATTTTGCATCCATGGTCCTTTGTGACAATGTTTTCCAGAATCTTATGACCAGCTAGTTAATGTTTTTCCCCGGTTCACTTAAATCATCTTTGCTCAAATTTAAGATCCTTTTCTTTGTTCTGGATTCTCCTACTAAATGGAAATCATTTCCTATCTATCGATTCTCTTCATTATTTGAAACGAGATCTTTTAATGTACTCATCTGTTCGATTTATAGGATCTTTTCGGAGGCCGTCTCTCACTTTTAATGTGCTCAACACCAGGAAATACTTCATGTAGGTATTGTCATACACTGTGTTAAATTCCTAATTCATAAAAACTCAAAATTTTATAAGTATTTGATTAGAATTAGATTAAAAAGATTCATTATCCAAAAATCATGACAATTCATCTCAGGGGAGATTTTACTGGAATATAAATAGAAAATTTTGGAAATACTCAGCAGCTCAGGCAGCATCTGTGGCGAGAGAACAGAGTTAACATTTCAGGCGGATGGCCTCTCCTCAGAGCCCAGAACAGTTCTGACAAAATAAGTGTTTTTTTTTAATACTAGGCTTTGATAAGGAAGAAAAATGAATAAATTGGTTTGGCTTTTCTGCTGTGAAATTACACAAAATTAAATACATATATCCTTAACTCAAAGTTACTTAATACAAACGGTTAATTAGAAAGTTTTCAAGCACAAAATGTCCTGTGCAGTTTCATTTGCACTGCTTGACTCAAATTACTGGATGCATTCATTCAAGCAAAAAGAGCTGGAGCAGACAGTATAAATAGGATAAAATGTAAACAATTAATTTTTCTTTATATTTTGTGGATCTTTGAACAACTTGGAATGTTTTACTAGGATCAAGACGCTGTAGAAAAACAAGTTGTTGGCATTATCGTTGATTTGTCATAGCATTGCTCATGGGAAGTGGGAGGAGATATTCAATGATGAGTATTATATGGTGTATTATAGGTGGTATTGCTGTGGTAATATAGTTCAGGCGTTCTCAAACGGGAGTCTGCGTCCACCCAGGAGTCTGCATGAAGATTTCAAAGGGTCTACCAGTTGCTTCCAGTCTCCACTGCCCAGATAATTTAAAATAAATTTAATGCAGATCCCAGAAGGTGACTGTATTCAGGGCACAGTGTTTTACCTCCAGCCCTCAAGTCACCATTTGACACCAGCATGATATCACTTTAGCCCCCGGTCCTGGCCTCACAGAGCATGTAAGGAACCAGAAAACAGCACTTGCTTCCAGAGGTTCTTAGCCATCGGGTCTAGTGCCATGGTATCAAGGAAACAGTGCCCAGTCTCGCAGGCGCAGTGCGCTCAGTTTGATAAAAATGGACAAAAGAGACAGCTGTTACGTCCGTCAATGGCATTGGTCTCATCAGAACTCTATCAGCACCAGTGACAGTCTGATAACCTCACAAAGACAATCTACTGACCTCACTTATTCCCTTAGTTACCACTAATTGGTCATCTGCTAAAATATTGTGTAACCAGGGTAACACGCACCATGGAAACACCAGCAGCATTTTATGAAGAGGAGAGGTGTCATCATGGTCAGTTTGACTAATCTGACTATCAGCTCCAAGTTAAAAGAAAGCAAGCCCAACTAATAATGAGTAACTCCAGTAGGGCTGGGGTTCTCAAATTCATTGATTCTGAGGTCACCCTGTCTATGAAGCTCCTGTAACACACCACGAATATTTTTTCAGCCTAAAAATTAGTTATACAATTAAACTTTTTTTTTAACTTAATGTAACTAGAAGATTGATTGCATAATCACCGGTGTATTATTGAGGGAATGCTGCATTGAGAATGGTTGGAAAGCTATGGTGTCCTGCAGAGGAGATTCACCAGGATGTTGCCTGGGCTGGAGCATTTCAGCTATGAAGAGAGACTGGATAGGCTAGGGTTGTTTTCCTTAGACTAGAGAAGGCTGAGGGGGGACCTGATTGAAGTATACAAAATTATGAGGGGCATAGATAGGGTGGATAGGAAGAAATCTTTTCCCTTGTGGAGGTGTCAATAACCAGGGGGCATAGATTTAAGGTAAGGGGCAGAAGGTTTAGAGGGGATTTGAGGAAAAGAATTTCTCCCACAGGGTGGTTGAACTCTGGAACACACTGTCTGAAGGGATGGTAAAGGCAGGGGCGGCCGTTTCCACCCCCCCGCCCCCCCCCCTCCCCCCCCCATAAACATGTCCAGAGGCGGAATCGGGGCGGGTAGGGCTCCCGGAGCCTGCCGCTCAATTTTACGCCGCCCCCATGCCACCATCCGACCCGCTGGGGCAGCATAAAATTCCAGCCTATGACTCTATAACAGGGTGAAAGAGATCTTAAAAAAACTCTCCTTAAAATGCACTATTGGACACATTTGTGTCACAGAATTAAGAGATGACCCTCTTTACAGATAATCAGTTTGGTGAAATTCACCAGACTGCTGTTTATTTATTTTATTTAGAGATACAGCACTGAAACAGGCCCTTCGGCCCACCAAGTCTCTGCCAACCAACAACCACCCATTTATACTAATCCTACATTAACCCCATATCCTCTACCACAATTCCACACCATTCTCCTACCTACACTAGGAGCAATTTACAATGGCCAATTTACCTATCAACCTGCAAGTCTTTGGCTGTGGGAGGAAACCGGAGCACCCGACGAAAACCCACATGGTCACAGGGAGAACTTGCAAACTCGGCACAGGCAGTACCCGGAATCGACCCCGGGTCGCTGGAGCTGTGAGGCTGCGGTGCTAACCACTGTGCCACAGTGCACAGGGTTTTATCAATGTCAGGTAACAGGAAATTCAGAAAATAATCTTGAGATAATGCATCAATGTTGAGGCATTCAACAAGTTTTGTCATGAATGTGAAAAAATCTCACAATGCTTGTCATACTTAGAGTTATATTTTTGAATGAGAGAAAGTATCTCTGATATGTACTCAGTTGTTAAATCAGTTTATGACAGAGATGATTCAGAACTCAAGCATGTTTTAGCCGTACCTCCTTTCCTCAATAACTGGAAATTAGATGAAATTGTGTTTTATCAAACGCCATCAAGTCGGAGACCAATTATCACAGGATATGACCTGAACCAAGCCCTAAACCCCTGCATTACTGGTACCCACTGGAGTGAGTAGGTGTAAAGATCTCGCTTATTACTGTTGGTTATTTATTATGCATTGGCTGCTGCTCCTTACCGAATGAATGAAGGAAATCTGTTTCCTTTTGATGCCACTGTTGATAGCCTCAATGTTCTCCCTGTTAGCCAGTTCTGATGTACCTCTCCTTGCACCTGATTGCTGGGCCCTGATGTCTGGAATATAAGATGATAAGCTCTTGCGAAATAGGAGCAGGAGTAGGCCATTCGGACCCTCGAGCTTGCTTCACCATTCAATAAAATCATGGCTGATGTGACGTGGTCTTAACTCCACTTTCCTGCCTAACCACTATAATACTTGACTCCCTTGTAGATCAAAAATATGGCTAACTCCCAGCCTCCACTGCTCTTTGGGGAAGAGAATTCTGAAGATTAACAACCCACTGATCGAAAAAAATTCCTCCTCATCTCCATCTTAAAAGGGAGACCCCTTGTTTTGAAACTGTGTCCCCTTGTTCTAGATTCCCCCACAGTGGTGGGGGAAGGGAAGAGGGGGAGCCATCCTCTCAGCAACTACCCTGTCAAGCTCCCTCAGAATCTTATATGTTTCAATAAGATCGCCTCTCATTCTTCTAAACTCCAATGAGTATTGGACCAACCTGCTCAACCTTTCCTCATACGACAAACTCCTTATCCCAGGACTCGGCTGAGTGAACCTTCTCAGAACTGCATCCAATGCAAGTATATCACTTGTTCCAACCAGGTGAGGATGGGTCACAAGCTCCCCTCTTGTCCTTTCTCTTATTTGCCACAGCTGGGTTTATTCCTTTTTTAAAAATGGTTCTGCTTACCAGTTCAGTGAGTGTTTTACCTTTTCCCTTTGTTGTGATTGTAAAAGAACCAATAGGAAAGGTTTTCTTGAGTTTAAACAAGAAAGAGGTGAGTTTATTGTACTTAACAATCTAAACCCGATCTAAATAAAATGATAAAAAAGACGCTACACATTCACACACACATTCACATGAGAATCACACACACACACCCACAAATAGGTTACAGAGTGAGGAGGAATAGATTTGTGGTTGGATTAGAGTCCAGAACAAATAAAAATTAGTACACAGTCTGTGGAGTTCGGTGATTCCATTACTTTCTGGCTGGAGTTGTGTTCTTGAAGTCTTCGGCTGGTAGATGTGCATTTTGTGGCTGGCCCACCTGGCTCAGGGTTTTCTTGGAGGCGGAGTTGTATTTGGTTCTCTTCTTGGTGTCTTTGAATTGGATCTAGCAACCGGAAGCTAGGCTATGCACACACCACCAGGCCTTCTGGAGAGAGAGAAAGAGAGCCCTTCTGGCTTCTGCAAAGTTTGAGTCACTGACTTAAAAACAAGAAATGCTGGATCCACTCAGCAGGTCTGGCAGCATCTGTGAAAAGAGAAGCAGAGTTAACGTTTCGGGTCAGTGGCCCTTCTTCGGAACTCAAGAAGTTCCGAAGAAGGGTCACTGACCCAAAACGTTAACTCTGCTTCTCTTTTCACAGATGCTGCCAGACCTGCTGAGTGGTTCCAGCATTTCTTGTTTTTATTTCAGATTTACAGCATCTGCAGTATTTTGCTTTTATTTGAGTCACTGGCTTGTCTGCCTTGTATATGGGAAACTCTCAACTTTCACAGAAATTGACAGACAGTCAAATAACTGCCTCAGTGCATTCTCGGGTACCTTCTAACAAGATTCAAGTTTAGGAATTTCAATCTCTTAGGCCTTAGGATGCCAATATTTACACATGGAGGGGTTTACCCTTTTAATGTTAATGTTCCAGGATGGCTTTAAAGGTCCTGCTAATGAAAGAAATCTCAGGTAGTTCAATTAGTAGAGCAATCCATTATAATGGGTACAGGCTCATCAGACATGTGTCTCCTCTTTGATGCCTTGGAATGCAAAAATTATTTAAGATGCAAATTGTGGTGACCATCTTGGCTGCCAGTTATTTTCATAATTAACTGTAGGTTTCCAGTTTTTTTTTCATTTCAAGTTTAATGTAAGTTTCCAACCAATGAATTAAAATTCCTCATTTGGCATAGCAGCTTTTCTTGATACCTCCGCACCACATGGAATGAAATGTGATGATAGGAACATTTCATTACAAGGTTGTGGGAATAAAAGAGAACACACACATTCAACCTCAAACTCTCATTTCTCAAATTCACACATTAATCTTAGAATTACTGGAGCTGGCATTGTCTGCAACAGCTATTGTTAGGACCGAGGTGGGAGGAGTGCACTGTCTTTTCTATTTTTACTTCTCCACAGGTCATAACATGTAGCGAAACCAAACAGCAAGTCAGAACCTCCTGACTCTCATAAGGTATGACATGTCACTTCACGGTAAACATCTTGCCCAACTTGTTTATTGAGCTAAGGCATGTGACTTCCAGTAAAGGCTGTTTTCAAACAAGACCTCAAGTGTCCTTTGTTGACCTCTTTAAAAAAGCAAAGTCCAACGTCTATGGAATTACTTCAGTTCTCATATGACTCCATCTCCATAATTCTAACACATGGATCCTTAAACAAAAATTGAAGCAGCTTCATAATACCTGTATCCTAGGAAGAATGAAATGCCATTGTTAAATACATTTTATTATAAAGTATGGAAAAACAGAAGATGAAAAAAACACATTTACACACTCATTCCTGTTCATTCTTTACCTGTAGCAAATACCATTCTGCTGTGTACCATCTTTGCACTCAGATAACTCAAAGAAGATTTAAATCCTAGACAAAGCATCTGCAATTACAATATGTTTCCCTGCAATATGGATAATCTTTAAGTGATAAAGTTGCAATCGTAAACCCCATTGGAATAGTCTGGCATTCTGGTTTTCGAATTTTTCCACAAAGGATAGGGAGTTATGATCAGTATATACCAGTGCCTCTGTAGTCGTGGTGGACATATATTTCAAAATGCTTAAGAGCTAGTAATAAGACCAAGGTTTTGTTTTCCACTGTTGTGTATTTCTTTCAGTGTTGATTTAGAATTTTGGAAAAATATCCCACTGGCCTTTCTATGCCCGATTCATTGTCTTGTAACAGGACTGCACCAACCCCCAGGTCACGATTGCTACCCTGAAGGTTTAATGAAATTTGGGGCAGCCAACACTGGTTCATTAATCAAAATGGCTTTCAGCCTCGCAAAAGATATTTGGCACTTCCCTGATCACAATACCTTGGCTTTCTTTTATTGTAGCAATTCTTTCAGTGGAGTAGCTATAGTAGTAATATTTGATACAAACATTCAGTAGAAACCTCACATCCCCCCAAACCTCATGATTTCTCACTTAGTCTTCAGGGTAGGGAATCCCACCAATGCTCGTACTTTTGATATTCTTGGCAACACTTGTCCTTGCCCAACTATATACCCGAGGTAGGTTACGCTCGCTTTTGCAAATTCACTTTTGGCAAGGTTTATCCCTAAATCAGCCAATTGTAACTTTCTAAATAGAGTTTCTAATTGTTCCTAATGGTCCTTCCAAGTGTCACTGTATACCAGCATATCACCAAGGTAAACCACATAGTTAGGAGCAGTGGCTACCACATGGTTCATTAGTCTCGGGGCATTTTTTTATCCTGAATGGCATCACTCGGCACTGGAAAAGACTGTCTGATGTAACAAAGATTGCTATTTCTTTAGTTAAAGGAACCTGCCAGTACCCCTTTAACAAATCTACTTTGTAAGAAACGTGGTACTGTCCACCCTGTCAATACAGTCTTCCAAGCGAGGAATTGGGGAGGAGTCTGCCTTTGTGACTGCATTAACTTTTCTGTAGTCTCTGCAGAGTCGAGATGAACCATCAGGTTTAGGTGCTAATACTACTGGTGAACTCCAGGTGCTTTGACTGGGTTCAATTAAGTGGTTTTCCAGCATGTATTGGATTTCTGCTTTTACCTGGGCCTGTTTCTCTGGACTTAAGCAATAAGGATGCTATTAAATAGGAAAGGATTCCCCTACATCCATATCGTGTATGGCTAAGGTTGTGCATCCTGGTTTGCCCCTACAGACTCCTTTAAATTCTGTGAGTAGCCTTGTTGTTAGGTTTTCTCATTGCTCTGCAACTGAACCACTCGTGGTGCCACAGACTTCACTCTTGCTGCATTCCCCTGAGAAGCTATCTCCCCCACAGTATACAAAGCGGAAAATCTGTTGGAAAGGGAGATGGACCCAGGGGACTCCTGCACTACCTGCCTAGTTCTTCTACTCTGCCTGGTGGTCACCCATTCCCTTTCTGTCTGAGCAGTCTTTACCTGCGGTATGACCACCTCCTCCACGTGCTATCCACCATGTTCTCAGACTCGCGGATGCTCCACAATGTCTCCAGCCGCTGCTCCAGATCCAAAACGCGGATTTCGAGTAGCAGCAGCTGGAGAAACTTCCTGCACAAGTGTTCGCCCTGGACACTGGAAGTGTCCCTGACATCCCACATTGCACAGGAGAAGCACTCCACGTTGCCGAGCTGCCCTGCCATGACTTACCCCTAATTTATCCCCTTAAATTACCCAACAATTAGATTATTTACACTAGGGACCTTGATTTCCTAAAAAAACACCATCTACTATATTAAAAAAACTGTAGACCTTTCCTTTTACTTTAGTGAATTACCCAGCTATTTAGAGTTATTCCCTAACAGCAGTGACTCACCAACTAATCACCTTGCAGCTTTCCTGTGATGTCATTGGAGGGGAGGAAAAGGAATGGGAGAGCAGTAGTGATAGGGGATTCTATCGTAAGGGGTACAGATAGGTGTTTCTGTGGCTGCAAACGTGACTCCAGAATGGTATGTTGTCTCCCTGGTGTTGGGGTCAAGGATGTCATGGAGCGGCTGCAGGACATTCTGAAGGGGGCGGGTGAACAGTCAGAGGTCGTGGTACATATTGGTACCAACGACATAGGTAGAAAGAGGGATGAGGTCCTGCATCAGGAATTTAGGGAGCAAGGTAGCCGATTAAAAAACAGGACCTCAAAGATTGTAATCTCTGGATTACTCCTGGTACCAAGTGCGAGTGAGTATAGGAATAGGAGGATAGAGCAGATGAATACATGGCTGAGAAGATGTTTCCTGGATCACTGGGTCAGTTTCTGATAAAGGTAGGATCTGTACAAGTTGGACGGGTTGCACCTGAACCGGAATGGGACCAACATCCTTGCTGGGAGGTTTGCTAGTGCAGTTGTGGGGGGTTTAAACTAATTTGGCAGGGGAATGGGATACAGAGTGGCGGTATAGTAGGGGGTGATGCACAGTCAAATATAGAAGAGAAACAGAGTCAGTCTGGAAGGCAGAGCAAATATAGACCTGTTAAGGCACAAGTGAAAAATGCAAGGCTGGATTGCATCTATTTTAATGCAAGGAGTAAGGCAGATGAATTAGGGTGTTGATTAGCACATGGGATTATGACTTAATTGCTATCACAGAGACATAGTTGAGGGAGGGGCAGGTCTGGCAGCTCAATATTCCAGGGTATAGAATCGTCAGGCGTGACAGGGGAGGGGATAAAAGAGGAGGTGGTATTGCACTGTTGATCAAGGAGTCAATTACTGCAGTAAGGGGGGATGATATCTTAGAAGGTTCCTCAAATGAGCCACATGAGTAGAATTTAAAAACAAAAAGGGCGAAATCACTTGGCTGGGAGTGTACTACAGGCCTCCAAACAGTCAGGGAGAGATAGAGGAGCAGATATGTATGCAAATGTCAGAGAGATGCAAAAATAATAGGGTAATAATAGTAGGGAATTTCAACTTCTCTAATATCAACTGGGATAGTCTTAGTGCAAAAGGCTAAAGGGGGCAGAATTCTTAAAATGCACACAGGAGAAGTTTTTGAGCCTGCACGTAGGAAGTCCTACAAGAGAAGGAGCAGTACCGGACCTAATCCTCGGGAATAAAGCTGGACAAGAGGTAGAAGTGTCAGTGGGGAAGCATTTCGGGGATAGTGACCATAACTCTGTAAGATTTAAGGTAGTTATGGAAAAGGACAAAGATGGACCGGAAATAAAGGTACTGATTTGGGGGAAGGCTGATTTAAGTATGATAAAACAGGATCTGGCCAAAGTGGACTGGTCGCAGATACTTGTAGGAAAATCTACATCAGACCAGTGGGAGTCATTCAAAGAGGAAATAGTGAGAGTTCAGAGCCAACATGTACCGTTAAAGTGAAGGGTAGGACCAACTAGTCCAGGGAACCCTGGATGTTAAGGGATATAGAGGATTGGATAAGGAACAAAAAAGGAGCACTGAAAACTGCGGAGGCCCTCGAGGAGTACAGAAAGTGTTGGGGTGGTGGTGGGGGGGGGGGGGGGTACTTAAAAAAGTAATTAGGAGAGCGAAGAGGGGACATGAAAAAACACTTGGTGGGCAAGATAAAGGAAAATCCTAAGGCATTTTATCAGTATATTAAGGGCAAGAAGATAAGCAGGGAAAGAGTAGGGCCCATTAGGAACCAAATTGGCAATCTGTGTGTGGAGCCGGAAGCTATAGGTGTGGCTTTAAACGATTACTTTTTATCTGTGTTCACTATGGAGAGGGACGATGTAGGTGAAGAGATCAGGGTGGGGGATTGTGATAAATGTAAACATATTCGTATTGAAAGGGAGGAAGTATTAGCTGTTTTAGCGGGCTTAAAAATGGATAAATCCCCAGGCCCAGATGAGATGTATCCCAGGCTGTTATGTGAGGCAAGGGAGGAGATAGCAGGGACTCTGACACAAATTTTCAAATCCTCACTGGCCACAGGAGAGGTACCAGAGGATTGGAGGACTGTGAATGTGGTACCTGGTTATTCCTTTTTGCCATTCAGTATGGGGTCCTGAACCGGGTTTTCACAGGTTCACCCTAAATTAGGAGTAGTACTAATACACGGGGCTGGATTTTAAAGCCCCTACGCCATTGGGGGGATGTGGAAGCATTTCTCGTCTCTTTTAAAAAGCTTGCAAGACAGCTGAAATGACCGGCAGATGCTGGACTCTGGAATTGCAAAAGAAACCAATGGAAAAGCCCATGAGGTTTATTCGCTGTTGCCAGATGAGAGTTCATCAGATTATCTGCCAAAATTTAGTCTGGGGTAGGAACGTCTGTGAATGGCCTTCCCACCCCACCACCAATAGAGGCCCTTAACTGGGTAATTAACATATGCAGAGTTGTGCCCCCAGTAATACCATCCCCCACCCCCACCTCCCTTGATGCCTGCAGAGCTGTCCCCCAGTAATACCATTCCCCTCCCTGAGACTCATCTCGCAAGATTTACCTTCACAGGCTCTGATGACTGCAATTTCTGTCCTGCCAGATTTTATTAGTCGGGAACGGGACAGCACGTTATAGACACCCGTTCACCAGAATATGCGGAATTGTTCAGGAAGAGGCAGCGGGATGCATAATGAGGCAAGATAAGAATTGCTTTGAATATTTAAATTGGGCTCCTGCTGCCGAGCGGCGGGGGTACGCCCCGAGGCCTCGCAGCTGTTGGTAATATGGGGCGGGGTCTTCCCAACATTGCGGAGCCTGGCGGGCTTCTCCTGGAGGCATTTTCCGCACCCCCCTGCACCGCCATGACCCCGATGTTGAGGGAGGGGAGGGTTGGTAAAATCTAGCCCCATGTCTCTGCAGCATGAATCCAGATCTCTGAATGATTAGTCCAGTAACATAACCACTGTGCTTCCATTCCTGTAATTATGAACTTACGCACTGTTCAAAACCCAGTTGCATCCCATTGAACAAGGTGTAACATTTCAAGGGTTTTTACAATGAGACTAATAGTGTAAAAGAACAAGTTCTTGACAGTTCAGTAATTTCTAATTGATCGCAGTGGTGGGGGTGCGGGGGGGCAATTTCCTCAGTGCACCATCTGGGGAAGCCGAGAATCACTGACAGCAACTTCAGGATTTTCGCACTGATCTGCACATGTGCAGACTCCAGACGTTGCTGTCGGTTTCAGAGGAGTAATGAAGTGAACGTTGACAGTTTCACCAATTCGTACCAAACAATCCAGGCCAGCAAGTTCTTCCAGTGCTGTCACCAATATGATTCCCTCAGCCAACAACATGGAATAAAGTTATCTGATCATTCATTGGCTGTTTTTAGAATCTTGTGCGCAAATTGGCTGTCACGATTGCTTATATAATGGCGATTCAAAAATAATCCACTGGTTGCAAAAACATTGGGACGTCTTCAGGAAATGATAAAGTGCATTGTCAATGCAAGTTCTTTCTTTGCTTAATATACCGGGTTATGCACTAAATGTAAATGCAAAGTATTTGTTAGTGGAGTAGTCCCAGTCATTCAATTCGGAATTAGGAATGGTTTATATTTTTTTCAGCATTGTGGTATTAGATTCAAATGCAGATTCCTTCTGGTTATCTGTTAAAAAAAGGATAATAAGTACATGTGAATGTGGGCGTCAACTGTCCTAAGGCTGCAAAGCATCCTTCCCATTGCATTGCTGTTTGGTATTATCTCGAAAGCATCTTTCTCTCTCACTTAAAGAAAATAAGAGAATAAAGTAGAGTCTACCTTCAGATTCTGTCGGACTTGTTGAATTCCAGAGACTATTGTTCTGACCAAGGTGGGAGGAGTGCACTGTTAATTCCAGTCTCACTTCTCCACAGGTCACAACATATATTAAAATTTTCCCATTTACCGATTCGGTCAATCAGATACTCTATTTTTCCCAGAATAAAACACAGCAACCAAGTTTCTTTAAGAAACAATAATTAAGTTTATTATAAGCCAAGTATTAACCAATAATGAAGTAAAACATACACACAAAAATTTAAACATTGAAGCCCCTTATTTATCTTAATCCCCATCCCCACCACACACAAACACAAACACACACACACACACAAACACACACACACACCGGTTAAGCAGAAAAATAAAAGGGATTTCTGTTTAAAGCATTGAAAAAACAGAAAAAAAACCACTTAGGCTGAATACTTGATCATACTTAAAGACAGAAAAAACTATGGAAAGACGTCGTTTGTTTTGCTTTGATGTCCAAATGCGTGTCGCCGGCGCTCACTGACTTCTTCCTAGAACAGTTCTTTCAAGCGATGTTGAAGATCAGTTTGGTAGGCTTCCCAAGAAATGTAGCTACAGAGGACTCAAATAGGTCTTACAGCAGAAATGCAGCAACAAGGTTTCAGTTCCCATACATTCGATATGCAAGGTTTCTTCAAACACTTTTGGAAATAGGAAACTGACACATTGTATGCAGGATTTGTTTTCAAGACAGAGAGGGAGAGAGAGCTGGGTCTTCTTCTGGCAGGCAAAAACCACTGTCTGTTGCAACAGTTCAAACTGAAACTAAAAGTATTCCAAAAGTCAAGTGCCTGACATCCATAAATCTTGACCTGTTACTTCTTTGTAAACACCTCCCCAAGTCAAAAACAACCCCTGCGGGGAGATTATCCACAGACATGTGCCTTCCTGTAAGACTTGTTTACAAGCCAAATCCAGGAACCTTCTGATGACTTCTTTCAACAGTAAAAAGATGGAAAATCAGAAAATAATTTATTATGATACAGAACCAGTTTGTACCCATAAGGGGCAAGAAATCTACTTGCCAAACAAAACCATGGATCACAAAAATGATGATATTGTCAATGAGCATAAGGAAATGATGGACAAGTTGAGTAATTACATTGCAACAGTATTAACAATGGAGGAAGAGGTCAGCATGCTAGAAATCCGAAGGAAACTAATATTAAATCGGAGACAGTGGACTGGATTTTACAGACCCCCCCGACGTCGGGCTTCATGGTGGGTGGGGCGGGGGGGTGGGGTGGAAAATGCCTCCGGAGAGGGCTGCCATGCACCCCAACACCAGGAGGGTCCAGCCCAATATTGCCAGCAGCGAGGCCTCGTGTTGGGCCCCGACCCCCCCGCTGATCAGCATCGGAACCCCTATTTAATATTTAAACACATTAAAATTAATGCATTGATTATTTTATGCTGCCGCCTTCCATCCTGCTACAATCTTCCTGCTACTGGCCGTCATTCCCGCGCCTTCGGATCCCCGTCCAAGGAAGTGTGGGGGAACATTGGTGGGGAGGGGCGGGGAGGTAAGTTTTTCAGTGTGGGAGGAGGGGGGGATGGGTTCAAAGTTACATCATTAGTGTAGGGATGGTGGGAAGTGTTTGAGGTTAAAGTTTATGCACTTTGTGGGGGAGGAGAAATGTCAGGTGGACAAGGTAGGTGTTTTGGGGAGTGAGAGGGCATGGAATTAATTCTGTGGTTATTCATGGGGGTGAGAGAGGGGCAAAATAAATGTATTTAATTTTTTTAATTCACCGTAGCTTTACATATTTAAATTTAATGGTAGGGCTCAAAGCCCATTAAAAATGGCGTCAGCGCCTATGCACAGGCAGCTGACGCCAGCTGCCGGGGACAGACAGGCGGCCCCCTGCACATGATCAGGGTGGGGTGGCCTGCCCCGACTATTTAAATGAGTCGTCGCACTTACGATTGTGGTGGCACTGCAACATGCGAGCATGCAGGCGGGCAAAAAAAAGGCGGCCAGCATGCACGGTCCACATACCGCCACGCTGCCGCTGTCTTGAGCCCGGCAGCTCATTTCAATATGCAGGGTGGCTGCCCCCTCAATCGCATGCTTGGGGAGCGCTCAGCGACGCCTTGAACAGTGTCAGCTGTGTCTGTGCAGACGCTGAGGCCATTTTTAAAGGGCTGCCACCCCTGCCAAGAGAATGCAGTTACCCCCATCTCCTGCCCCCCACTTCAATGAAAATAAATAGCTGACCCATCTCCCCACCCCCACAATTCCCCACACTGAAAATGTTCTGATCCCCTCTTGCCCCCATCAGGGCGCCAGCTTTCCCTGGACGGGAAAGTGAAAGCGTGTGAGTGCCGCCCGTCACACTGAAGATCCAGAACTGCAGGTAAGATCGCGGGGAATTGTATTTAAATGTATTCATAAAGATCGTTACAATATTTAAAGTTGGCTCCCATCGTAGAGTAGTGGAGGGGCCACCATGGAGCCTCACCGCCACCAGGAATCTCAGGCCCAGCAATCCCAGTGTCGGGCTCTGTGGCGGGCTGCTGCCACTCTGATCTTCTGGCCCCCCCCACCCCCACCCTGCCACGGAGCCTGATGTCAGGAGTTGAACAAAATTCAGCCCATAGTGTGGTGTAAGATCGAAGCAACTTTAAATAAAATCACTTTTGATATTGATTGATTTTTAATCCTGAAATATAAATATATTCAAGTGTTACTATATGCAAAGTTGATTACCGTGTGTTCAATTAAACGTATAGCTTGAATTCCTGACAGCCCATTCCTTGCCAGATCTATAAACATCTCACTCCTGGTAAAAATAAACAATGGCTCACCCTCTCAAATTGTGATGAATGTACTGTATAGAAAGTGCATGTTTTATACTGTTTTATGTTCTTACTTTTCCTCAATTGAATTTCTCCTGTTTTTGCTTTTGGATAGCAGCTGTTCACCATTCTGTCATCCACAACTGCTCTGGACACATCCTTTTCATCTTTACCACTCCCTTTGGCCATGCACCACCAATTCTTTTGTCATTTAATCCTTCCTGTCTTCCACACTATTGCAGACCCACCTATTTGTTCTTTTTCTCACCTTCCCCCTTTCACTTGCTTAAAACATATCACATTTCCAACTTGTCCCAGTGTTGAGAAAAGGTCATTGACCTGAAATGTTAACTCTTTTTATCTGTCCACACATGCTGAGTATTTCCAGCATCTTCTGTTTTTATTTCACATTTCCAGCATCCGTATTATTTTGCTTTTGTGTAGGTCATAAATAATGGTCATAAGTGCTTTCTCCACTTTTATGAAAAAATAGCTCTCAACTGTGATGATTCTAGTTAATAGCTAAGCCTCTCTTCACTACTGTGATGGTTGAAGGTTAAATTGAATTGATGCTTATATACATGTCTTCATGTCCTTTGTGACAGTAACAGCACAGTTACTAGGGAAAGATGTAATTGAGAGAGAAAGATAAAAGAAACATAAAGATAAAGTACAAAAATATTTTTTAAACTCTGAAGGAATGAACATAAGAACGAACATTAGAACTAGGAGCAGGAGTAGGCAACTCAGCCCTTCGAGCCTGCTCCACCATTCAATACACTCATAGCTGATCTCATCTCGACCTCAACTCCACTTTCCTGCCCGTTCTCTATAACCCTTCAACCCATTACTAATTAAAAATCTGTCTATCTCCTCCTTAAATTTACTCAATGTCCCAACATCCACCACACTCTTGGGTATTGAATGCCACAGACTCACGACCCTTTGAGAGAAGTAATTTCTCCTCATCTCTGTTTTAAAACTGCTACCCCTTAGCTTAAAACTATGACCTCTCATTCTAGATTGCCCCACCAGAGGAAACATCCTCTCTACGTCTACTCTGTCAATCCCCTTAATCTTATATACCTCAATTTGATCTCCTCTCATTCTTCTAAACTCGAAAGAGTAAAGGCCTAAACTTCTCACTCTCTCTTCATAAGACAAACCCCTCATGTCTGGAATCAATCTAGTGAACCTCCTCTGAACTGCCTCCAATGCAACTACATCCCTCCTCAAGTAAGGAGACCAAAACTGTATGCAATACTCCAGGTACGTTCTCACCAATGCCTTGTACAGTTGCAGCAACAGTTCCCTACTTTTATACTCTATTCCTTTAGCAATAAATGCCAAAATTCCATTTGCCTTCCTTAATACCTGCTGCACCTGCATACCAGCTTTCTGCGATTCTTGCACGAGGACACCTAGATCCCTCTGCACCGAAGCACTCTGAAGTTTCTCTCCATTTAGATAATAATTTGCCTTTCTATTCTTCCGACCAAAATGGATAACCTCACACTTATCCACGTTAAACTCCATCTGCCAAATTTTGGCCCATTCACCTAACCTGTCCATATCCATTTGTAAATTTCTTATTTCTTTATTACAACTTACTATCTCACCTATTTTAGTATCATCTGCAAATTTGGCTATAGTAGCTTCTATCCCTGCATCCAAGTCATTAATATAGATTGTAAATAGTTGGGGCCTGAGGACCAAATCCTGTGGCACCCCATTGTTACACCTTGCCAACCAGAAAAGGACCCATTTATCCCGACTCTCTGTTTTCTGTTGGTTAGCCAATCCTCTATCCAAGCTAATAAATTGCCCCTAACCCCATGTGATCTTACCTTGTGTATTAACCTTTTGTGCGGCACCTTATCAAATGCTTTCTGGAAGTCCAGATATACTACATCTACAGGATCCCCATTATTTACTTTGCTTGTTACAACTTCGAAGAACTCGAGCAAATTAGTCAATCATGATTTACTCTTCATAAAACCATGCTGAATCTGATGGATTGTGTTTTGACTTTCTAAATGTCCTGTTATTATTTCCTTAATAATGGATTCTAACAATTTCCCAACGATAGATGTTAAACTAACTGGTCTGTAGTTTCCCACTTTCTGCCTCACTCCCTTTTTGAATAAGGGTGTTATATTAGAATTTTTCCAATCCACTGGAACCTTCCCAGCATCCATGGAATTTTGGAATATTATAACCAATGTATCCACTATCTCTACTGCCACTTCCTTTAAGACCTTAGGATGTACGCCATCAGGCCCTGGGCACATGTCTGCCTTTAATCCCAATAGTTTGCTCATTACTTTTTCCCTCATGATGATGATTGTTCTGCGTTCCTCCCTTTCTATAACCTCTGCATTACCTGTTACTATTGGGATGGTACTAGTGTCCTCCACCGTGAATACTGAGGCTTATCATAACTTCCTTGCGTAGCCATGGATGTTTTCTCCCCCTCTTACAATCTTTCTTCCTCTCTGGAATATATTTTAGTTGGGAGGAATTGAATATCTCCTGAAACATCTTCCACTGCTCATCAACTGTCCTACCTTTTAATCTTCCTCCCCAGTCCACTAGGGCCAAATCTGTCCTCATGCCGATGTAATTACCTTTGTTTAACTCCAGAATGCTAGTGTGGGACTCCAGTTTCTCGCCCTCAAACTGAATTTGAAATTTTAGTATGCTGTGATCACTCTTTCCTAGAGGATCTTTAACTATGAGACCAGAGTTAGATTAGGGCTAATCAAGGATAGTAGTGGGAAGTTGTGTGTGGAATCAGAGGAGGTAGGGGAAGTGTTAAATGAATATTTTGCGTCAGTATTTACAGTAGAGAAAGAAAATGTTGTCGAGGAGAATACTGAGATCCAGGCTACTAGGCTAGATGGGATTGAGGTTCACAAGGAGGAGGTGTTATCAATTTTGGAAAGTGTGAAAATAGATAAGTCCCCTGGGCCAGATGGGATTTATCCTAGGATTCTCTGGGAAGCTAGGGAGGAGATTGCAGAGCCTTTGTCCTTGATCTTTATGTCGTCATTGTCGACAGGAATAGTGCCGGAAGACTGGAGGATAGCAAATGTTGTCCCCTTGTTCAAGAAGGGGAGTAGAGACAGCCCTGGTAATTGTAGACCTGTGAGCCTTACTTCGGTTGTGGGTAAAATGTTGGAAAAGGTTCTAAGAGACAGGATTTATAATCATCTTGAAAAGAATAAGTTCATTAGCGATAGTCAGCACGGTTTTGTGACGGGTAGGTCGTGCCTCACAAACCTTATTGAGTTTTTCGAGAAGGTGACCAAACAGGTGGATGAGGGTAAAGCAGTGGATGTGGTGTATATGGATTTCAGTAAGGCGTTTGATAAGGTTCCCCACGGTAGGCTATTGCAGAAAATACGGAAGTATGGGGTTGAAGGTGATTGAGAGCTTTGGATCAGAAATTGGCTAGCTGAAAGAAGACAGAGGGTGGTGGTTGATGGCAAATGTTCATCCTGGAGTTTAGTTACTAGTGGTGTACCGCAAGGATCTGTTTTGGGGCCACTGCTGTTTGTCATTTTTATAAATGACCTGGAAGAGGGTGTAGAAGGGTGGGTTAGTAAATTTGCGGATGACACGAAGGTCAGTGGAGTTGTGGATAGTGCCGAAGGATGTTGTAGGGTACAGAGGGACATAGATAAGCTGCAGAGCTGGGCTGAGAGATGGCAAATGGAGTTTAATGCGGAAAAGTGTGAGGTGATTCACTTTGGAAGGAGTAACAGGAATGCAGAGTACTGGGCTAATGGGAAGATTCTTGGTAGTGTAGATGAACAGAGAGATCTTGGTGTCCAGGTGCATAAATCCCTGAAGGTTGCTACCCAGGTTAATAGGGCTGTTAAGAAGGCATATGGTGTGTTAGCTTTTATTAGTAGGGGGATCGAGTTTCGGAGCCACGAGGTCATGCTGCAGCTGTACAAAACTCTGGTGAGACCGCACCTGGAGTATTGCATGCAGTTCTGGTCACCGCATTATAGGAAGGATGTGGAAGCTATGGAAAGGGTGCAGAGGAGATTTACTGGGATGTTGCCTGGTATGGAGGGAAGGTCTTACGAGGAAAGGCTGAGGGACTTGAGGTTGTTTTCGTTGGAGAGAAGCAGGAGGAGAGGTGACTTAATAGAGACATATAAGATAATCAGAGGGTTAGATAGGGTGGATAGTGAGAGTCTTTTTCCTCGGATGGTGATGGCAAACACGAGGGGACATAGCTTTAAGTTGAGGGGTGACAGATATAGGACAGATGTCAGAGGTAGTTTCTTTACTCAGAGAGTAGTAGGGGCGTGGAACGCCCTTCCTGCAACAGTAGTAGACTCGCCAACTTTAAGGGCATTTAAGTGGTCATTGGATAGACATATGGATGAAAATGGAATAGTGTAGGTCAGATGGTTTCACAGGTCGGCGCAACATCGAGGGCCGAAGGGCCTGTACTGCGCTGTAATGTTCTAATTCTAATTCTAATTCTAAAATAAATTAATCCCACCTCATTACATAATAGCAAATCTATAATAGCTGCTCCCTGGTTGGTTCGACAACATATTGCTCAAAAAAATTTTCTCTAATACATTCAATGACCTCTCCCTCGAGGCTACCCTTGCCAATTTGATTAATCCAGTCTATTTGCATATTAAAATCACCCATTAGTGGAGTACAGAAAGTGTCGGATGGAGCTTAAGAAAGCAATTAGGAGAGCAAAGAGGGGATATGAGAAAGCTCTGGCTGGTAAAAGTAGGGAAAATCCCAAAATATTTCATAAGTATATCAATGGGAAGAGAATAACCAGAGAAAGAGTAGGACCCATTAGGGACCAAGGGGGAAATTTGTGGGTGGAGCCAGAGGACATTGGTAGGGTGTTGAGCGAATACTTCACATCTGTCTTCACCCAAGAGAAAGAGGATGTAGATATGGAACATAGAGAGAGAGACTGTGAGGTTCTTGAGCAAACTGTCATCGGGAGTGACAAGGTATTGGAGGTTTTGGAAGGCTTAAAAGTGGACAAATCTCCAGGTCTGGACGATTTGTGTCCCAGGATGCTGTGGGAGGCAAGGGTGGAGATTGCAGGGGCTCTGACCCTAATTTTTAATTCCTCTTTGGCCACAGGGGAGGTGCCAGAGGACTGGAGAACAGATAATGTGGTCCCACTATTTAAGAAAGGTTGCAGAGATAAGCCAGGGAACTACAGACCAGTCAGTCTCATGTCAGTGGTCGGGAAACTATTGGAAAAAATTCTGAAGGAGAGAATCTATCACCACTTGGAGAGGCAAAATTTGATTAGGAATAGCCAGCATGGCTTTGTCAGAGGGAGGTCATGCCTAACAAATTTGATTGAATTTTTTGAGCATGTGACCAGGTGTGTCGATGAGGGTAGTGCAGTTGATGTAGTTTACATGGATTTCAGCAAAGCCTTTGACAAGGTCCCACATGGGAGACTTATCAAGAAAGCAAAATTGGCTTAGCTGCAGGAGACAGAGAGTGATGACGGATGGCTGTTTTAGTGACTGGAAGCCAGTGTCCAGTGGCGGAGCACGGGGAACTGCGCTGGGTCCCCCATTGTTTGTCATTGATATAAACGACATAGATGACTATGTGGGAGGACGGATCAGTAAGAACAAAGAACAAAGAATAGTACAGCACAGGAACAGGCCATTCGGCCCTCCAAGCCTGCGCCGATCTTGATGCCTGCCTAAACTAAAACCTTCTGCACTTCCGGGGACCGTATCCCTCTATTCCCATCCTATTCATGTATTTATCAAGAAGCCTCTTAAACGTCGCTATCATACCTGCTTCCACCACCTCCCCCGGCAGCAAGTTCCAGGCACTCACCACCCTCTGTGTAAAGAACTTGCCTCGCACATCCCCTCTAAACTTTGCCCCTCACACCTTAAACATATGCCCCCTAGTAACTGACCCTTCCACCCTGTGAAAAAACTTCTGACTATCCACTCTGTCCATGCCGCTCATAACTTTGTAAACCTTTATCATGTCGCCCCTCCATCTCCGTCGTTCCAGTGAAAACAATCCGAGTTTATCCAACCTCTCCTCATAGCTAATGCCCTCCAGACCAGGCAACATCCTGGTAAACCTCTTCTGTACCCTCTCCAAATTCTCCATGTCCTTCTGGTAGTGTGGCGATCAGAATTGCACGCAATATTCTAAGTGTGGCCTAACTAAAGTTCTGTACAGCTGCAGCATGACTTGCCAATTTTTATACTCTATGCCCCGACCGATGAAGGCAAGCATGCCGAATGCCTTCTTGACGACCTTATCCACTTGCGTTGCCACTTTCAGTGATCTGTGGACCTGGACGCCCAGATCTCTCTGCCTGTCAATACTCCTAACGGTTCTGCCATTTACTGTATACCTCCCACCTGTATTAGATCTTCCAAAATGCATTACCTTACATTTGCCCGGATTAAACTCCATCTGCCATTTCTCTGCCCAAGTCTCCAGCCGATCTATATCCTGCTGTATCTTCTGACAATCCTCATCACTATCCGCAACTCCACCAACCTTTGTGTCGTCCGCAAACTTACTAATCAGACCAGTTACATTTTCCTCCAAATCATTTATATATATTACAAACAGCAAAGGTCCCAGCACTGATCCCTGCGGAACAGTGGTGGCACAGTGGCGCAGTGGTTAGCACCGCAGCCTCACAGCTCCAGGGACCCGGGTTCGATTCCGGGTACTGCCTGTGTGGAGTTTGCAAGTTCTCCCTGTGTCTGCGTGGGTTTTCTCCGGGTGCTCCGGTTTCCTCCCACAAGCCAAAAAGACTTGCAGGTTGATAGGTAAATTGGCCATTATAAATTGTCACTAGTATAGGTAGGTGGTAGGGAAATATAGGGACAGGTGGGGATGTTTGTTGGGAATATGGGATTAGTGTAGGATTAGTATAAAAAATGGGTGGTTGATGTTCGGCACAGACTCGGTGGGCCGAAGGGCCTGTTTCAGTGCTGTATCTCTAATCTAATCTAATCTAAAAACACCACTAGTCACAGCCCTCCATTCAGAAAAGCACCATTCAACAGGTTGATAGGTCAGATGTTTTAATGCATCGGTGGGCTGAAGGGCCTCTTCTGCACTGTATTATTCTGTGATTCTGTGATGTTTCTTGACGTACCATTCTTACAAGCCCCCAATATTTCTTTGTTTATACTGTGTCCCACTGCAGAACTACTGTTTGGGGACCTATAGATTACTCCCACCAGGGACTTCTTTCCCTTTCTCTTTTTTATTTCGATCCAGACTGAATCTGCGTCTTGATCTCTAGTGCCTATTTCATTACTTACTGCAGCACTGATCTCTTCCTTTACTAACAAAGCTACACCTCCTCCTTTTCCTTCCTGCCTATCCTTCTGAAATATTGAGTACCCTTGGATATTCAATTCCCTAACCTGGTTTCACTGCAACCATGTCTCAGTAATCGCCAATCAATCATCTCCATTTGTCTGTATTTGCATTGTAAACTCATTAATTTTATTCCGAATGCTTTGTGCATTCAGATACAAAGCCTTTAAGTTTGTTCTATTATCAAATGTCCCTACTCTTGTACAATTCCTTGGTGCAATATGACATTCACACGTTCTGTCCCTACCTTTTATTTTCTGGTAACAATCAGCCTCATCACTAACCTGCACTCCTATCTTCTCGTTTAACTTTGACTTCCTAATTTTCCATGCAACTGAACCCTCCCCCCACTATTTAGTTTAAAGCCTTATCTACAGCCCTAGTTATGCGATTCGCCAGGACTCTGGTCCCAGCATGATTCAGGTGGAGCCCATCCCATCGGAACAGCTCCCTCCTTCCCCAGTACTGGTGCCAATGCCCCATGAATTCGAACCCATTTCACCCACACCAATCTTTGAGCCACGCATTTACCTCTTTAAAATTATTGACCCGGTGCCAATTAGCTCGTGGCTCAGGTAGTAATCTGGAGATTATTACCTTTTTGGTTCTGCTTTTTAATTTAGCCCCTAGCTGCTCATATTCCCTCAGCAGAACTCTATCCTCATTCTATCTATATCGTTGGTGCCTAAGTGGACCACGACAACTGGATCTTTCCCCTCCCACTCCAAGTTCCTCTGCAGCCCAGATGAAATATCCTGAACCCTGACACCAGGTAGACAACACAGTCTTCAGGACTCTCGATCCTGGCCACAGAGAACAGTGTCTTTGCCCCTAACTGTACTATCCCCGATTACAACTACATTTCTCTTTTCTCCCCCCACTTGAATGGCTCCCTGTACCACGGTGCTGTTGTCAGTTTGCTCATCCTCCCTACAGTCCCTGCCCTTGTCCACACAGGGACCAAGAATCTCCTGCAAAACTACTTCCTGGATCCCTCTACCTGCCTCACTCATAGTCAAACCCTCCTGTCCCTGACCACTGGCCAAATTCAAGGCAGTTAAACTAAGGGGTGTGACTGTCTCCTGAAACACAGCGTCCAGGTAACTCTCCCCCTCCCTGATGTGTCGCAGTGTCCGAAGCTCAGACTCCAGCTCATCAACTCTGAGCTGGAGTTCCTCGAGCAGCCAACACTTGCTACAGATGTGGTCACTAGGAACCACAATGGGGTTCACCAGCTCCCACATCATACAGGTACAACACATCCGCATCTCTATTTTATTTAATTAGATTTTAATTTGTTTTTTAAATCTCCAACTGGTTTTTAGTTTTTAATCTGTAAAATATTTCTCCTATTCACCTTTACTCTGAAATCAACTTAGAATAGGCAATTCAACTAGCAGTTACTTACCAACCAATGAACTTACGGTTTTCCTGTGATGTCACTCTTTTTTTTTCTCTCTGTTTTTACTCTCTTAAAATACCCTATCTCTCTCTCTCTGGTCTCTGACTTTGTTCCTTTTGGCGTGCTTTTTAAAGCTCTGCTCCCACTGTGTATCCTGTCTCCCTCTCGTCTCCGACTCTGTTCCTTTTGACGTGCTTTTTAAAGCTCTGCTCCTACTGTGTTTCCTCTCTCTCTCTCTGGTCTCTGACTCTGTTCCTTTAGGCGCGCTTTTTAAAGCTCTGTCCCGCTGTGTTTTCTCTCAAGGGCCAGAATCAAACAGGGCCACAGTGAAAAATAGTGGGAAGAGGACAAATAATGTCAAAAAGACAAGCATTAAGGCTTTGTGCCTTAACACACAGAGCATTCGCAATAAAGTGGGTGAATTAATCGCGCAAATAGATGTAAACAGGTATGATGAATTGTCGAGATTACGGAGACATGGCTGCAAAGTGACCAGGAATGGGAAATGAACATCCAGGGATATTCAGTATTTAGGAAGGACAGACAAAAAGCAAAAGGCGGTGGAGTTGCATTGCTCGTTAAAGAGGAAATTAACACAAAAGTGAGGAAAGATATTAGCTCTGACGATGTGGAATCTGTATGGGTAGAGCTGAGAAACACTAAGGGACAAAAAACGTTAGTAGGGGTTGTATATAGACCGCCAAACTGTAGTGGTGATGTTGGGAATGGCATTAAACAGGAAATTAGAGATGCATGTGATAAAGGAACATCTGTAATTATGGGCCACTTTAATCTGCATATAGATTGGGCAAATCAAATTAGTCACAACACCACAGAGGAGGAATTCTTGGAGTGTATACAGGATGGTTTTCTGGACCAATAGGTTGAGGAACCAACAAGAGAACAGGCCATCCTCGACTGGGTATTGTGTAATGAGAGAGGAATAATTGACAATGTAGTGGTGCGAGGCCCCTTGGGGACGAGCGACCATAATATGATAGAATTCTTCATCAAGGTGGAGAGTGACGTAGTTGATTCTGAGACAAGGGTGCTGAATCTTAGTAAAGGAAACTACGAAGGTATGAGGCATGAGTTGGCCATGACGGATTGGGAAACGTTACTTAAAGGGATGACGGTGGATAGGCAATGGCAAACATCTAAAGAGCGCATGGATGAACTGCAACAATTGTTTATCCCTGTCTGGCGCAAAAGTAAAGCGGGAAAGGTAGCCAAGCCATGGCTTACAAGGGAAATTAGAGATAGCATTAGATCCAAGGAAGAGGCATATAAATTTGCCAGGAAAAACAACAGACCTGAGGACAGGGAGCAGTTTAGAATTCAGCAAAGAAGGACCAAGGGATTGATTAAGAAGGTTAATTAATCAAGGGATTGATTAGAGTACCAGAGCAAGCTTGCGGGAACATAAAAACTGACTGTAAAAGTTTCTATAGGTATGTGAAGAGAAAAAGATTGGTGAAGACAAATGCAGGTCCCTTACAGTCAGAAGCAGGGAAATTTATTATCGGGAATAAAGAAATGGCTGACCAACTAAATGCACACTTTGGTTCTGTCTTCACAAAGGAGGACACACATATCATACCAGAAATGTTGGGGAACACAGGGCTTAGTGAGAGAGAGGAACTGAAAGAAATCAGAATTAGTAGAGAAATGGTGTTGGGGAAATTGATGGGATTTAAGGCCAATAAATCCCAAGGGCCTGATGTGGTATGCATCCCAGAGTACTAAAGGAAGTGGCCCTAGAAATAGTGGATGCATTGGTGGTCACCTTCCAAGATTCTATAGACTCTGGAATAGTTCCGACAGATTGGAGAGTAGCTAATGTAACCCCACTATTTAAAAAGGGAGGTAGAGAGAAAGCAAGGAATTATAGACCAGTCAGCCTGACTTCGGTAGTGGGGAAAATTCTAGAGTCCATCATCAAAGATTTTATAACAGAGCACTTAGAGAACAGTGGTAGAATAAGGCAGAGTCAGCATGGATTTATGAAAGGGAAATCATGCTTGACAAATCTATCAGAATTCGTCGAGGATGTAACTAGTACAGTTGATGAGGGGGGCTGCCAGTGGATATAGAACATAGAACACAGAACAGTACAGCACAGTACAGGCCCTTTGGCCCACGATGTTGTGCCGAACCTTTAACCTACTCTCGGATCAAACTACCTACATACCCTTCATACTACTATCATCCATGTACCTATCCAAGAGTCGCTGAAATGTCCCTAATGTATCTGCTTCTACGACCACTGCTGGCAGTGCATTCCACGCACCCACCACCCTCTGTGTAAAGAACCTACCTCTGACATCTCCCCGAAACCTTCCTCCAATCACCTGAAAATTATGCCCCCTGGTGATAGCCCTTTCCGCCCTGGGAAAAAGTCTCTGGCTATCCACTCTATCTATGCCTCTCATCATCTTGTACCCCTCTATCAAGTCACCTCTCATCCTTTTTCGCTCCAATGAGAAAAGCCCTAGCTCCTAGTTAGTAAATTTGCGGATGACACGAAGGTCAGTGGAGTTGTGGATAGTGCCGAAGGATGTTGTAGGGTACAGAGGGACATAGATAGGCTGCAGAGCTGGGCTGAGAGATGGCAAATGGAGTTTAATGCGGAAAAGTGTGAGGTGATTCACTTTGGAAGGAGTAACAGGAATGCAGAGTACTGGGCTAATGGGAAGATTCTTGGTAGTGTAGATGAACAGAGAGATCTTGGTCAAAAACAAGAAATGCTGGAATCACTCAGCAGGTCTGGCAGCATCTGTGGAAAGAGAAGCAGAGTTAACGTTTCGGGTCAGTGACCCTTCTTCAAAGATCTTGGTGTCCAGGTATATAAATCCCTGAAAGTTGCTACCCAGGTTAATAGGGCTGTTAAGAAGGCATGTGGTGTGTTAGCTTTTATTAGTAGGGGGATCAAGTTTCGGAGCCACGAGGTCATGCTGCAGCTGTACAAAACTCTGGTGAGGCCGCACCTGGAGTATTGCGTGCAGTTCTGGTCACCGCATTATAGGAAGGATGTGGAAGCTTTGGAAAGGGTGCAGAGGAGATTTACTAGGATGTTGCCTGGTCGGGAGGGAAGGTCTTACGAGGAAAGACTGAGGGACTTGAGGTTGTTTTCGTTAGAGAGAAGGAGGAGGAGAGGTGACTTAATAGAGACATATAAGATAATCAGAGGGTTAGATAGGGTGGATCGTGAGAGTCTTTTTCCTCGGATGGTGATGGCAAACACAAGGGGACATAGCTTTAAGTTGAGGGGTGATAGATATAGGACAGATGTTAGAGGTAGTTTCTTTACTCAGAGAGTAGTAGGGGCGTGGAACGCCCTGCCTGCAACATAGTAAACTCGCCAACTTTAAGGGCATTTAAGTGGTCATTGGATAGACATATGGATGAAAATGGAATAGTGTAGGTCAGCCACCGCCCAAATATATAGTTTTTACTTACCCAGCAGTCCCCTGGTCCTCCGAAAACAAAACGGAATTAACTTTAACTTGCACTGAAACTGACCTCCCAGCTGCAAGTTCGCTCCGCACCTCCGCTTCTGTCAAAGCTGCTGCAACCAAAAGAAAGTGATTTTATACCGCCCAAATATATAGTTTTACTTACCCAGCAGTCCCCTGGTCCTCCGAAAACAAAAGGGAATTAACTTTAACTTACACTGAAACTGACCTCCCAGCTGCAAGTTCGCTCCGCACCTCCGCTTCTGTCGAAGCTGCTGCAACCAAAAGAAAGTGATGTTAAACCGCCCAAATATATAGTTTTACTTACCCAGCAGTCCCCTGGTCCTCCGAAAACAAAAGTCATAGTCTAAATTTACGGGGTAAACCTTTCAGGACTGAGATGAGGAGAAATTTCTTCACCCACAGAGTGGTGAGCCTGTGGAATTCACTAGCACAGAAAGCAGTTGAGGCCAAAACATTGTATGTTTTCAAAAGGAGTTAGATATAGCTCTTGGGTCTAAAGGGATCAAAGGGTATGGGGCGAAAGCGGGAACAGGCTACTTAGCCATGATCATCATGAATGGCAGAGCAGGCGCAAAGGGCGAATGGCCTACTCCTGCTCCTATTTTCGATGTTTCTCTCTCTATATGTCTGTCTGTCTCTGGTCTTGGACTCTGTGCCTTTTGGTGTGCTTTTTAAAACTCTGTTCCCACCGTGTTTTCTCTCTCTCTCTCTCTCGTCTCCGACTCTGTCCCTTTTGGCGCACTTTTTAAAGCTCTGCTCCCACTGTGTTTTCTCTCTCTCTCTGGTCTCCGACTCTGTTCCTTTTAGCATGTTTTTTAAAGCTCTGCTCCAACTGTGTTTTCTCTATCTCGCTCTGGTCTCGGACTCTGTTCCTTTTGGCGCGCTTTTTAAAGCTCTGCTCCCACTGTGTTTTCTCTCTCTCTCTCTGATCTCCGACTCTGTTCCTTTTGGCGCACTTTTTAAAGATCTGCTGCCTCTGTGTTTTCTCTCTCTCTCTCTGGTCTCTGACTCTGTTCCTTTTGGTGCACTTTTTAAAGATCTGCTGCCTCTGTGTTTTCTCTCTCTCTCTCTGATCTCCGACTCTGTTCCTTTTGGCGCACTTTTTAAAGATCTGCTGCCTCTATGTTCTCTCTCTCTCTCTCTCTGGTCTCTGACTCTGTTCCTTTTGGCGCACTTTTTAAAGCTCTGCTCCCACTGTGTTTTCTCTCTCTCTCTCTCTCTGGTCTCTGACTCTGTTCCTTTTGGCGCACTTTTTAAAGATCTGCTGCCTCTGTGTTTTCTCTCTCTCTCTCTGATCTCCGACTCTGTTCCTTTTGGCGCACTTTTTAAAGATCTGCTGCCTCTGTGTTTTCTCTCTCTCTCTCTGGTCTCTGACTCTGTTCCTTTTGGCGCACTTTTTAAAGATCTGCTGCCTCTGTGTTTTCTCTCTCTCTCTGGTCTCTGACTCTGTTCCTTTTGGCGCACATTTTAAAGATCTGCTGCCTCTGTGTTTTCTCTCTCTCTCTCTGATCTCCGACTCTGTTCCTTTTGGCGCACTTTTTAAAGATCTGCTGCCTCTATGTTTTCTCTCTCTCTCTCTGGTCTCTGACTCTGTTCCTTTTGCCGCACTTTTTAAAGCTCTGCTCCCACTGTGTTTTCTCTCTCTCTCTCTCTCTGTAGTCTCTGACTCTGTTCCTTTTGGCGCACTTTTTAAAGATCTGCTGCCTCTGTGTTTTCTCTCTCTCTCTCTGATCTCCGACTCTGTTCCTTTTGGCGCACTTTTTAAAGATCTGCTGCCTCTGTGTTTTCTCTCTCTCTCTCTGGTCTCTGACTCTGTTCCTTTTGGCGCATTTTTTAAAGATCTGCTGCCTCTATGTTTTCTCTCTCTCTCTCTGGTCTCTGACTCTGTTCCTTTTAGCACGCTTTTTAAAGCTCTGCTCCCACTGTGTTTTCTCTCTCTCTCTCTCTCTCTGGTCTCTGACTCTGTTCCTTTTGGCGCACTTTTTAAAGATCTGCTGCCTCTGTGTTTTCTCTCTCTCTCTCTGATCTCTGACTCTGTTCCTTTTGGCGCACTTTTTAAAGATCTGCTGCCTCTGTGTTTTCTCTCTCTCTCTCTGATCTCCGACTCTGTTCCTTTTGGCGCACTTTTTAAAGATCTGCTGCCTCTGTGTTTTCTCTCTCTCTCTGGTCTCTGACTCTGTTCCTTTTGGCGCACTTTTTAAAGATCTGCTGCCTCTGTGTTTTCTCTCTCTCTCTGATCTCCGACTCTGTTCCTTTTGGTGCACTTTTTAAAGATCTGCTGCCTCTATGTTTTCTCTCTCTCTCTCTGGTCTCTGACTCTGTTCATTTTGGCGCACTTTTTAAAGCTCTGCTCCCACTGTGTTTTCTCTCTCTCTCTCTCTCTCTGGTCTCTGACTCTGTTCCTTTTGGCGCACTTTTTAAAGATCTGCTGCCTCTGTGTTTTCTCTCTCTCTCTCTGATCTCCGACTCTGTTCCTTTTGGCGCACTTTTTAAAGATCTGCTGCCTCTGTGTTTTCTCTCTCTCTCTCTGGTCTCTGACTCTGTTCCTTTTGGCGCCCTTTTTAAAGAACTGCTGCCTCTGTGTTTTCTCTCTCTCTCTCTGATCTCCGACTCTGTTCCTTTTGGCGCACTTTTTAAAGATCTGCTGCCTCTGTGTTTTCTCTCTCTCTCTGGTCTCTGACTCTGTTCCTTTTGGCGCACTTTTTAAAGCTCTGCTCCCACTGTGTTTTCTCTCTCTCTCTCTCTCTCTGGTCTCTGAATCTGTTCCTTTTGGCGCACTTTTTAAAGATCTGCTGCCTCTGTGTTTTCTCTCTCTCTCTCTGATCTCTGACTCTGTTCCTTTTGGCGCACTTTTTAAAGATCTGCTGCCTCTGTGTTTTCTCTCTCTCTCTCTGGTCTCTGACTCTGTTCCTTTTGGCGCACTTTTTAAAGATCTGCTGCCTCTATGTTTTCTCTCTCTCTCTCTGGTCTCTGACTCTGTTCCTTTTAGCACGCTTTTTAAAGCTCTGCTCCCACTGTGTTTTCTCTCTCTCTCTCTCTCTCTGGTCTCTGACTCTGTTCCTTTTGGCGCACTTTTTAAAGATCTGCTGCCTCTGTGTTTTCTCTCTCTCTCTCTGATCTCCCACTCTGTTCCTTTTGGCGCACTTTTTAAAGATCTGCTGCCTCTATGTTTTCTCTCTCTCTCTCTGGTCTCTGACTCTGTTCCTTTTGGCGCACTTTTTAAAGCTCTGCTCCCACTGTGTTTTCTCTCTCTCTCTCTCTCTCTGGTCTCTGACTCTGTTCCTTTTGGCGCACTTTTTAAAGATCTGCTGCCTCTGTGTTTTCTCTCTCTCTCTCTGATCTCCGACTCTGTTCCTATTGGCGCACTTTTTAAAGATCTGCTGCCTCTGTGTTTTCTCTCTCTCTCTCTGATCTCCGACTCTGTTCCTTTTGGCGCACTTTTTAAAGATCTGCTGCCTCTGTGTTTTCTCTCTCTCTCTGGTCTCTGACTCTGTTCCTTTTGGCGCACTTTTTAAAGCTCTGCTCCCACTGTGTTTTCTCTCTCTCTCTCTCTCTCTGGTCTCTGAATCTGTTCCTTTTGGCGCACTTTTTAAAGATCTGCTGCCTCTGTGTTTTCTCTCTCTCTCTCTCTGATCTCCGACTCTGTTCCTTTTGGCGCACTTTTTAAAGATTTGCTGCCTCTGTGTTTTCTCTCTCTCTCTCTGATCTCCGACTCTGTTCCTTTTGGCGCACTTTTTAAAGATCTGCTACCTCTGTGTTTTCTCTCTCTCTCTCTGATCTCCGACTCTGTTCCTTTTGGCGCACTTTTTAAAGATCTGCTGCCTCTGTGTTTTCTCTCTCTCTCTGGTCTCTGACTCTCTTCCTTTTGGCGCACTTTTTAAAGATCTGCTGCCTCTGTGTTTTCTCTCTCTCTCTCTGATCTCCGACTCTCTTCCTTTTGGCGCACTTTTTAAAGATCTGCTGCCTCGATGTTTTCTCTCTCTCTCTCTGGTCTCTGACTCTGTTCCTTTTGGCGCACTTTTTAAAGCTCTGCTCCCACTGTGTTTTCTCTCTCTCTCTCTCTCTCTGGTCTCTGACTCTGTTCCTTTTGGCGCACTTTTTAAAGATCTGCTGCCTCTGTGTTTTCTCTCTCTCTCTCTGATCTCCGACTCTGTTCCTTTTGGCGCACTTTTTAAAGATCTGCTGCCTCTGTGTTTTCTCTCTCTCTCTGGTCTCTGACTCTATTCCTTTTGGCGCACTTTTTAAAGATCTGCTGCCTCTGTGTTTTCTCTCTCTCTCTCTGATCTCCGACTCTGTTCCTTTTGGTGCACTTTTTAAAGATCTGCTGCCTCTATGTTTTCTCTCTCTCTCTCTGGTCTCTGACTCTGTTCCTTTTGGCGCACTTTTTAAAGCTCTGCTCCCACTGTGTTTTCTCTCTCTCTCTCTCTCTCTGGTCTCTGACACTGTTCCTTTTGGCGCACTTTTTAAAGATCTGCTGCCTCTGTGTTTTCTCTCTCTCTCTCTGATCTCCGACTCTGTTCCTTTTGGCGCACTTTTTAAAGATCTGCTGCCTCTGTGTTTTCTCTCTCTCTCTCTGGTCTCTGACTCTGTTCCTTTTGGCGCACTTTTTAAAGATCTGCTGCCTCTGTGTTTTCTCTCTCTCTCTCTGATCTCCGACTCTGTTCCTTTTGGCGCACTTTTTAAAGATCTGCTGCCTCTGTGTTTTCTCTCTCTCTCTGGTCTCTGACTCTGTTCCTTTTGGCGCACTTTTTAAAGATCTGCTGCCTCTGTGTTTTCTCTCTCTCTCTCTGATCTCCGACTCTGTTCCTTTTGGCGCACTTTTTAAAGATCTGCTGCCTCTGTGTTTTCTCTCTCTCTCTCTGATCTCCGACTCTGTTCCTTTTGGCGCACTTTTTAAAGATCTGCTGCCTCTGTGTTTTCTCTCTCTCTCTCTGATCTCCGACTCTGTTCCTTTTGGCGCACTTTTTAAAGATCTGCTGCCTCTGTGTGTTCTCTCTCTCTCTGGTCTCTGACTCTGTTCCTTTTGGCGCACTTTTTAAAGCTCTGCTCCCACTGTGTTTTCTCTCTCTCTCTCTCTCTCTGGTCTCTGACTCTGTTCCTTTTGGCGCACTTTTTAAAGATCTGCTGCCTCTGTGTTTTCTCTCTCTCTCTCTGATCTCCGACTCTGTTCCTTTTGGCGCACTTTTTAAAGATCTGCTGCCTCTGTGTTTTTCTCTCTCTCTCTGGTCTCTGACTCTGTTCCTTTTGGCGCACTTTTTAAAGATCTGCTCCCTCTATGTTTTCTCTCTCTCTCTCTGGTCTCTGACTCTGTTCCTTTTAGCACGCTTTTTAAAGCTCTGCTCCCACTGTGTTTTCTCTCTCTCTCTCTCTCTGGTCTCTGACTCTGTTCCTTTTGGCGCACTTTTTAAAGATCTGCTGCCTCTGTGTTTTCTCTCTCTCTCTCTGATCTCTGACTCTGTTCCTTTTGGCGCACTTTTTAAAGATCTGCTGCCTCTGTGTTTTCTCTCTCTCTCTCTGATCTCCGACTCTGTTCCTTTTGGCGCACTTTTTAAAGATCTGCTGCCTCTGTGTTTTCTCTCTCTCTCTCTGATCTCCGACTCTGTTCCTTTTGGCGCACTTTTTAAAGATCTGCTGCCTCTGTGTTTTCTCTCTCTCTCTCTGATCTCCGACTCTGTTCCTTTTGGCGCACTTTTTAAAGATCTGCTGCCTCTGTGTGTTCTCTCTCTCTCTGGTCTCTGACTCTGTTCCTTTTGCCGCACTTTTTAAAGATCTGCTGCCTCTGTGTTTTCTCTCTCTCTCTGGTCTCTGACTCTGTTCCTTTTGGCGCACTTTTTAAAGATCTGCTGCCTCTGTGTTTTCTCTCTCTCTCTCTGATCTCCCACTCTGTTCCTTTTGGCGCACTTTTTAAAGATCTGCTGCCTCTATGTTTTCTCTCTCTCTGGTCTCTGACTCTGTTCCTTTTGGCGCACTTTTTAAAGATCTGCTGCCTCTGTGTTTTCTCTCTCTCTCTGGTCTCTGACTGTTCCTTTTGGCGCACTTTTTAAAGATCTGCTGCCTCTGTGTTTTCTCTCTCTCTCTCTGATCTCCCACTCTGTTCCTTTTGGCGCACTTTTTAAAGATCTGCTGCCTCAATGTTTTCTCTCTCTCTCTCTGGTCTCTGACTCTGTTCCTTTTGGCGCACTTTTTAAAGCTCTGCTCCCACTGTGTTTTCTCTCTCTCTCTCTCTCTGATCTCCGACTCTGTTCCTTTTGGCGCACTTTTTAAAGATCTGCTGCCTCTGTGTTTTCTCTCTCTCTCTCTGATCTCCGACTCTGTTCCTTTTGGCGCACTTTTTAAAGATCTGCTGCCTCTGTGTTTTCTCTCTCTCTCTGGTCTCTGACTCTGTTCCTTTTGGCGCACTTTTTAAAGATCTGCTGCCTCTGTGTTTTCTCTCTCTCTCTCTGATCTCTGACTCTGTTCCTTTTGGCGCACTTTTTAAAGATCTGCTGCCTCTATGTTTTCTCTCTCTCTCTCTGGTCTCTGACTCTGTTCCTTTTGGCGCACTTTTTAAAGCTCTGCTCCCACTGTGTTTTCTCTCTCTCTCTCTCTCTCTGGTCTCTGACTCTGTTCCTTTTGGCGCACTTTTTAAAGATCTGCTGCCTCTGTGTTTTCTCTCTCTCTCTCTGATCTCCGACTCTGTTCCTTTTGGCGCACTTTTTAAAGATCTGCTGCCTCTGTGTTTTCTCTCTCTCTCTCTGGTCTCTGACTCTGTTCCTTTTGGCGCACTTTTTAAAGATCTGCTGCCTCTATGTTTTCTCTCTCTCTCTCTGGTCTCTGACTCTGTTCCTTTTAGCACGCTTTTTAAAGCTCTGCTCCCACTGTGTTTTCTCTCTCTCTCTCTCTCTGGTCTCTGACTCTGTTCCTTTTGGCGCACTTTTTAAAGATCTGCTGCCTCTGTGTTTTCTCTCTCTCTCTCTGATCTCTGACTCTGTTCCTTTTGGCGCACTTTTTAAACATCTGCTGCCTCTGTGTTTTCTCTCTCTCTCTCTGATCTCCGACTCTGTTCCTTTTGGCGCACTTTTTAAAGATCTGCTGCCTCTGTGTTTTCTCTCTCTCTCTCTGATCTCCGACTCTGTTCCTTTTGGCGCACTTTTTAAAGATCTGCTGCCTCTGTGTTTTCTCTCTCTCTCTCTGATCTCCGACTCTGTTCCTTTTGGCGCACTTTTTAAAGATCTGCTGCCTCTGTGTGTTCTCTCTCTCTCTGGTCTCTGACTCTGTTCCTTTTGCCGCACTTTTTAAAGATCTGCTGCCTCTGTGTTTTCTCTCTCTCTCTGGTCTCTGACTCTGTTCCTTTTGGCGCACTTTTTAAAGATCTGCTGCCTCTGTGTTTTCTCTCTCTCTCTCTGATCTCCCACTCTGTTCCTTTTGGCGCACTTTTTAAAGATCTGCTGCCTCTATGTTTTCTCTCTCTCTGGTCTCTGACTCTGTTCCTTTTGGCGCACTTTTTAAAGATCTGCTGCCTCTGTGTTTTCTCTCTCTCTCTGGTCTCTGACTGTTCCTTTTGGCGCACTTTTTAAAGATCTGCTGCCTCTGTGTTTTCTCTCTCTCTCTCTGATCTCCCACTCTGTTCCTTTTGGCGCACTTTTTAAAGATCTGCTGCCTCAATGTTTTCTCTCTCTCTCTCTGGTCTCTGACTCTGTTCCTTTTGGCGCACTTTTTAAAGCTCTGCTCCCACTGTGTTTTCTCTCTCTCTCTCTCTGATCTCCGACTCTGTTCCTTTTGGCGCACTTTTTAAAGATCTGCTGCCTCTGTGTTTTCTCTCTCTCTCTCTGATCTCCGACTCTGTTCCTTTTGGCGCACTTTTTAAAGATCTGCTGCCTCTGTGTTTTCTCTCTCTCTCTGGTCTCTGACTCTGTTCCTTTTGGCGCACTTTTTAAAGATCTGCTGCCTCTGTGTTTTCTCTCTCTCTCTCTGATCTCTGACTCTGTTCCTTTTGGCGCACTTTTTAAAGATCTGCTGCCTCTATGTTTTCTCTCTCTCTCTCTGGTCTCTGACTCTGTTCCTTTTGGCGCACTTTTTAAAGCTCTGCTCCCACTGTGTTTTCTCTCTCTCTCTCTCTCTCTGGTCTCTGACTCTGTTCCTTTTGGCGCACTTTTTAAAGATCTGCTGCCTCTGTGTTTTCTCTCTCTCTCTCTGATCTCCGACTCTGTTCCTTTTGGCGCACTTTTTAAAGATCTGCTGCCTCTGTGTTTTCTCTCTCTCTCTCTGGTCTCTGACTCTGTTCCTTTTGGCGCACTTTTTAAAGATCTGCTGCCTCTATGTTTTCCCTCTCTCTCTCTGGTCTCTGACTCTGTTCCTTTTAGCACGCTTTTTAAAGCTCTGCTCCCACTGTGTTTTCTCTCTCTCTCTCTCTCTGGTCTCTGACTCTGTTCCTTTTGGCGCACTTTTTAAAGATCTGCTGCCTCTGTGTTTTCTCTCTCTCTCTCTGATCTCTGACTCTGTTCCTTTTGGCGCACTTTTTAAAGATCTGCTGCCTCTGTGTTTTCTCTCTCTCTCTCTGATCTCCGACTCTGTTCCTTTTGGCGCACTTTTTAAAGATCTGCTGCCTCTGTGTTTTCTCTCTCTCTCTCTGATCTCCGACTCTGTTCCTTTTGGCGCACTTTTTAAAGATCTGCTGCCTCTGTGTTTTCTCTCTCTCTCTCTGATCTCCGACTCTGTTCCTTTTGGCGCACTTTTTAAAGATCTGCTGCCTCTGTGTGTTCTCTCTCTCTCTGGTCTCTGACTCTGTTCCTTTTGGCGCACTTTTTAAAGATCTGCTGCCTCTGTGTTTTCTCTCTCTCTCTGGTCTCTGACTCTGTTCCTTTTGGCGCACTTTTTAAAGATCTGCTGCCTCTGTGTTTTCTCTCTCTCTCTCTGATCTCCCACTCTGTTCCTTTTGGCGCACTTTTTAAAGATCTGCTGCCTCTATGTTTTCTCTCTCTCTGGTCTCTGACTCTGTTCCTTTTGGCGCACTTTTTAAAGATCTGCTGCCTCTGTGTTTTCTCTCTCTCTCTGGTCTCTGACTCTGTTCCTTTTGGCGCACTTTTTAAAGATCTGCTGCCTCTGTGTTTTCTCTCTCTCTCTCTGATCTCCCACTCTGTTCCTTTTGGCGCACTTTTTAAAGATCTGCTGCCTCAATGTTTTCTCTCTCTCTCTCTGGTCTCTGACTCTGTTCCTTTTGGCGCACTTTTTAAAGCTCTGCTCCCACTGTGTTTTCTCTCTCTCTCTCTCCGATCTCCGACTCTGTTCCTTTTGGCGCACTTTTGAAAGATCTGCTGCCTCTGTGTTTTCTCTCTCTCTCTCTGATCTCCGACTCTGTTCCTTTTGGCGCACTTTTTAAAGATCTGCTGCCTCTGTGCTTTCTCTCTCTCTCTCTGATCACCGACTCTGTTCCTTTTGGCGCACTTTTTAAAGATCTGCTGCCTCTATGTTTTCTCTCTCTCTCTCTGGTCTCTGACTCTGTTCCTTTTGGCGCACTTTTTAAAGCTCTGCTCCCACTGTGTTTTCTCTCTCTCTCTCTCTCTCTGGTCTCTGACTCTGTTCCTTTTGGCGCACTTTTTAAAGATCTGCTGCCTCTGTGTTTTCTCTGTCTCTCTCTGATCTCCGACTCTGTTCCTTTTGGCGCACTTTTTAAAGATCTGCTGCCTCTGTGTTTTCTCTCTCTCTCTCTGGTCTCTGACTCTGTTCCTTTTGGCGCACTTTTTAAAGATCTGCTGCCTCTGTGTTTTCTCTCTCTCTCTGGTCTCTGACTCTGTTCCTTTTGGCGCACTTTTTAAAGATCTGCTGCCTCTGTGTTTTCTCTCTCTCTCTCTGATCTCCGACTCTGTTCCTTTTGGCGCACTTTTTAATGATCTGCTGCCTCTATGTTTTCTCTCTCTCTCTCTGGTCTCTGACTCTGTTCCTTTTAGCACGCTTTTTAAAGCTCTGCTCCCACTGTGTTTTCTCTCTCTCTCTCTCTCTGGTCTCTGACTCTGTTCCTTTTGGCGCACTTTTTAAAGATCTGCTGCCTCTGTGTTTTCTCTCTCTCTCTCTGATCTCTGACTTTGTTCCTTTTGGCGCACTTTTTAAAGATCTGCTGCCTCTGTGTTTTCTCTCTCTCTCTCTGATCTCCGACTCTGTTCCTTTTGGCGCACTTTTTAAAGATCTGCTGCCTCTGTGTTTTCTCTCTCTCTCTCTGATCTCCGACTCTGTTCCTTTTGGCGCACTTTTTAAAGATCTGCTGCCTCTGTGTTTTCTCTCTCTCTCTCTGATCTCCGACTCTGTTCCTTTTGGCGCACTTTTTAAAGATCTGCTGCCTCTGTGTGTTCTCTCTCTCTCTGGTCTCTGACTCTGTTCCTTTTGGCGCACTTTTTAAAGATCTGCTGCCTCTGTGTTTTCTCTCTCTCTCTGGTCTCTGACTCTGTTCCTTTTGGCGCACTTTTTAAAGATCTGCTGCCTCTGTGTTTTCTCTCTCTCTCTCTGATCTCCCACTCTGTTCCTTTTGGCGCACTTTTTAAAGATCTGCTGCCTCTATGTTTTCTCTCTCTCTGGTCTCTGACTCTGTTCCTTTTGGCGCACTTTTTAAAGATCTGCTGCCTCTGTGTTTTCTCTCTCTCTCTGGTCTCTGACTCTGTTCCTTTTGGCGCACTTTTTAAAGATCTGCTGCCTCTGTGTTTTCTCTCTCTCTCTCTGATCTCCCACTCTGTTCCTTTTGGCGCACTTTTTAAAGATCTGCTGCCTCAATGTTTTCTCTCTCTCTCTCTGGTCTCTGACTCTGTTCCTTTTGGCGCACTTTTTAAAGCTCTGCTCCCACTGTGTTTTCTCTCTCTCTCTCTCCGATCTCCGACTCTGTTCCTTTTGGCGCACTTTTGAAAGATCTGCTGCCTCTGTGTTTTCTCTCTCTCTCTCTGATCTCCGACTCTGTTCCTTTTGGCGCACTTTTTAAAGATCTGCTGCCTCTGTGCTTTCTCTCTCTCTCTCTGATCTCCGACTCTGTTCCTTTTGGCGCACTTTTTAAAGATCTGCTGCCTCTATGTTTTCTCTCTCTCTCTCTGGTCTCTGACTCTGTTCCTTTTGGCGCACTTTTTAAAGCTCTGCTCCCACTGTGTTTTCTCTCTCTCTCTCTCTCTCTGGTCTCTGACTCTGTTCCTTTTGGCGCACTTTTTAAAGATCTGCTGCCTCTGTGTTTTCTCTCTCTCTCTCTGATCTCCGACTCTGTTCCTTTTGGCGCACTTTTTAAAGATCTGCTGCCTCTGTGTTTTCTCTCTCTCTCTCTGGTCTCTGACTCTGTTCCTTTTGGCGCACTTTTTAAAGATCTGCTGCCTCTGTGTTTTCTCTCTCTCTCTGGTCTCTGACTCTGTTCCTTTTGGCGCACTTTTTAAAGATCTGCTGCCTCTGTGTTTTCTCTCTCTCTCTCTGATCTCCGACTCTGTTCCTTTTGGCGCACTTTTTAATGATCTGCTGCCTCTATGTTTTCTCTCTCTCTCTCTGGTCTCTGACTCTGTTCCTTTTGGCGCACTTTTTAAAGCTCTGCTCCCACTGTGTTTTCTCTCTCTCTCTCTCTCTCTGGTCTCTGACTCTGTTCCTTTTGGCGCACTTTTTAAAGATCTGCTGCCTCTGTGTTTTCTCTCTCTCTCTCTGATCTCCGACTCTGTTCCTTTTGGCGCACTTTTTAAAGATCTGCTGCCTTTGTGTGTTCTCTCTCTCTCTGGTCTCTGACTCTGTTCCTTTTGGCGCACTTTTTAAAGATCTGCTGCCTCTGTGTTTTCTCTTTCTCTCTGGTCTCTGACTCTGTTCCTTTTGGCGCACTTTTTAAAGATCTGCTGCCTCTGTGTTTTCTCTCTCTCTCTCTGATCTCCCACTCTGTTCCTTTTGGCGCACTTTTTAAAGATCTGCTGCCTCTATGTTTTCTCTCTCTCTCTCTGGTCTCTGACTCTGTTCCTTTTGGCGCACTTTTTAAAGCTCTGCTCCCACTGTGTTTTCTCTCTCTCTCTCTCTGATCTCCGACTCTGTTCCTTTTGGCGCACTTTTTAAAGATCTGCTGCCTCTGTGTTTTCTCTCTCTCTCTCTGATCTCCGACTCTGTTCCTTTTGGCGCACTTTTTAAAGATCTGCTGCCTCTGTGTTTTCTCTCTCTCTCTGGTCTCTGACTCTGTTCCTTTTGGCGCACTTTTTAAAGATCTGCTGCCTCTATGTTTTCTCTCTCACTCTCTGGTCTCTGACTCTGTTCCTTTTGGCGCACTTCTTAAAGCTCTGCTCCCACTGTGTTTTCTCTCTCTCTCTCTCTCTCTGGTCTCTGACTCTGTTCCTTTTGGCGCACTTTTTAAAGATCTGCTGCCTCAATGTTTTCTCTCTCTCTCTCTGGTCTCTGACTCTGTTCCTTTTGGCGCACTTTTTAAAGCTCTGCTCCCACTGTGTTTTCTCTCTCTCTCTCTCCGATCTCCGACTCTGTTCCTTTTGGCGCACTTTTGAAAGATCTGCTGCCTCTGTGTTTTCTCTCTCTCTCTCTGATCTCCGACTCTGTTCCTTTTGGCGCACTTTTTAAAGATCTGCTGCCTCTGTGCTTTCTCTCTCTCTCTCTGATCACCGACTCTGTTCCTTTTGGCGCACTTTTTAAAGATCTGCTGCCTCTATGTTTTCTCTCTCTCTCTCTGGTCTCTGACTCTGTTCCTTTTGGCGCACTTTTTAAAGCTCTGCTCCCACTGTGTTTTCTCTCTCTCTCTCTCTCTCTGGTCTCTGACTCTGTTCCTTTTGGCGCACTTTTTAAAGATCTGCTGCCTCTGTGTTTTCTCTGTCTCTCTCTGATCTCCGACTCTGTTCCTTTTGGCGCACTTTTTAAAGATCTGCTGCCTCTGTGTTTTCTCTCTCTCTCTCTGGTCTCTGACTCTGTTCCTTTTGGCGCACTTTTTAAAGATCTGCTGCCTCTGTGTTTTCTCTCTCTCTCTGGTCTCTGACTCTGTTCCTTTTGGCGCACTTTTTAAAGATCTGCTGCCTCTGTGTTTTCTCTCTCTCTCTCTGATCTCCGACTCTGTTCCTTTTGGCGCACTTTTTAATGATCTGCTGCCTCTATGTTTTCTCTCTCTCTCTCTGGTCTCTGACTCTGTTCCTTTTAGCACGCTTTTTAAAGCTCTGCTCCCACTGTGTTTTCTCTCTCTCTCTCTCTCTGGTCTCTGACTCTGTTCCTTTTGGCGCACTTTTTAAAGATCTGCTGCCTCTGTGTTTTCTCTCTCTCTCTCTGATCTCTGACTCTGTTCCTTTTGGCGCACTTTTTAAAGATCTGCTGCCTCTGTGTTTTCTCTCTCTCTCTCTGATCTCCGACTCTGTTCCTTTTGGCGCACTTTTTAAAGATCTGCTGCCTCTGTGTTTTCTCTCTCTCTCTCTGATCTCCGACTCTGTTCCTTTTGGCGCACTTTTTAAAGATGTGCTGCCTCTGTGTTTTCTCTCTCTCTCTCTGATCTCCGACTCTGTTCCTTTTGGCGCACTTTTTAAAGATCTGCTGCCTCTGTGTGTTCTCTCTCTCTCTGGTCTCTGACTCTGTTCCTTTTGGCGCACTTTTTAAAGATCTGCTGCCTCTGTGTTTTCTCTCTCTCTCTGGTCTCTGACTCTGTTCCTTTTGGCGCACTTTTTAAAGATCTGCTGCCTCTGTGTTTTCTCTCTCTCTCTCTGATCTCCCACTCTGTTCCTTTTGGCGCACTTTTTAAAGATCTGCTGCCTCTATGTTTTCTCTCTCTCTGGTCTCTGACTCTGTTCCTTTTGGCGCACTTTTTAAAGATCTGCTGCCTCTGTGTTTTCTCTCTCTCTCTGGTCTCTGACTCTGTTCCTTTTGGCGCACTTTTTAAAGATCTGCTGCCTCTGTGTTTTCTCTCTCTCTCTCTGATCTCCCACTCTGTTCCTTTTGGCGCACTTTTTAAAGATCTGCTGCCTCAATGTTTTCTCTCTCTCTCTCTGGTCTCTGACTCTGTTCCTTTTGGCGCACTTTTTAAAGCTCTGCTCCCACTGTGTTTTCTCTCTCTCTCTCTCCGATCTCCGACTCTGTTCCTTTTGGCGCACTTTTGAAAGATCTGCTGCCTCTGTGTTTTCTCTCTCTCTCTCTGATCTCCGACTCTGTTCCTTTTGGCGCACTTTTTAAAGATCTGCTGCCTCTGTGCTTTCTCTCTCTCTCTCTGATCTCCGACTCTGTTCCTTTTGGCGCACTTTTTAAAGATCTGCTGCCTCTATGTTTTCTCTCTCTCTCTCTGGTCTCTGACTCTGTTCCTTTTGGCGCACTTTTTAAAGCTCTGCTCCCACTGTGTTTTCTCTCTCTCTCTCTCTCTCTGGTCTCTGACTCTGTTCCTTTTGGCGCACTTTTTAAAGATCTGCTGCCTCTGTGTTTTCTCTCTCTCTCTCTGATCTCCGACTCTGTTCCTTTTGGCGCACTTTTTAAAGATCTGCTGCCTCTGTGTTTTCTCTCTCTCTCTCTGGTCTCTGACTCTGTTCCTTTTGGCGCACTTTTTAAAGATCTGCTGCCTCTGTGTTTTCTCTCTCTCTCTGGTCTCTGACTCTGTTCCTTTTGGCGCACTTTTTAAAGATCTGCTGCCTCTGTGTTTTCTCTCTCTCTCTCTGATCTCCGACTCTGTTCCTTTTGGCGCACTTTTTAATGATCTGCTGCCTCTATGTTTTCTCTCTCTCTCTCTGGTCTCTGACTCTGTTCCTTTTGGCGCACTTTTTAAAGCTCTGCTCCCACTGTGTTTTCTCTCTCTCTCTCTCTCTCTGGTCTCTGACTCTGTTCCTTTTGGCGCACTTTTTAAAGATCTGCTGCCTCTGTGTTTTCTCTCTCTCTCTCTGATCTCCGACTCTGTTCCTTTTGGCGCACTTTTTAAAGATCTGCTGCCTTTGTGTGTTCTCTCTCTCTCTGGTCTCTGACTCTGTTCCTTTTGGCGCACTTTTTAAAGATCTGCTGCCTCTGTGTTTTCTCTTTCTCTCTGGTCTCTGACTCTGTTCCTTTTGGCGCACTTTTTAAAGATCTGCTGCCTCTGTGTTTTCTCTCTCTCTCTCTGATCTCCCACTCTGTTCCTTTTGGCGCACTTTTTAAAGATCTGCTGCCTCTATGTTTTCTCTCTCTCTCTCTGGTCTCTGACTCTGTTCCTTTTGGCGCACTTTTTAAAGCTCTGCTCCCACTGTGTTTTCTCTCTCTCTCTCTCTGATCTCCGACTCTGTTCCTTTTGGCGCACTTTTTAAAGATCTGCTGCCTCTGTGTTTTCTCTCTCTCTCTCTGATCTCCGACTCTGTTCCTTTTGGCGCACTTTTTAAAGATCTGCTGCCTCTGTGTTTTCTCTCTCTCTCTGGTCTCTGACTCTGTTCCTTTTGGCGCACTTTTTAAAGATCTGCTGCCTCTATGTTTTCTCTCTCACTCTCTGGTCTCTGACTCTGTTCCTTTTGGCGCACTTCTTAAAGCTCTGCTCCCACTGTGTTTTCTCTCTCTCTCTCTCTCTCTGGTCTCTGACTCTGTTCCTTTTGGCGCACTTTTTAAAGATCTGCTGCCTCTATGTTTTCTCTCTCTCTCTCTGATCTCCGACTCTGTTCCTTTTGGCGCACTTTTTAAAGATCTGCTGCCTCTATGTTTTCTCTCTCACTCTCTGGTCTCTGACTCTGTTCCTTTTGGCGCACTTTTTAAAGCTCTGCTCCCACTGTGTTTTCTCTCTCTCTCTCTCTCTCTGGTCTCTGACTCTGTTCCTTTTGGCGCACTTTTTAAAGATCTGCTGCCTCTATGTTTTCTCTCTCTCTCTCTGATCTCCGACTCTGTTCCTTTTGGCGCACTTTTTAAAGACCTGCTGCCTCTGTGTTTTCTCTCTCTCTCTCTGGTCTCTGACTCTGTTCCTTTTGGCGCACTTTTTAAAGATCTGCTGCCTCTATGTTTTCTCTCTCTCTCTCTGGTCTCTGACTCTGTTCCTTTTAGCACGCTTTTTAAAGCTCTGCTCCCACTGTGTTTTCTCTCTCTCTCTCTCTCTGGTCTCTGACTCTGTTCCTTTTGGCGCACTTTTTAAAGATCTGCTGCCTCTGTGTTTTCTCTCTCTCTCTCTGATCTCCGACTCTGTTCCTTTTGGCGCACTTTTTAAAGATCTGCTGCCTCTGTGTTTTCTCTCTCTCTCTGGTCTCTGACTCTGTTCCTTTTGGCGCACTTTTTAAAGATCTGCTGCCTCTGTGTTTTCTCTCTCTCTCTCTGATCTCCGACTCTGTTCCTTTTGGTGCACTTTTTAAAGATCTGCTGCCTCTATGTTTTCTCTCTCTCTCTCTGGTCTCTGACTCTGTTCCTTTTGGCGCACTTTTTAAAGCTCTGCTCCCAATGTGTTTTCTCTCTCTCTCTCTCTCTCTGGTCTCTGACTCTGTTTCTTTTGGCGCACTTTTTAAAGATCTGCTGCCTCTGTGTTTTCTCTCTCTCTCTCTGATCTCCGACTCTGTTCCTTTTGGCGCACTTTTTAAAGATCTGCTGCCTCTGTGTTTTCTCTCTCTCTCTGGTCTCTGACTCTGTTCCTTTTGGCGCACTTTTTAAAGATCTGCTGCCTCTATGTTTTCTCTCTCTCTCTCTGGTCTCTGACTCTGTTCCTTTTGGCGCACTTTTTAAAGCTCTGCTCCCACTGTGTTTTCTCTCTCTCTCTCTCTCTCTGGTCTCTGACTCTGTTCCTTTTGGCGCACTTTTTAAAGATCTGCTGCCTCTGTGTTTTCTCTCTCTCTCTCTGATCTCCGACTCTGTTCCTTTTGGCGCACTTTTTAAAGATCTGCTGCCTCTGTGTTTTCTCTCTCTCTCTCTGGTCTCTGACTCTGTTCCTTTTGGCGCACTTTTTAAAGATCTGCTGCCTCTATGTTTTCTCTCTCTCTCTCTGGTCTCTGACTCTGTTCCTTTTAGCACGCTTTTTAAAGCGCTGCTCCCACTGTGTTTTCTCTCTCTCTCTCTCTCTGGTCTCTGACTCTGTTCCTTTTGGCGCACTTTTTAAAGATCTGCTGCCTCTATGTTTTCTCTCTCTCTCTCTGATCTCCCACTCTGTTCCTTTTGGTGCACTTTTTAAAGATCTGCTGCCTCTTTGTTTTCTCTCTCTCTGGTCTCTGACTCTGTTCCTTTTGGCGCACTTTTTAAAGCTCTGCTCCCACTGTGCTTTCTCTCTCTCTCTCTCTGATCTCCGACTCTGTTCCTTTTGGCGCACTTTTTAAAGATCTGCTGCCTCTGTGTTTTCTCTCTCTCTCTCTGATCTCTGACTCTGTTCCTTTTGGCGCACTTTTTAAAGATCTGCTGCCTCTGTGTTTTCTCTCTCTCTCTCTGATCTCCGACTCTGTTCCTTTTGGCGCACTTTTTAAAGATCTGCTGCCTCTGTGTTTTCTCTCTCTCTCTCTGATCTCCGACTCTGTTCCTTTTGGCGCACTTTTTAAAGATCTGCTGCCTCTGTGTTTTCTCTCTCTCTCTCTGATCTCCGACTCTGTTCCTTTTGGCGCACTTTTTAAAGATCTGCTGCCTCTGTGTGTTCTCTCTCTCTCTGGTCTCTGACTCTGTTCCTTTTGCCGCACTTTTTAAAGATCTGCTGCCTCTGTGTTTTCTCTCTCTCTCTGGTCTCTGACTCTGTTCCTTTTGGCGCACTTTTTAAAGATCTGCTGCCTCTGTGTTTTCTCTCTCTCTCTCTGATCTCCCACTCTGTTCCTTTTGGCGCACTTTTTAAAGATCTGCTGCCTCTATGTTTTCTCTCTCTCTGGTCTCTGACTCTGTTCCTTTTGGCGCACTTTTTAAAGATCTGCTGCCTCTGTGTTTTCTCTCTCTCTCTGGTCTCTGACTGTTCCTTTTGGCGCACTTTTTAAAGATCTGCTGCCTCTGTGTTTTCTCTCTCTCTCTCTGATCTCCCACTCTGTTCCTTTTGGCGCACTTTTTAAAGATCTGCTGCCTCAATGTTTTCTCTCTCTCTCTCTGGTCTCTGACTCTGTTCCTTTTGGCGCACTTTTTAAAGCTCTGCTCCCACTGTGTTTTCTCTCTCTCTCTCTCTGATCTCCGACTCTGTTCCTTTTGGCGCACTTTTTAAAGATCTGCTGCCTCTGTGTTTTCTCTCTCTCTCTCTGATCTCCGACTCTGTTCCTTTTGGCGCACTTTTTAAAGATCTGCTGCCTCTGTGTTTTCTCTCTCTCTCTGGTCTCTGACTCTGTTCCTTTTGGCGCACTTTTTAAAGATCTGCTGCCTCTGTGTTTTCTCTCTCTCTCTCTGATCTCTGACTCTGTTCCTTTTGGCGCACTTTTTAAAGATCTGCTGCCTCTATGTTTTCTCTCTCTCTCTCTGGTCTCTGACTCTGTTCCTTTTGGCGCACTTTTTAAAGCTCTGCTCCCACTGTGTTTTCTCTCTCTCTCTCTCTCTCTGGTCTCTGACTCTGTTCCTTTTGGCGCACTTTTTAAAGATCTGCTGCCTCTGTGTTTTCTCTCTCTCTCTCTGATCTCCGACTCTGTTCCTTTTGGCGCACTTTTTAAAGATCTGCTGCCTCTGTGTTTTCTCTCTCTCTCTCTGGTCTCTGACTCTGTTCCTTTTGGCGCACTTTTTAAAGATCTGCTGCCTCTATGTTTTCTCTCTCTCTCTCTGGTCTCTGACTCTGTTCCTTTTAGCACGCTTTTTAAAGCTCTGCTCCCACTGTGTTTTCTCTCTCTCTCTCTCTCTGGTCTCTGACTCTGTTCCTTTTGGCGCACTTTTTAAAGATCTGCTGCCTCTGTGTTTTCTCTCTCTCTCTCTGATCTCTGACTCTGTTCCTTTTGGCGCACTTTTTAAAGATCTGCTGCCTCTGTGTTTTCTCTCTCTCTCTCTGATCTCCGACTCTGTTCCTTTTGGCGCACTTTTTAAAGATCTGCTGCCTCTGTGTTTTCTCTCTCTCTCTCTGATCTCCGACTCTGTTCCTTTTGGCGCACTTTTTAAAGATCTGCTGCCTCTGTGTTTTCTCTCTCTCTCTCTGATCTCCGACTCTGTTCCTTTTGGCGCACTTTTTAAAGATCTGCTGCCTCTGTGTGTTCTCTCTCTCTCTGGTCTCTGACTCTGTTCCTTTTGGCGCACTTTTTAAAGATCTGCTGCCTCTGTGTTTTCTCTCTCTCTCTGGTCTCTGACTCTGTTCCTTTTGGCGCACTTTTTAAAGATCTGCTGCCTCTGTGTTTTCTCTCTCTCTCTCTGATCTCCCACTCTGTTCCTTTTGGCGCACTTTTTAAAGATCTGCTGCCTCTATGTTTTCTCTCTCTCTGGTCTCTGACTCTGTTCCTTTTGGCGCACTTTTTAAAGATCTGCTGCCTCTGTGTTTTCTCTCTCTCTCTGGTCTCTGACTCTGTTCCTTTTGGCGCACTTTTTAAAGATCTGCTGCCTCTGTGTTTTCTCTCTCTCTCTCTGATCTCCCACTCTGTTCCTTTTGGCGCACTTTTTAAAGATCTGCTGCCTCAATGTTTTCTCTCTCTCTCTCTGGTCTCTGACTCTGTTCCTTTTGGCGCACTTTTTAAAGCTCTGCTCCCACTGTGTTTTCTCTCTCTCTCTCTCCGATCTCCGACTCTGTTCCTTTTGGCGCACTTTTGAAAGATCTGCTGCCTCTGTGTTTTCTCTCTCTCTCTCTGATCTCCGACTCTGTTCCTTTTGGCGCACTTTTTAAAGATCTGCTGCCTCTGTGCTTTCTCTCTCTCTCTCTGATCACCGACTCTGTTCCTTTTGGCGCACTTTTTAAAGATCTGCTGCCTCTATGTTTTCTCTCTCTCTCTCTGGTCTCTGACTCTGTTCCTTTTGGCGCACTTTTTAAAGCTCTGCTCCCACTGTGTTTTCTCTCTCTCTCTCTCTCTCTGGTCTCTGACTCTGTTCCTTTTGGCGCACTTTTTAAAGATCTGCTGCCTCTGTGTTTTCTCTCTCTCTCTCTGATCTCCGACTCTGTTCCTTTTGGCGCACTTTTTAAAGATCTGCTGCCTCTGTGTTTTCTCTCTCTCTCTCTGGTCTCTGACTCTGTTCCTTTTGGCGCACTTTTTAAAGATCTGCTGCCTCTGTGTTTTCTCTCTCTCTCTGGTCTCTGACTCTGTTCCTTTTGGCGCACTTTTTAAAGATCTGCTGCCTCTGTGTTTTCTCTCTCTCTCTCTGATCTCCGACTCTGTTCCTTTTGGCGCACTTTTTAATGATCTGCTGCCTCTATGTTTTCTCTCTCTCTCTCTGGTCTCTGACTCTGTTCCTTTTAGCACGCTTTTTAAAGCTCTGCTCCCACTGTGTTTTCTCTCTCTCTCTCTCTCTGGTCTCTGACTCTGTTCCTTTTGGCGCACTTTTTAAAGATCTGCTGCCTCTGTGTTTTCTCTCTCTCTCTCTGATCTCTGACTCTGTTCCTTTTGGTGCACTTTTTAAAGATCTGCTGCCTCTGTGTTTTCTCTCTCTCTCTCTGATCTCCGACTCTGTTCCTTTTGGCGCACTTTTTAAAGATCTGCTGCCTCTGTGTTTTCTCTCTCTCTCTCTGATCTCCGACTCTGTTCCTTTTGGCGCACTTTTTAAAGATCTGCTGCCTCTGTGTTTTCTCTCTCTCTCTCTGATCTCCGACTCTGTTCCTTTTGGCGCACTTTTTAAAGATCTGCTGCCTCTGTGTGTTCTCTCTCTCTCTGGTCTCTGACTCTGTTCCTTTTGGCGCACTTTTTAAAGATCTGCTGCCTCTGTGTTTTCTCTCTCTCTCTGGTCTCTGACTCTGTTCCTTTTGGCGCACTTTTTAAAGATCTGCTGCCTCTGTGTTTTCTCTCTCTCTCTCTGATCTCCCACTCTGTTCCTTTTGGCGCACTTTTTAAAGATCTGCTGCCTCTATGTTTTCTCTCTCTCTGGTCTCTGACTCTGTTCCTTTTGGCGCACTTTTTAAAGATCTGCTGCCTCTGTGTTTTCTCTCTCTCTCTGGTCTCTGACTCTGTTCCTTTTGGCGCACTTTTTAAAGATCTGCTGCCTCTGTGTTTTCTCTCTCTCTCTCTGATCTCCCACTCTGTTCCTTTTGGCGCACTTTTTAAAGATCTGCTGCCTCAATGTTTTCTCTCTCTCTCTCTGGTCTCTGACTCTGTTCCTTTTGGCGCACTTTTTAAAGCTCTGCTCCCACTGTGTTTTCTCTCTCTCTCTCTCCGATCTCCGACTCTGTTCCTTTTGGCGCACTTTTGAAAGATCTGCTGCCTCTGTGTTTTCTCTCTCTCTCTCTGATCTCCGACTCTGTTCCTTTTGGCGCACTTTTTAAAGATCTGCTGCCTCTGTGCTTTCTCTCTCTCTCTCTGATCTCCGACTCTGTTCCTTTTGGCGCACTTTTTAAAGATCTGCTGCCTCTATGTTTTCTCTCTCTCTCTCTGGTCTCTGACTCTGTTCCTTTTGGCGCACTTTTTAAAGCTCTGCTCCCACTGTGTTTTCTCTCTCTCTCTCTCTCTCTGGTCTCTGACTCTGTTCCTTTTGGCGCACTTTTTAAAGATCTGCTGCCTCTGTGTTTTCTCTCTCTCTCTCTGATCTCCGACTCTGTTCCTTTTGGCGCACTTTTTAAAGATCTGCTGCCTCTGTGTTTTCTCTCTCTCTCTCTGGTCTCTGACTCTGTTCCTTTTGGCGCACTTTTTAAAGATCTGCTGCCTCTGTGTTTTCTCTCTCTCTCTGGTCTCTGACTCTGTTCCTTTTGGCGCACTTTTTAAAGATCTGCTGCCTCTGTGTTTTCTCTCTCTCTCTCTGATCTCCGACTCTGTTCCTTTTGGCGCACTTTTTAATGATCTGCTGCCTCTATGTTTTCTCTCTCTCTCTCTGGTCTCTGACTCTGTTCCTTTTGGCGCACTTTTTAAAGCTCTGCTCCCACTGTGTTTTCTCTCTCTCTCTCTCTCTCTGGTCTCTGACTCTGTTCCTTTTGGCGCACTTTTTAAAGATCTGCTGCCTCTGTGTTTTCTCTCTCTCTCTCTGATCTCCGACTCTGTTCCTTTTGGCGCACTTTTTAAAGATCTGCTGCCTTTGTGTGTTCTCTCTCTCTCTGGTCTCTGACTCTGTTCCTTTTGGCGCACTTTTTAAAGATCTGCTGCCTCTGTGTTTTCTCTTTCTCTCTGGTCTCTGACTCTGTTCCTTTTGGCGCACTTTTTAAAGATCTGCTGCCTCTGTGTTTTCTCTCTCTCTCTCTGATCTCCCACTCTGTTCCTTTTGGCGCACTTTTTAAAGATCTGCTGCCTCTATGTTTTCTCTCTCTCTCTCTGGTCTCTGACTCTGTTCCTTTTGGCGCACTTTTTAAAGCTCTGCTCCCACTGTGTTTTCTCTCTCTCTCTCTCTGATCTCCGACTCTGTTCCTTTTGGCGCACTTTTTAAAGATCTGCTGCCTCTGTGTTTTCTCTCTCTCTCTCTGATCTCCGACTCTGTTCCTTTTGGCGCACTTTTTAAAGATCTGCTGCCTCTGTGTTTTCTCTCTCTCTCTGGTCTCTGACTCTGTTCCTTTTGGCGCACTTTTTAAAGATCTGCTGCCTCTATGTTTTCTCTCTCACTCTCTGGTCTCTGACTCTGTTCCTTTTGGCGCACTTCTTAAAGCTCTGCTCCCACTGTGTTTTCTCTCTCTCTCTCTCTCTCTGGTCTCTGACTCTGTTCCTTTTGGCGCACTTTTTAAAGATCTGCTGCCTCTATGTTTTCTCTCTCTCTCTCTGATCTCCGACTCTGTTCCTTTTGGCGCACTTTTTAAAGATCTGCTGCCTCTATGTTTTCTCTCTCACTCTCTGGTCTCTGACTCTGTTCCTTTTGGCGCACTTTTTAAAGCTCTGCTCCCACTGTGTTTTCTCTCTCTCTCTCTCTCTCTGGTCTCTGACTCTGTTCCTTTTGGCGCACTTTTTAAAGATCTGCTGCCTCTATGTTTTCTCTCTCTCTCTCTGATCTCCGACTCTGTTCCTTTTGGCGCACTTTTTAAAGACCTGCTGCCTCTGTGTTTTCTCTCTCTCTCTCTGGTCTCTGACTCTGTTCCTTTTGGCGCACTTTTTAAAGATCTGCTGCCTCTATGTTTTCTCTCTCTCTCTCTGGTCTCTGACTCTGTTCCTTTTAGCACGCTTTTTAAAGCTCTGCTCCCACTGTGTTTTCTCTCTCTCTCTCTCTCTCTCTGGTCTCTGACTCTGTTCCTTTTGGCGCACTTTTTAAAGATCTGCTGCCTCTGTGTTTTCTCTCTCTCTCTCTGATCTCCGACTCTGTTCCTTTTGGCGCACTTTTTAAAGATCTGCTGCCTCTGTGTTTTCTCTCTCTCTCTGGTCTCTGACTCTGTTCCTTTTGGCGCACTTTTTAAAGATCTGCTGCCTCTGTGTTTTCTCTCTCTCTCTCTGATCTCCGACTCTGTTCCTTTTGGTGCACTTTTTAAAGATCTGCTGCCTCTATGTTTTCTCTCTCTCTCTCTGGTCTCTGACTCTGTTCCTTTTGGCGCACTTTTTAAAGCTCTGCTCCCAATGTGTTTTCTCTCTCTCTCTCTCTCTCTGGTCTCTGACTCTGTTTCTTTTGGCGCACTTTTTAAAGATCTGCTGCCTCTGTGTTTTCTCTCTCTCTCTCTGATCTCCGACTCTGTTCCTTTTGGCGCACTTTTTAAAGATCTGCTGCCTCTGTGTTTTCTCTCTCTCTCTGGTCTCTGACTCTGTTCCTTTTGGCGCACTTTTTAAAGATCTGCTGCCTCTATGTTTTCTCTCTCTCTCTCTGGTCTCTGACTCTGTTCCTTTTGGCGCACTTTTTAAAGCTCTGCTCCCACTGTGTTTTCTCTCTCTCTCTCTCTCTCTGGTCTCTGACTCTGTTCCTTTTGGCGCACTTTTTAAAGATCTGCTGCCTCTGTGTTTTCTCTCTCTCTCTCTGATCTCCGACTCTGTTCCTTTTGGCGCACTTTTTAAAGATCTGCTGCCTCTGTGTTTTCTCTCTCTCTCTCTGGTCTCTGACTCTGTTCCTTTTGGCGCACTTTTTAAAGATCTGCTGCCTCTATGTTTTCTCTCTCTCTCTCTGGTCTCTGACTCTGTTCCTTTTAGCACGCTTTTTAAAGCGCTGCTCCCACTGTGTTTTCTCTCTCTCTCTCTCTCTGGTCTCTGACTCTGTTCCTTTTGGCGCACTTTTTAAAGATCTGCTGCCTCTATGTTTTCTCTCTCTCTCTCTGATCTCCCACTCTGTTCCTTTTGGTGCACTTTTTAAAGATCTGCTGCCTCTTTGTTTTCTCTCTCTCTGGTCTCTGACTCTGTTCCTTTTGGCGCACTTTTTAAAGCTCTGCTCCCACTGTGCTTTCTCTCTCTCTCTCTCTGATCTCCGACTCTGTTCCTTTTGGCGCACTTTTTAAAGATCTGCTGCCTCTGTGTTTTCTCTCTCTCTCTCTGATCTCCGACTCTGTTCCTTTTGGCGCACTTTTTAAAGATCTGCTGCCTCTGTGTTTTCTCTCTCTCTCTCTGATCTGCGACTCTGTTCCTTTTGGCGCACTTTTTAAAGATCTGCTGCCTCTATGTTTTCTCTCTCTCTCTCTGGTCTCTGACTCTGTTCCTTTTGGCGCACTTTTTAAAGCTCTGCTCCCACTGTGTTTTCTCTCTCTCTCTCTCTCTCTGGTCTCTGACTCTGTTCCTTTTGGCGCACTTTTTAAAGATCTGCTGCCTCTGTGTTTTCTCTCTCTCTCTCTGATCTCCGACTCTGTTCCTTTTGGCGCACTTTTTAAAGATCTGCTGCCTCTGTGTTTTCTCTCTCTCTCTCTGGTCTCTGACTCTGTTCCTTTTGGCGCACTTTTTAAAGATCTGCTGCCTCTGTGTTTTCTCTCTCTCTCTGGTCTCTGACTCTGTTCCTTTTGGCGCACTTTTTAAAGATCTGCTGCCTCTGTGTTTTCTCTCTCTCTCTCTGATCTCCGACTCTGTTCCTTTTGGTGCACTTTTTAAAGATCTGATGCCTCTATATTTTCTCTCTCTCTCTCTGGTCTCTGACTCTGTTCCTTTTGGCGCACTTTTTAAAGCTCTGCTCCCACTGTGTTTTCTCTCTCTCTCTCTCTCTCTGGTCTCTGACTCTGTTTCTTTTGGCGCACTTTTTAAAGATCTGCTGCCTCTGTGTTTTCTCTCTCTCTCTCTGATCTCCGACTCTGTTCCTTTTGGCGCACTTTTTAAAGATCTGCTGCCTCTATGTTTTCTCTCTCTCTCTCTGGTCTCTGACTCTGTTCCTTTTGGCGCACTTTTTAAAGCTCTGCTCCCACTGTGTTTTCTCTCTCTCTCTCTCTCTCTGGTCTCTGACTCTGTTCCTTTTGGCGCACTTTTTAAAGATCTGCTGCCTCTGTGTTTTCTCTCTCTCTCTCTGATCTCCGACTCTGTTCCTTTTGGCGCACTTTTTAAAGATCTGCTGCCTCTGTGTTTTCTCTCTCTCTCTCTGGTCTCTGACTCTGTTCCTTTTGGCGCACTTTTTAAAGATCTGCTGCCTCTATGTTTTCTCTCTCTCTCTCTGGTCTCTGACTCTGTTCCTTTTAGCACGCTTTTTAAAGCGCTGCTCCCACTGTGTTTTCTCTCTCTCTCTCTCTCTGGTCTCTGACTCTGTTCCTTTTGGCGCACTTTTTAAAGATCTGCTGCCTCTATGTTTTCTCTCTCTCTCTCTGATCTCCCACTCTGTTCCTTTTGGTGCACTTTTTAAAGATCTGCTGCCTCTTTGTTTTCTCTCTCTCTGGTCTCTGACTCTGTTCCTTTTGGCGCACTTTTTAAAGCTCTGCTCCCACTGTGCTTTCTCTCTCTCTCTCTCTGATCTCCGACTCTGTTCCTTTTGGCGCACTTTTTAAAGATCTGCTGCCTCTGTGTTTTCTCTCTCTCTCTCTGATCTCCGACTCTGTTCCTTTTGGCGCACTTTTTAAAGATCTGCTGCCTCTGTGTTTTCTCTCTCTCTCTCTGATCTGCGACTCTGTTCCTTTTGGCGCACTTTTTAAAGATCTGCTGCCTCTATGTTTTCTCTCTCTCTCTCTGGTCTCTGACTCTGTTCCTTTTGGCGCACTTTTTAAAGCTCTGCTCCCACTGTGTTTTCTCTCTCTCTCTCTCTCTCTGGTCTCTGACTCTGTTCCTTTTGGCGCACTTTTTAAAGATCTGCTGCCTCTGTGTTTTCTCTCTCTCTCTCTGATCTCCGACTCTGTTCCTTTTGGCGCACTTTTTAAAGATCTGCTGCCTCTGTGTTTTCTCTCTCTCTCTCTGGTCTCTGACTCTGTTCCTTTTGGCGCACTTTTTAAAGATCTGCTGCCTCTGTGTTTTCTCTCTCTCTCTGGTCTCTGACTCTGTTCCTTTTGGCGCACTTTTTAAAGATCTGCTGCCTCTGTGTTTTCTCTCTCTCTCTCTGATCTCCGACTCTGTTCCTTTTGGTGCACTTTTTAAAGATCTGATGCCTCTATATTTTCTCTCTCTCTCTCTGGTCTCTGACTCTGTTCCTTTTGGCGCACTTTTTAAAGCTCTGCTCCCACTGTGTTTTCTCTCTCTCTCTCTCTCTCTGGTCTCTGACTCTGTTTCTTTTGGCGCACTTTTTAAAGATCTGCTGCCTCTGTGTTTTCTCTCTCTCTCTCTGATCTCCGACTCTGTTCCTTTTGGCGCACTTTTTAAAGATCTGCTGCCTCTGTGTTTTCTCTCTCTCTCTGGTCTCTGACTCTGTTCCTTTTGGCGCACTTTTTAAAGATCTGCTGCCTCTATGTTTTCTCTCTCTCTCTCTGGTCTCTGACTCTGTTCCTTTTGGCGCACTTTTTAAAGCTCTGCTCCCACTGTGTTTTCTCTCTCTCTCTCTCTCTCTGGTCTCTGACTCTGTTCCTTTTGGCGCACTTTTTAAAGATCTGCTGCCTCTGTGTTTTCTCTCTCTCTCTCTGATCTCCGACTCTGTTCCTTTTGGCGCACTTTTTAAAGATCTGCTGCCTCTGTGTTTTCTCTCTCTCTCTCTGGTCTCTGACTCTGTTCCTTTTGGCGCACTTTTTAAAGATCTGCTGCCTCTATGTTTTCTCTCTCTCTCTCTGGTCTCTGACTCTGTTCCTTTTAGCACGCTTTTTAAAGCGCTGCTCCCACTGTGTTTTCTCTCTCTCTCTCTCTCTGGTCTCTGACTCTGTTCCTTTTGGCGCACTTTTTAAAGATCTGCTGCCTCTATGTTTTCTCTCTCTCTCTCTGATCTCCCACTCTGTTCCTTTTGGTGCACTTTTTAAAGATCTGCTGCCTCTATGTTTTCTCTCTCTCTGGTCTCTGACTCTGTTCCTTTTGGCGCACTTTTTAAAGCTCTGCTCCCACTGTGCTTTCTCTCTCTCTCTCTCTGATCTCCGACTCTGTTCCTTTTGGCGCACTTTTTAAAGATCTGCTGCCTCTGTGTTTTCTCTCTCTCTCTCTGATCTCCGACTCTGTTCCTTTTGGCGCACTTTTTAAAGATCTGCTGCCTCTGTGTTTTCTCTCTCTTTCTCTGATCTCCGACTCTGTTCCTTTTGGCGCTCTTTTTAAAGATCTGCTGCCTCTATGTTTTCTCTCTCTCTCTCTGGTCTCTGACTCTGTTCCTTTTGGCGCACTTTTTAAAGCTCTGCTCCCACTGTGTTTTCTCTCTCTCTCTCTCTCTCTGGTCTCTGACTCTGTTCCTTTTGGCGCACTTTTTAAAGATCTGCTGCCTCTGTGTTTTCTCTCTCTCTCTCTGATCTCCGACTCTGTTCCTTTTGGCGCACTTTTTAAAGATCTGCTGCCTCTGTGTTTTCTCTCTCTCTCTCTGGTCTCTGACTCTGTTCCTTTTGGCGCACTTTTTAAAGATCTGCTGCCTCTGTGTTTTCTCTCTCTCTCTCTGGTCTCTGACTCTGTTCCTTTTGGCGCACTTTTTAAAGATCTGCTGCCTCTGTGTTTTCTCTCTCTCTCTCTGATCTCCGACTCTGTTCCTTTTGGCGCACTTTTTAAAGATCTGCTGCCTCTATGTTTTCTCTCTCTCTCTCTGGTCTCTGACTCTGTTCCTTTTGGCGCACTTTTTAAAGCTCTGCTCCCACTGTGTTTTCTCTCTCTCTCTCTCTCTCTGGTCTCTGACTCTGTTCCTTTTGGCGCACTTTTTAAAGATCTGCTGCCTCTGTGTTTTCTCTCTCTCTCTCTGATCTCTGACTCTGTTCCTTTTGGCGCACTTTTTAAAGATCTGCTGCCTCTGTGTTTTCTCTCTCTCTCTGATCTCCGACTCTGTTCCTTTTGGTGCACTTTTTAAAGATCTGCTGCCTCTGTGTTTTCTCTCTCTCTCTCTGGTCTCTGACTCTGTTCCTTTTGGCGCACTTTTTAAAGATCTGCTGCCTCTGTGTTTTCTCTCTCTCTCTCTGATCTCCGACTCTGTTCCTTTTGGCGCACTTTTTAAAGATCTGCTGCCTCTGTGTTTTCTCTCTCTCTCTCTGGTCTCTGACTCTGTTCCTTTTGGCGCACTTTTTAAAGATCTGCTGCCTCTGTGTTTTCTCTCTCTCTCTCTGGTCTCTGACTCTGTTCCTTTTGGCGCACTTTTTAAAGATCTGCTGCCTCTATGTTTTCTCTCTCTCTCTCTGGTCTCTGACTCTGTTCCTTTTGGCGCACTTTTTAAAGCTCTGCTCCCACTGTGTTTTCTCTCTCTCTCTCTCTCTCTGGTCTCTGACTCTGTTCCTTTTGGCGCACTTTTTAAAGATCTGCTGCCTCTGTGTTTTCTCTCTCTCTCTCTGGTCTCTGACTCTGTTCCTTTTGGCGCACTTTTTAAAGATCTGCTGCCTCTGTGTTTTCTCTCTCTCTCTCTGGTCTCTGACTCTGTTCCTTTTGGCGCACTTTTTAAAGATCTGCTGCCTCTGTGTTTTCTCTCTCTCTCTCTGATCTCCGACTCTGTTCCTTTTGGCGCACTTTTTAAAGATCTGCTGCCTCTGTGTTTTCTCTCTCTCTCTGGTCTCTGACTCTGTTCCTTTTGGCGCACTTTTTAAAGATCTGCTGCCTCTGTGTTTTCTCTCTCTCTCTCTGGTCTCTGACTCTGTTCCTTTTGGCGCACTTTTTAAAGATCTGCTGCCTCTGTGTTTTCTCTCTCTCTCTCTGATCTCCGACTCTGTTCCTTTTGGCGCACTTTTTAAAGATCTGCTGCCTCTGTGTGTTCTCTCTCTCTCTGGTCTCTGACTCTGTTCCTTTTGGCGCACTTTTTAAAGATCTGCTGCCTCTGTGTTTTCTCTCTCTCTCTCTGATCTCCCACTCTGTTCCTTTTGGCGCACTTTTTAAAGATCTGCTGCCTCTATGTTTTCTCTCGCTCTCTCTGGTCTCTGACTCTGTTCCTTTTGGCGCACTTTTTAAAGCTCTGCTCCCACTGTGTTTTCTCTCTCTCTCTCTCTGATCTCCGACTCTGTTCCTTTTGGCGCACTTTTTAAAGATCTGCTGCCTCTGTGTTTTCTCTCTCTCTCTCTGATCTCCGACTCTGTTCCTTTTGGCGCACTTTTTGAAGATCTGCTGCCTCTGTGTTTTCTCTCTCTCTCTCTGGTCTCCGACTCTGTTCCTTTTGGCGCACTTTTTAAAGATCTGCTGCCTCTGTGTTTTCTCTCTATCTCTGGTCTCTGACTCTGTTCCTTTTGGCGCACTTTTTAAAGATCTGCTGCCTCTGTGTTTTCTCTCTCTCTCTCTGATCTCCGACTCTGTTCCTTTTGGCGCACTTTTTAAAGATCTGCTGCCTCTATGTTTTCTCTCTCTCTCTCTGGTCTCTGACACTGTTCCTTTTGGCGCACTTTTTAAAGCTCTGCTCCCACTGTGTTTTCTCTCTCTCTCTCTCTCTCTGGTCTCTGACTCTGTTCCTTTTGGCGCACTTTTTAAAGCTCTGCTCCCACTGTGTTTTCTCTCTCTCTCTCTGGTCTCTGACTCTGCTCCTTTTGGCGCACTTTTTAAAGATCTGCTGCCTCTGTGTTTTCTCTCTCTCTCTCTGATCTCCGACTCTGTTCCTTTTGGCGCACTTTTTAAAGATCTGCTGCCTCTGTGTTTTCTCTCTCTCTCTCTGGTCTCTGACTCTGTTCCTTTTGGCGCACTTTTTAAAGCTCTGCTCCCACTGTGTTTTCTCTCTCTCTCTCTCTCTCTGGTCTCTGACTCTGTTCCTTTTGGCGCACTTTTTAAAGATCTGCTGCCTCTGTGTTTTCTCTCTCTCTCTGATCTCCGACTCTGTTCCTTTTGGTGCACTTTTTAAAGATCTGCTGCCTCTGTGTTATCTCTCTCTCTCTCTGGTCTCTGACTCTGTTCCTTTTGGCGCACTTTTTAAAGATCTGCTGCCTCTATGTTTTCTCTCTCTCTCTCTGGTCTCTGACTCTGTTCCTTTTAGCATGCTTTTTAAAGCTCTGCTCCCACTGTGTTTTCTCTCTCTCTCTCTTTCTCTGGTCTCTGACTCTGTTCCTTTTGGCGCACTTTTTAAAGATCTGCTGCCTCTGTGTTTTCTCTCTCTCTCTCTGATCTCCGACTCTGTTCCTTTTGGCGCACTTTTTAAAGATCTGCTGCCTCTGTGTTTTCTCTCTCTCTCTCTGGTCTCTGACTCTGTTCCTTTTGGCGCACTTTTTAAAGATCTGCTGCCTCTGTGTTTTCTCTCTCTCTCTGGTCTCTGACTCTGTTCCTTTTGGCGCACTTTTTAAAGATCTGCTGCCTCTGTGATTTCTCTCTCTCTCTCTGATCTCCGACTCTGTTCCTTTTGGCGCACTTTTTAAAGATCTGCTGCCTCTATGTTTTCTCTCTCTCTCTCTGGTCTCTGACTCTGTTCCTTTTGGCGCACTTTTTAAAGCTCTGCTCCCACTGTGTTTTCTCTCTCTCTCTCTCTCTCTGGTCTCTGACTCTGTTCCTTTTGGCGCACTTTTTAAAGATCTGCTGCCTCTGTGTTTTCTCTCTCTCTCTCTGGTCTCTGACTCTGTTCCTTTTGGCGCACTTTTTAAAGATCTGCTGCCTCTATGTTTTCTCTCTCTCTCTCTGGTCTCTGACTCTGTTCCTTTTAGCATGCTTTTTAAAGCTCTGCTCCCACTGTGTTTTCTCTCTCTCTCTCTCTCTCTGGTCTCTGACTCTGTTCCTTTTGGCGCACTGTTTAAAGATCTGCTGCCTCTGTGTTTTCGCTCCCTCTCTCTGATCTCTGACTCTGTTCCTTTTGGCGCACCTTTTAAAGATCTGCTGCCTCTGTGATTTCTCTCTCTCTCTCTGATCTCCGACTCTGTTCCTTTTGGCGCACTTTTTAAAGATCTGCTGCCTCTGTGTTTTCTCTCTCTCTCTGGTCTCTGACTCTGTTCCTTTTGGCGCACTTTTTAAAGATCTGCTGCCTCTGTGTTTTCTCTCTCTCTCTGATCTCCGACTCTGTTCCTTTTGGTGCACTTTTTAAAGATCTGCTGCCTCTATGTTTTCTCTCTCTCACTCTGGTCTCTGACTCTGTTCCTTTTGGCGCACCTTTTAAAGCTCTGCTCCCACTGTGTTTTCTCTCTCTCTCTCTCTCTCTGGTCTCTGACTCTGTTCCTTTTGGCGCACTTTTTAAAGATCTGCTGCCTCTGTGTTTTCTCTCTCTCTCTCTGATCTCCGACTCTGTTCCTTTTGGCGCACTTTTTAAAGATCTGCTGCCTCTGTGTTTTCTCTCTCTCTCTCTGATCTCCGACTCTGTTCCTTTTGGCGCACTTTTTAAAGATCTGCTGCCTCTGTTTTTTGTCTCTCTCTCTCTGGTCTCTGACTCTGTTCCTTTTGGCGCACTTTTTAAAGATCTGCTGCCTCTATGTTTTCTCTCTCTCTCTCTGGTCTCTGACTCTGTTCCTTTTAGCACGCTTTTTAAAGCTCTGCTCCCACTGTGTTTTCTCTCTCTTTCTCTCTCTCTGGTCTCTGACTCTGTTCCTTTTGGCGCACTTTTTAAAGATCTGCTGCCTCTGTGTTTTCTCTCTCTCTCTCTGATCTCTGACTCTGTTCCTTTTGGCGCACTTTTTAAAGATCTGCTGCCTCTGTGTTTTCTCTCTCTCTCTCTGATCTCCGACTCTGTTCCTTTTGGCGCACTTTTTAAAGATCTGCTGCCTGTGTGTTTTCTCTCTCTCTCTCTGATCTCCGACTCTGTTCCTTTTGGCGCACTTTTTAAAGATCTGCTGCCTCTGTGTTTTCTCTCTCTCTCTCTGATCTCCGACTCTGTTCCTTTTGGCGCACATTTTAAAGATCTGCTGCCTCTGTGTGTTCTCTCTCTATCTGGTCTCTGACTCTGTTCCTTTTGGCGCACTTTTTAAAGATCTGCTGCCTCTGTGTTTTCTCTCTCTCTCTCTGATCTCCGACTCTGTTCCTTTTGGCGCACTTTTTAAAGATCTGCTGCCTCTATGTTTTCTCTCTCTCTCTCTGGTCTCTGACTCTGTTCCTTTTGGCGCACTTTTTAAAGATCTGCTGCCTCTGTGTTTTCTCTCTCTCTCTGATCTCCGACTCTGTTCCTTTTGGTGCACTTTTTAAAGATCTGCTGCCTCTATGTTTTCTCTCTCTCACTCTGGTCTCTGACTCTGTTCCTTTTGGCGCACCTTTTAAAGCTCTGCTCCCACTGTGTTTTCTCTCTCTCTCTCTCTCTCTGGTCTCTGACTCTGTTCCTTTTGGCGCACTTTTTAAAGATCTGCTGCCTCTGTGTTTTCTCTCTCTCTCTCTGATCTCCGACTCTGTTCCTTTTGGCGCACTTTTTAAAGATCTGCTGCCTCTGTGTTTTCTCTCTCTCTCTCTGATCTCCGACTCTGTTCCTTTTGGCGCACTTTTTAAAGATCTGCTGCCTCTGTTTTTTGTCTCTCTCTCTCTGGTCTCTGACTCTGTTCCTTTTGGCGCACTTTTTAAAGATCTGCTGCCTCTATGTTTTCTCTCTCTCTCTCTGGTCTCTGACTCTGTTCCTTTTAGCACGCTTTTTAAAGCTCTGCTCCCACTGTGTTTTCTCTCTCTTTCTCTCTCTCTGGTCTCTGACTCTGTTCCTTTTGGCGCACTTTTTAAAGATCTGCTGCCTCTGTGTTTTCTCTCTCTCTCTCTCTGATCTCTGACTCTGTTCCTTTTGGCGCACTTTTTAAAGATCTGCTGCCTCTGTGTTTTCTCTCTCTCTCTCTGATCTCCGACTCTGTTCCTTTTGGCGCACTTTTTAAAGATCTGCTGCCTGTGTGTTTTCTCTCTCTCTCTCTGATCTCCGACTCTGTTCCTTTTGGCGCACTTTTTAAAGATCTGCTGCCTCTGTGTTTTCTCTCTCTCTCTCTGATCTCCGACTCTGTTCCTTTTGGCGCACTTTTTAAAGATCTGCTGCCTCTGTGTGTTCTCTCTCTATCTGGTCTCTGACTCTGTTCCTTTTGGCGCACTTTTTAAAGATCTGCTGCCTCTGTGTTTTCTCTCTCTCTCTCTGATCTCCGACTCTGTTCCTTTTGGCGCACTTTTTAAAGATCTGCTGCCTCTATGTTTTCTCTCTCTCTCTCTGGTCTCTGACTCTGTTCCTTTTGGCGCACTTTTTAAAGCTCTGCTCCCACTGTGTTTTCTCTCTCTCTCTCTCTGATCTCCGACTCTGTTCCTTTTGGCGCACTTTTTAAAGATCTGCTGCCTCTCTGTTTTCTCTCTCTCTCTCTGATCTCCGACTCTGTTCCTTTTGGCGCAGTTTTTGAAGATCTGCTGCCTCTGTGTTTTCTCTCTCTCTCTCTGGTCTCCGACTCTGTTCCTTTTGGCGCACTTTTTAAAGATCTGCTGCCTCTGTGTTTTCTCTCTCTCTCTGGTCTCTGACTCTGTTCCTTTTGGCGCACTTTTTAAAGATCTGCTGCCTCTGTGTTTTCTCTCTCTCTCTCTGATCTCCGACTCTGTTCCTTTTGGCGCACTTTTTAAAGATCTGCTGCCTCTATGTTTTCTCTCTCTCTCTCTGGTCTCTGACACTGTTCCTTTTGGCGCACTTTTTAAAGCTCTGCTCCCACTGTGTTTTCTCTCTCTCTCTCTCTCTCTGGTCTCTGACTCTGTTCCTTTTGGCGCACTTTTTAAAGCTCTGCTCCCACTGTGTTTTCTCTCTCTCTCTCTCTCTCTGGTCTCTGACTCTGCTCCTTTTGGCGCACTTTTTAAAGATCTGCTGCCTCTGTGTTTTCTCTCTCTCTCTCTGATCTCCGACTCTGTTCCTTTTGGCGCACTTTTTAAAGCTCTGCTCCCACTGTGTTTTCTCTCTCTCTCTCTCTCTCTGGTCTCTGACTCTGTTCCTTTTGGCGCACTTTTTAAAGATCTGCTGCCTCTGTGTTTTCTCTCTCTCTCTGATCTCCGACTCTGTTCCTTTTGGTGCACTTTTTAAAGATCTGCTGCCTCTGTGTTTTCTCTCTCTCTCTCTGGTCTCTGACTCTGTTCCTTTTGGCGCACTTTTTAAAGATCTGCTGCCTCTATGTTTTCTCTCTCTCTCTCTGGTCTCTGACTCTGTTCCTTTTAGCATGCTTTTTAAAGCTCTGCTCCCACTGTGTTTTCTCTCTCTCTCTCTCTCTGGTCTCTGACTCTGTTCCTTTTGGCGCACTTTTAAAAGATCTGCTGCCTCTGTGTTTTCCCTCCCTCTCTCTGATCTCTGACTCTGTTCCTTTTGGCGCACTTTTTAAAGATCTGCTGCCTCTGTGTTTTCTCTCTCTCTCTCTGATCTCCGACTCTGTTCCTTTTGGCGCACTTTTTAAAGATCTGCTGCCTCTGTGTTTTCTCTCTCTCTCTGGTCTCTGACTCTGTTCCTTTTGGCGCACTTTTTAAAGATCTGCTGCCTCTGTGTTTTCTCTCTCTCTCTCTGGTCTCTGACTCTGTTCCTTTTGGCGCACTTTTTAAAGATCTGCTGCCTCTGTGTTTTCTCTCTCTCTCTCTGATCTCCGACTCTGTTCCTTTTGGCGCACTTTTTAAAGCTCTGCTGCCTCTGTGTTTTCTCTCTCTCTCTCTCTCTCTGGTCTCTGACTCTGCTCCTTTTGGCGCACTTTTTAAAGATCTGCTGCCTCTGTGTTTTCTCTCTCTCTCTCTGATCTCCGACTCTGTTCCTTTTGGCGCACTTTTTAAAGATCTGCTGCCTCTGTGTTTTCTCTCTCTCTCTCTGGTCTCTGACTCTGTTCCTTTTGGCGCACTTTTTAAAGCTCTGCTCCCACTGTGTTTTCTCTCTCTCTCTCTCTCTCTGGTCTCTGACTCTGTTCCTTTTGGCGCACTTTTTAAAGATCTGCTGCCTCTGTGTTTTCTCTCTCTCTCTCTGATCTCCGACTCTGTTCCTTTTGGCGCACTTTTTAAAGATCTGCTGCCTCTGTGTTTTCTCTCTCTCTCTGGTCTCTGGCTCTGTTCCTTTTGGCGCACTTTTTAAAGATCTGCTGCCTCTGTGTTTTCTCTCTCTCTCTCTGATCTCCCACTCTGTTCCTTTTGGCGCACTTTTTAAAGATCTGCTGCCTCTATGTTTTCTCTCTCTCTCTCTGGTCTCTGACTCTGTTCCTTTTGGCGCACTTTTTAAAGCTCTGCTCCCACTGTGTTTTCTCTCTCTCTCTCTCTGATCTCCGACTCTGTTCCTTTTGGCGCACTTTTTAAAGATCTGCTGCCTCTGTGTTTTCTCTCTCTCTCTCTGATCTCCGACTCTGTTCCTTTTGGCGCACTTTTTGAAGATCTGCTGCCTCTGTGTTTTCTCTCTCTCTCTCTGATCTCCGACTCTGTTCCTTTTGGCGCACTTTTTAAAGATCTGCTGCCTCTGTGTTTTCTCTCTCTCTCTGGTCTCTGACTCTGTTCCTTTTGGCGCACTTTTTAAAGATCTGCTGCCTCTGTGTTTTCTCTCTCTCTCTCTGATCTCCGACTCTGTTACTTTTGGCGCACTTTTTAAAGATCTGCTGCCTCTATGTTTTCTCTCTCTCTCTCTGGTCTCTGACACTGTTCCTTTTGGCGCACTTTTTAAAGCTCTGCTCCCACTGTGTTTTCTCTCTCTCTCTCTCTCTCTGGTCTCTGACTCTGCTCCTTTTGGCGCACTTTTTAAAGATCTGCTGCCTCTGTGTTTTCTCTCTCTCTCTCTGATCTCCGACTCTGTTCCTTTTGGCGCACTTTTTAAAGATCTGCTGAATCTGTGTTTTCTCTCTCTCTCTCTGGTCTCTGACTCTGTTCCTTTTGGCGCACTTTTTGAAGCTCTGCTCCCACTGTGTTTTCTCTCTCTCTCTCTCTCTCTGGTCTCTGACTCTGTTCCTTTTGGCGCACTTTTTAAAGATCTGCTGCCTCTGTGTTTTCTCTCTCTCTCTCTGATCTCCGACTCTGTTCCTTTTGGCGCACTTTTTAAAGATCTGCTGCCTCTGTGTTTTCTCTCTCTCTCTGGTCTCTGACTCTGTTCCTTTTGGCGCACTATTTAAAGATCTGCTGCCTCTGTGTTTTCTCTCTCTCTCTGATCTCCGACTCTGTTCCTTTTGGTGCACTTTTTAAAGATCTGCTGCCTCTATGTTTTCTCTCTCTCTCTCTGGTCTCTGACTCTGTTCCTTTTGGCGCACTTTTTAAAGCTCTGCTCCCACTGTGTTTTCTCTCTCTCTCTCTCTCTCTGGTCTCTGACTCTGTTCCTTTTGGCGCACTTTTTAAAGATCTGCTGCCTCTATGTTTTCTCTCTCTCTCTCTGGTCTCTGACTCTGTTCCTTTTGGCGCACTTTTTAAAGCTCTGCTCCCACTGTGTTTTCTCTCTCTCTCTCTCTCTCTGGTCTCTGACTCTGTTCCTTTTGGCGCACTTTTTAAAGATCTGCTGCCTCTATGTTTTCTCTCTCTCTCTCTGGTCTCTGACTCTGTTCCTTTTGGCGCACTTTTTAAAGCTCTGCTCCCACTGTGTTTTCTCTCTCTCTCTCTCTCTCTGGTCTCTGACTCTGTTCCTTTTGGCGCACTTTTTAAAGATCTGCTGCCTCTGTGTTTTCTCTCTCTCTCTCTGGTCTCTGACTCTGTTCCTTTTGGCGCACTTTTTAAAGATCTGCTGCCTCTGTGTTTTCTCTCTCTCTCTCTGATCTCTGACTCTGTTCCATTTGGCGCACTTTTTAAAGATCTGCTGCCTCTGTGTTTTCTCTCTCTCTCTCTGATCTCCGACTCTGTTCCTATTGGCGCACTTTTTAAAGATCTGCTGCCTCTATGTTTTCTCTCTCTCTCTCTGTTCTCTGACTCTGTTCCTTTTGGCGCACTTTTTAAAGCTCTGCTCCCACTGTGTTTTCTCTCTCTCTCTCTCTCTCTGGTCTCTGACTCTGTACCTTTTGGCGCACTTTTTAAAGCTCTGCTCCCACTGTGTTTTCTCTCTCTCTCTCTCTCTCTGGTCTCTGACTCTGTTCCTTTTGGTGCACTTTTTAAAGATCTGCTGCCTCTGTGCTTTCTCTCTCTCTCTCTGGTCTCTGACTCTGTTCCTTTTGGCGCACTTTTTAAAGCTCTGCTCCCACTGTGTTTTCTCTCTCTCTCTCTCTCTCTGGTCTCTGACTCTGTTCCTTTTGGCGCACTTTTTAAAGATCTGCTGCCTCTGTGTTTTCTCTCTCTCTCTCTGATCTCCGACTCTGTTCCTTTTGGCGCACTTTTTGAAGATCTGCTGCCTCTGTGTTTTCTCTCTCTCTCTCTGATCTCCCACTCTGTTCCTTTTGGCGCACTTTTTAAAGATCTGCTGCCTCTATGTTTTCTCTCTCTCTCTCTGGTCTCTGACTCTGTTCCTTTTGGCGCACTTTTTAAAGCTCTGCTCCCACTGTGTTTTCTCTCTCTCTCTCTCTGATCTCCGACTCTGTTCCTTTTGGCGCACTTTTTAAAGATCTGCTGCCTCTGTGTTTTCTCTCTCTCTCTCTGATCTCCGACTCTGTTCCTTTTGGCGCACTTTTTGAAGATCTGCTGCCTCTGTGTTTTCTCTCTCTCTCTCTGATCTCCGACTCTGTTCCTTTTGGCGCACTTTTTAAAGATCTGCTGCCTCTGTGTTTTCTCTCTCTCTCTGGTCTCTGACTCTGTTCCTTTTGGCGCACTTTTTAAAGATCTGCTGCCTCTGTGTTTTCTCTCTCTCTCTCTGATCTCCGACTCTGTTACTTTTGGCGCACTTTTTAAAGATCTGCTGCCTCTATGTTTTCTCTCTCTCTCTCTGGTCTCTGACTCTGCTCCTTTTGGCGCACTTTTTAAAGATCTGCTGCCTCTGTGTTTTCTCTCTCTCTCTCTGATCTCCGACTCTGTTCCTTTTGGCGCACTTTTTAAAGATCTGCTGAATCTGTGTTTTCTCTCTCTCTCTCTGGTCTCTGACTCTGTTCCTTTTGGCGCACTTTTTAAAGCTCTGCTCCCACTGTGTTTTCTCTCTCTCTCTCTCTCTCTGGTCTCTGACTCTGTTCCTTTTGGCGCACTTTTTAAAGATCTGCTGCCTCTATGTTTTCTCCCTCTCTCTCTGGTCTCTGACTCTGTTCCTTTTGGCGCACTTTTTAAAGCTCTGCTCCCACTGTGTTTTCTCTCTCTCTCTCTCTCTCTGACTCTGTTCCTTTTGGCGCACTTTTTAAAGCTCTGCTCCCACTGTGTTTTCTCTCTCTCTCTCTCTCTCTGGTCTCTGACTCTGTTCCTTTTGGCGCACTTTTTAAAGATCTGCTGCCTCTGTGTTTTCTCTCTCTCTCTCTGATCTCCGACTCTGTTCGTTTTGGCGCACTTTTTGAAGATCTGCTGCCTCTGTGTTTTCTCTCTCTCTCTCTGATCTCCGACTCTGTTCCTTTTGGCGCACTTTTTAAAGATCTGCTGCCTCTGTGTTTTCTCTCTCTCTCTCTCTGGTCTCTGACTCTGTTCCTTTTGGCGCACTTTTTAAAGATCTGCTGCCTCTGTGTTTTCTCTCTCTCTCTCTGATCTCCGACTGTTCCTTTTGGCGCACTTTTTAAAGATCTGCTGCCTCTGTGTTTTCTCTCTCTCTCTCTGATCTCCGACTCTGTTCCTTTTGGCGCACTTTTTAAAGATCTGCTGCCTCTGTGTTTTCTCTCTCTCTCTGGTCTCTGACTCTGTTCCTTTTGGCGCACTATTTAAAGATCTGCTGCCTCTGTGTTTTCTCTCTCTCTCTGATCTCCGACTCTGTTCCTTTTGGTGCACTTTTTAAAGATCTGCTGCCTCTATGTTTTCTCTCTCTCTCTCTGGTCTCTGACTCTGTTCATTTTGGCGCACTTTTTAAAGCTCTGCTCCCACTGTGTTTTCTCTCTCTCTCTCTCTGGTCTCTGACTCTGTTCCTTTTGGCGCACTTTTTAAAGATCTGCTGCCTCTGTGTTTTCTCTCTCTCTCTCTGATCTCCGACTCTGTTCCTTTTGGCGCACTTTTTGAAGATCTGCTGCCTCTGTGTTTTCTCTCTCTCTCTCTGATCTCCGACTCTGTTCCTTTTGGCGCACTTTTTAAAGATCTGCTGCCTCTGTGTTTTCTCTCTCTCTCTGGTCTCTGACTCTGTTCCTTTTGGCGCACTTTTTAAAGATCTGCTGCCTCTGTGTTTTCTCTCTCTCTCTCTGATCTCCGACTCTGTTACTTTTGGCGCACTTTTTAAAGATCTGCTGCCTCTATGTTTTCTCTCTCTCTCTCTGGTCTCTGACACTGTTCCTTTTGGCACACTTTTTAAAGCTCTGCTCCCACTGTGTTTTCTCTCTCTCTCTCTCTCTCTGGTCTCTGACTCTGTTCCTTTTGGCGCACTTTTTAAAGCTCTGCTCCCACTGTGTTTTCTCTCTCTCTCTCTCTCTCTGGTCTCTGACTCTGCTCCTTTTGGCGCACTTTTTAAAGATCTGCTGCCTCTGTGTTTTCTCTCTCTCTCTCTGATCTCCGACTCTGTTCCTTTTGGCGCACTTTTTAAAGATCTGCTGAATCTGTGTTTTCTCTCTCTCTCTCTGGTCTCTGACTCTGTTCCTTTTGGCGCACTTTTTAAAGCTCTGCTCCCACTGTGTTTTCTCTCTCTCTCTCTCTCTCTGGTCTCTGACTCTGTTCCTTTTGGCGCACTTTTTAAAGATCTGCTGCCTCTGTGTTTTCTCTCTCTCTCTCTGATCTCCGACTCTGTTCCTTTTGGCGCACTTTTTAAAGATCTGCTGCCTCTGTGTTTTCTCTCTCTCTCTGGTCTCTGACTCTGTTCCTTTTGGCGCACTATTTAAAGATCTGCTGCCTCTGTGTTTTCTCTCTCTCTCTGATCTCCGACTCTGTTCCTTTTGGTGCACTTTTTAAAGATCTGCTGCCTCTATGTTTTCTCTCTCTCTCTCTGGTCTCTGACTCTGTTCCTTTTGGCGCACTTTTTAAAGCTCTGCTCCCACTGTGTTTTCTCTCTCTCTCTCTCTCTCTGGTCTCTGACTCTGTTCCTTTTGGCGCACTTTTTAAAGATCTGCTGCCTCTGTGTTTTCTCTCTCTCTCTCTGGTCTCTGACTCTGTTCCTTTTGGCGCACTTTTTAAAGATCTGCTGCCTCTGTGTTTTCTCTCTCTCTCTCTGATCTCCGACTCTGTTCCTTTTGGCGCACTTTTTAAAGATCTGCTGCCTCTGTGTTTTCTCTCTCTCTCTGGTCTCTGACTCTGTTCCATTTGGCGCACTTTTTAAAGATCTGCTGCCTCTGTGTTTTCTCTCTCTCTCTCTGATCTCCGACTCTGTTCCTATTGGCGCACTTTTTAAAGATCTGCTGCCTCTATGTTTTCTCTCTCTCTCTCTGGTCTCTGACTCTGTTCCTTTTGGCGCACTTTTTAAAGATCTGCAGCCTCTTTGTTTTCTCTCTCTCTCTCTGATCTCCGACTCTGTTCCTTTTGGCGCACTTGTTAAAGATCTGCTGCCTCTGTGTTTTCTCTCTCTCTCTCTGGTCTCTGACTCTGTTCCTTTTGGCGCACTTTTTAAAGATCTGCTGCCTCTGTGTTTTCTCTCTCTCTCTGATCTCCGACTCTGTTCCTTTTGGCGCACTTTTGAAAGATCTGCTGCCTCTGTGTTTTCTCTCTCTCTCTCTGATCTCCGACTCTGTTCCTTTTGGCGCACTTTTTAAAGATCTGCTGCCTCTGTGTGTTCTCTCTCTCTCTGGTCTCTGACTCTGTTCCTTTTGGCGCACTTTTTAAAGATCTGCTGCCTCTGTGTTTTCTCTCTCTCTCTGGTCTCTGACTCTGTTCCTTTTGGCGCACTTTTTAAAGATCTGCTGCCTCTGTGTTTTCTCTCTCTCTCTCTGATCTCCCACTCTGTTCCTTTTGGCGCACTTTTTAAAGATCTGCTGCCTCTGTGTTTTCTCTCTCTCTCTGGTCTCTGACTCTGTTCCTTTTGGCGCACTATTTAAAGATCTGCTGCCTCTGTGTTTTCTCTCTCTCTCTGATCTCCGACTCTGTTCCTTTTGGTGCACTTTTTAAAGATCTGCTGCCTCTATGTTTTCTCTCTCTCTCTCTGGTCTCTGACTCTGTTCCTTTTGGCGCACTTTTTAAAGCTCTGCTCCCACTGTGATTTCTCTCTCTCTCTCTCTCTCTGGTCTCTGACTCTGTTCCTTTTGGCGCACTTTTTAAAGATCTGCTGCCTCTGTGTTTTCTCTCTCTCTCTCTGGTCTCTGACTCTGTTCCTTTTGGCGCACTTTTTAAAGATCTGCTGCCTCTGTGTTTTCTCTCTCTCTCTCTGATCTCCGACTCTGTTCCTTTTGGCGCACTTTTTAAAGATCTGCTGCCTCTGTGTTTTCTCTCTCTCTCTGGTCTCTGACTCTGTTCCATTTGGCGCACTTTTTAAAGATCTGCTGCCTCTGTGTTTTCTCTCTCTCTCTCTGATCTCCGACTCTGTTCCTATTGGCGCACTTTTTAAAGATCTGCTGCCTCTATGTTTTCTCTCTCTCTCTCTGGTCTCTGACTCTGTTCCTTTTGGCGCACTTTTTAAAGCTCTGCACCCACTGTGTTTTCTCTCTCTCTCTCTCTCTCTGGTCTCTGACTCTGTTCCTTTTGGCGCACTTTTTAAAGATCTGCAGCCTCTTTGTTTTCTCTCTCTCTCTCTGATCTCCGACTCTGTTCCTTTTGGCGCACTTGTTAAAGATCTGCTGCCTCTGTGTTTTCTCTCTCTCTCTCTGGTCTCTGACTCTGTTCCTTTTGGCGCACTTTTTAAAGATCTGCTGCCTCTGTGTTTTCTCTCTCTCTCTCTGATCTCCGACTCTGTTCCTTTTGGCGCACTTTTGAAAGATCTGCTGCCTCTGTGTTTTCTCTCTCTCTCTCTGATCTCCGACTCTGTTCCTTTTGGCGCACTTTTTAAAGATCTGCTGCCTCTGTGTGTTCTCTCTCTCTCTGGTCTCTGACTCTGTTCCTTTTGGCGCACTTTTTAAAGATCTGCTGCCTCTGTGTTTTCTCTCTCTCTCTGGTCTCTGACTCTGTTCCTTTTGGCGCACTTTTTAAAGATCTGCTGCCTCTGTGTTTTCTCTCTCTCTCTCTGATCTCCCACTCTGTTCCTTTTGGCGCACTTTTTAAAGATCTGCTGCCTCTATCTGGTCTCTGACTCTGTTCCTTTTGGCGCACTTTTTAAAGATCTGCTGCCTCTGTGTTTTCTCTCTCTCTCTCTGATCTCCCACTCTGTTCCTTTTGGCGCACTTTTTAAAGCTCTGCTCCCACTGTGTTTTCTCTCTCTCTCTCTCTCTCTGGTCTCTGACTCTGTTCCTTTTGGCGCACTTTTTAAAGCTCTGCTCCCACTGTGTTTTCTCTCTCTCTCTCTCTCTCTGGTCTCTGACTCTGTTCCTTTTGGCGCACTTTTTAAAGATCTGCTGCCTCTTTGTTTTCTCTCTCTCTCTCTGATCTCCGACTCTGTTCCTTTTGGCGCACTTGTTAAAGATCTGCTGCCTCTGTGTTTTCTCTCTCTCTCTCTGGTCTCTGACTCTGTTCCTTTTGGCGCACTTTTTAAAGATCTGCTGCCTCTGTGTTTTCTCTCTCTCTCTCTGATCTCCGACTCTGTTCCTTTTGGCGCACTTTTGAAAGATCTGCTGCCTCTGTGTTTTCTCTCTCTCTCTCTGATCTCCGACTCTGTTCCTTTTGGCGCACTTTTTAAAGATCGGCTGCCTCTGTGTTTTCTCTCTCTCTCTCTGATCTCCGACTCTGTTCCTTTTGGCGCACTTTTTAAAGATCTGCTGCCTCTGTGTGTTCTCTCTCTCTCTGGTCTCTGACTCTGTTCCTTTTGGCGCACTTTTTAAAGATCTGCTGCCTCTGTGTTTTCTCTCTCTCTCTGGTCTCTGACTCTGTTCCTTTTGGCGCACTTTTTAAAGATCTGCTGCCTCTGTGTTTTCTCTCTCTCTCTCTGATCTCCCACTCTGTTCCTTTTGGCGCACTTTTTAAAGATCTGCTGCCTCTGTGTTTTCTCTCTCTCTCTCTGGTCTCTGACTCTGTTCCTTTTGGCGCACTTTTTAAAGATCTGCTGCCTCTATGTTTTCGCTCTCTCTCTCTGGTCTCTGACTCTGTTCCTTTTGGCGCACTTTTTAAAGCTCTGCTCCCACTGTGTTTTCTCTCTCTCTCTCTCTCTCTGGTCTCTGACTCTGTTCCTTTTGGCGCACTTTTTAAAGCTCTGCTCCCACTGTGTTTTCTCTCTCTCTCTCTCTATCTGGTCTCTGACTCTGTTCCTTTTGGCGCACTTTTTAAAGATCTGCTGCCTCTGTGTTTTCTCTCTCTCTCTCTGGTCTCTGACTCTGTTCCTTTTGGCGCACTTTTTAAAGATCTGCTGCCTCTGTGTTTTCTCTCTCTCTCTCTGATCTCCGACTCTGTTCCTTTTGGCGCACTTTTTAAAGAGCTGCTGCCTCTGTGTTTTCTCTCTCTCTCTGGTCTCTGACTCTGTTCCATTTGGCGCACTTTTTAAAGATCTGCTGCCTCTGTGTTTTCTCTCTCTCTCTCTGATCTCCGACTCTGTTCCTATTGGCGCACTTTTTAAAGATCTGCTGCCTCTATGTTTTCTCTCTCTCTCTCTGGTCTCTGACTCTGTTCCTTTTGGCGCACTTTTTAAAGCTCTGCTCCCACTGTGTTTTCTCTCTCTCTCTCTCTCTCTGACTCTGTTCCTTTTGGCGCACTTTTTAAAGCTCTGCTCCCACTGTGTTTTCTCTCTCTCTCTCTCTCGCTGGTCTCTGACTCTGTTCCTTTTGGCGCACTTTTTAAAGATCTGCTGCCTCTGTGTTTTCTCTCTCTCTCTCTGATCTCCGACTCTGTTCCTTTTGGCGCACTTTTTGAAGATCTGCTGCCTCTGTGTTTTCTCTCTCTCTCTCTGATCTCCGACTCTGTTCCTTTTGGCGCACTTTTGAAAGATCTGCTGCCTCTGTGTTTTCTCTCTCTCTCTGATCTCCGACTCTGTTCCTTTTGGTGCACTTTTTAAAGATCTGCTGCCTCTGTGTTTTCTCTCTCTCTCTCTGATCTCCGACTCTGTTCCTTTTGGCGCACTTTTGAAAGATCTGCTGCCTCTGTGTTTTCTCTCTCTCTCTGATCTCCGACTCTGTTCCTTTTGGTGCACTTTTTAAAGATCTGCTGCCTCTGTGTTTTCTCTCTCTCTCTGATCTCCGACTCTGTTCCATTTGGTGCACTTTTTAAAGATCTGCTGCCTCTGTGTTTTCTCTCTCTCTCTCTGATCTCCGACTCTGTTCCTTTTGGCGCACTTTTTAAAGATCTGCTGCCTCTATGTTTTCTCTCTCTCTCTCTGGTCTCTGACTCTGTTCCTTTTGGCACACTTTTTAAGGATCTGCTGCCTCTGTGTTTTCTCTCTCTCTCTCTGATCTCCGACTGTTCCTTTTGGCGCACTTTTTAAAGATCTGCTGCCTCTGTGTTTTCTCTCTCTCTCTCTGATCTCCGACTCTGTTCCTTTTGGCGCACTTTTTAAAGATCTGCTGCCCCTGTGTTTTCTCTCTCTCTCTGGTCTCTGACTCTGTTCCTTTTGGCGCACTTTTTAAAGATCTGCTGCCTCTGTGTTTTCTCTCTCTCTCTCTGATCTCCGACTCTGTTCCTTTTGGCGCACTTTTTAAAGATCTGCTGCCTCTATGTTTTCTCTCTCTCTCTCTGGTCTCTGACTCTGTTCCTTTTGGCGCACTTTTTAAAGCTCTGCTCCCACTGTGTTTTCTCTCTCTCTCTCTCTCTCTGGTCTCTGACTCTGTTCCTTTTGGCGCACTTTTTAAAGATCTGCAGCCTCTGTGTTTTCTCTCTCTCTCTCTGATCTCCGACTCTGTTCCTTTTGGCGCACTTTTTGAAGATCTGCTGCCTCTGTGTTTTCTCTCTCTCTCTCTGATCTCCGACTCTGTTCCTTTTGGCGCACTTTTTAAAGATCTGCTGCCTCTGTGTTTTCTCTCTCTCTCTGGTCTCTGACTCTGTTCCTTTTGGCGCACTTTTTAAAGCTCTGCTGCCTCTGTGTTTTCTCTCTCTCTCTCTGATCTCCGACTCTGTTACTTTTGGCGCACTTTTTAAAGATCTGCTGCCTCTATGTTTTCTCTCTCTCTCTCTGGTCTCTGACACTGTTCCTTTTGGCACACTTTTTAAAGCTCTGCTCCCACTGTGTTTTCTCTCTCTCTCTCTCTCTCTGGTCTCTGACTCTGTTCCTTTTGGCGCACTTTTTAAAGCTCTGCTTCCACTGTGTTTTCTCTCTCTCTCTCTCTCTCTGGTCTCTGACTCTGCTCCTTTTGGCGCACTTTTTAAAGATCTGCTGCCTCTGTGTTTTCTCTCTCTCTCTCTGATCTCCGACTCTGTTCCTTTTGGCGCACTTTTTAAAGATCTGCTGAATCTGTGTTTTCTCTCTCTCTCTCTGGTCTCTGACTCTGTTCCTTTTGGCGCACTTTTTAAAGCTCTGCTCCCACTGTGTTTTCTCTCTCTCTCTGTCTCTCTGGTCTCTGACTCTGTTCCTTTTGGCGCACTTTTTAAAGATCTGCTGCCTCTGTGTTTTCTCTCTCTCTCTCTGATCTCCGACTGTTCCTTTTGGCGCACTTTTTAAAGATCTGCTGCCTCTGTGTTTTCTCTCTCTCTCTCTGATCTCCGACTCTGTTCCTTTTGGCGCACTTTTTAAAGATCTGCTGCCCCTGTGTTTTCTCTCTCTCTCTGGTCTCTGACTCTGTTCCTTTTGGCGCACTTTTTAAAGATCTGCTGCCTCTGTGTTTTCTCTCTCTCTCTCTGATCTCCGACTCTGTTCCTTTTGGCGCACTTTTTAAAGATCTGCTGCCTCTATGTTTTCTCTCTCTCTCTCTGGTCTCTGACTCTGTTCCTTTTGGCGCACTTTTTAAAGCTCTGCTCCCACTGTGTTTTCTCTCTCTCTCTCTCTCTCTGGTCTCTGACTCTGTTCCTTTTGGCGCACTTTTTAAAGATCTGCAGCCTCTGTGTTTTCTCTCTCTCTCTCTGATCTCCGACTCTGTTCCTTTTGGCGCACTTTTTGAAGATCTGCTGCCTCTGTGTTTTCTCTCTCTCTCTCTGATCTCCGACTCTGTTCCTTTTGGCGCACTTTTTAAAGATCTGCTGCCTCTGTGTTTTCTCTCTCTCTCTGGTCTCTGACTCTGTTCCTTTTGGCGCACTTTTTAAAGATCTGCTGCCTCTGTGTTTTCTCTCTCTCTCTCTGATCTCCGACTCTGTTACTTTTGGCGCACTTTTTAAAGATCTGCTGCCTCTATGTTTTCTCTCTCTCTCTCTGGTCTCTGACACTGTTCCTTTTGGCACACTTTTTAAAGCTCTGCTCCCACTGTGTTTTCTCTCTCTCTCTCTCTCTCTGGTCTCTGACTCTGTTCCTTTTGGCGCACTTTTTAAAGCTCTGCTTCCACTGTGTTTTCTCTCTCTCTCTCTCTCTCTGGTCTCTGACTCTGCTCCTTTTGGCGCACTTTTTAAAGATCTGCTGCCTCTGTGTTTTCTCTCTCTCTCTCTGATCTCCGACTCTGTTCCTTTTGGCGCACTTTTTAAAGATCTGCTGAATCTGTGTTTTCTCTCTCTCTCTCTGGTCTCTGACTCTGTTCCTTTTGGCGCACTTTTTAAAGCTCTGCTCCCACTGTGTTTTCTCTCTCTCTCTGTCTCTCTGGTCTCTGACTCTGTTCCTTTTGGCGCACTTTTTAAAGATCTGCTGCCTCTGTGTTTTCTCTCTCTCTCTCTGGTCTCTGACTCTGTTCCTTTTGGCGCACTTTTTAAAGATCTGCTGCCTCTGTGTTTTCTCTCTCTCTCTCTGATCTCCGACTCTGTTCCTTTTGGCGCACTTTTTAAAGATCTGCTGCCTCTGTGTTTTCTCTCTCTCTCTCTGATCTCCGACTCTGTTCCTTTTGGCGCACTCTTTAAAGATCTGCTGCCTCTGTGTTTTCTCTCTCTCTCTCTGGTCTCTGACTCTGTTCCTTTTGGCGCACTTTTTAAAGATCTGCTGCCTCTGTGTTTTCTCTCTCTCTCTCTGGTCTCCGACTCTGTTCCTTTTGGCGCACTTTTTAAAGATCTGCTGCCTCTGTGTTTTCTCTCTCTCTCTCTGATCTCCGACTCTGTTCCTATTGGCGCACTCTTTAAAGATCTGCTGCCTCTATGTTTTCTCTCTCTCTCTCTGGTCTCTGACTCTGTTCCTTTTGGCGCACTTTTTAAAGCTCTGCTCCCACTGTGTTTTCTCTCTGGCTCTCTCTCTCTGGTCTCTGACTCTGTTCCTTTTGGCGCACTTTTTAAAGATCTGCTGCCTCTTTGTTTTCTCTCTCTCTCTCTGATCTCCGACTCTGTTCCTTTTGGCGCACTTGTTAAAGATCTGCTGCCTCTGTGTTTTCTCTCTCTCTCTCTGGTCTCTGACTCTGTTCCTTTTGGCGCACTTTTTAAAGATCTGCTGCCTCTGTGTTTTCTCTCTCTCTCTCTGATCTCCGACTCTGTTCCTTTTGGCGCACTTTTGAAAGATCTGCTGCCTCTGTGTTTTCTCTCTCTCTCTCTGATCTCCGACTCTGTTCCTTTTGGCGCACTTTTTAAAGATCTGCTGCCTCTGTGTGTTCTCTCTCTCTCTGGTCTCTGACTCTGTTCCTTTTGGCGCACTTTTTAAAGATCTGCTGCCTCTGTGTTTTCTCTCTCTCTCTGGTCTCTGACTCTGTTCCTTTTGGCGCACTTTTTAAAGATCTGCTGCCTCTGTGTTTTCTCTCTCTCTCTCTGATCTCCCACTCTGTTCCTTTTGGCGCACTTTTTAAAGATCTGCTGCCTCTATGTTTTCGCTCTCTCTCTCTGGTCTCTGACTCTGTTCCTTTTGGCGCACTTTTTAAAGCTCTGCTCCCACTGTGTTTTCTCTCTCTCTCTCTCTCTCTGGTCTCTGACTCTGTTCCTTTTGGCGCACTTTTTAAAGATCTGCTGCCTCTGTGTTTTCTCTCTCTCTCTCTGATCTCCGACTCTGTTCCTTTTGGCGCACTTTTTAAAGATCTGCTGCCTCTGTGTTTTCTCTCTCTCTCTCTGATCTCCGACTCTGTTCCTTTTGGCGCACTTTTTAAAGATCTGCTGCCTCTGTGTTTTCTCTCTCTCTCTCTCTGATCTCCGACTCTGTTCCTTTTGGCGCACTTTTTAAAGATCTGCTGCCTCTGTGTTTTCTCTCTCTCTCTGCTCTCTGACTCTGTTCCTTTTGGCGCACTTTTTAAAGATCTGCTGCCTTTGTGTTTTCTCTCTCTCTCTCTGATCTCCGACTCTGTTCCTTTAAGCGCACTTTTTAAAGATCTGCTGCCTCTATGTTTTCTCTCTCTCTCTCTGGTCTCTGACTCTGTTCCTTTTGGCGCACTTTTTAAAGATCTGCTACCACTGTGTTTTCTCTCTCTCTCTCTCTGGTCTCTGACTCTGCTCCTTTTGGCGAACTTTTAAAAGATCTGCTGCCTCTGTGTTTTCTCTCTCTCTCTCTGATCTCCGACTCTGTTCCTTTTGGCGCACTTTTTAAAGATCTGCTGCCTCTGTGTTTTCTCTCTCTCTCTCTGGTCTCTGACTCTGTTCCTTTTGGCGCACTTTTTAAAGCTCTGCTCCCACTGTGTTTTCTCTCTCTCTCTCTCTCTCTGGTCTCTGACTCTGTTCCTTTTGGCGCACTTTTTAAAGATCTGCTGCCTCTGTGTTTTCTCTCTCTCTCTCTGATCTCCGACTCTGTTCCTTTTGGCGCACTTTTTAAAGATCTGCTGCCTCTGTGTTTTCTCTCTCTCTCTGGTCTCTGACTCTGTTCCTTTTGGCGCACTTTTTAAAGATCTGCTGCCTCTGTGTTTTCTCTCTCTCTCTGATCTCCGACTCTGTTCCTTTTGGTGCACTTTTTAAAGATCTGCTGCCTCTATGTTTTCTCTGTCTCTCTCTGGTCTCTGACTCTGTTCCTTTTGGCGCACTTTTTAAAGCTCTTCTCCCACTGTGTTTTCTCTCTCTCTCTCTCTCTCTCTCTCTCTGGTCTCTGACTCTGTTCCTTTTGGCGCACTTTTTAAAGATCTGCTGCCTCTGTGTTTTTTCTCTCTATCTCTGATCTCCGACTCTGTTCCTTTTGGCGCACTTTTTAAAGATCTGCTGCCTCTGTGTTTTCTCTCTCTCTCTCTGGTCTCTGACTCTGTTCCTTTTGGCGCACTTTTTAAAGATCTGCTGCCTCTGTGTTTTCTCTCTCTCTCTCTGATCTCCGACTCTGTTCCTTTTGGCGCACTTTTGAAAGATCTGCTGCCTCTGTGTTTTCTCTCTCTCTCTCTGATCTCCGACACTGTTCCTTTTGGCGCACTTTTTAAAGATCTGCTGCCTCTGTGTTTTCTCTCTCTCTCTGGTCTCTGACTCTGTTCCTTTTGGCGCACTTTTTAAAGATCTGCTGCCTCTGTGTTTTCTCTCTCTCTCTCTGATCTCCGGCTCTGTTCCTTTTGGCGCACTTTTTAAAGATCTGCTGCCTCTGTGTTTTCTCTCTCTCTCTGTGGTCTCTGACTCTGTTCCTTTTGGCGCACTTTTTAAAGCTCTGCTCCCACTGTGTTTTCTCTCTCGCTCTCTCTCTCTGGTCTCTGACTCTGTACATTTTGGCGCACTTTTTAAAGCTCTGCTCCCACTGTGTTTTCTCTCTCTCTCTCTCTCTCTGGTCTCTGACTCTGTTCCTTTTGGCGCACTTTTTAAAGATCTGCTGCCTCTGTGTTTTCTCTCTCTCTCTCTGGTCTCTGACTCTGTTCCTTTTGGCGCACTTTTTAAAGCTCTGCTCCCACTGTGTTTTCTCTCTCTCTCTCTCTCTCTGGTCTCTGACTCTGTTCCTTTTGGCGCACTTTTTAAAGATCTGCTGCCTCTGTGTTTTCTCTCTCTCTCTCTGATCTCCGACTCTGTTCCTTTTGGCGCACTTTTTAAAGATCTGCTGCCTCTGTGTTTTCTCTCTCTCTCTCTGGTCTCTGACTCTGTTCCTTTTGGCGCACTTTTTAAAGATCTGCTGCCTCTGTGTTTTCTCTCTCTCTCTCTGATCTCCGACTCTGTTCCTTTTGGCGCACTTTTTAAAGCTCTGCTGCCTCTGTGTTTTCTCTCTCTCTCTCTCTCTCTGGCCTCTGACTCTGCTCCTTTTGGCGCACTTTTTAAAGATCTGCTGCCTCTGTGTTTTCTCTCTCTCTCTCTGATCTCCGACTCTGTTCCTTTTGGCGCACTTTTTAAAGATCTGCTGCCTCTGTGTTTTCTCTCTCTCTCTCTGGTCTCTGACTCTGTTCCTTTTGGCGCACTTTTTAAAGCTCTGCTCCCACTGTGTTTTCTCTCTCTCTCTCTCTCTCTGGTCTCTGACTCTGTTCCTTTTGGCGCACTTTTTAAAGATCTGCTGCCTCTGTGTTTTCTCTCTCTCTCTCTGATCTCCGACTCTGTTCCTTTTGGCGCACTTTTTAAAGATCTGCTGCCTCTGTGTTTTCTCTCTCTCTCTGGTCTCTGGCTCTGTTCCTTTTGGCGCACTTTTTAAAGATCTGCTGCCTCTGTGTTTTCTCTCTCTCTCTGATCTCCGACTCTGTTCCTTTTCGTGCACTTTTTAAAGATCTGCTGCCTCTATGTTTTCTCTCTCTCTCTCTCTGGTCTCTGTGTCTGTTCCTTTTGGCGCACTTTTTAAAGCTCTGCTCCCACTGTGTTTTCTCTCTCTCTCTCTCTCTCTCTCTCTCTGGTCTCTGACTCTGTTCCTTTTGGCGCACTTTTTAAAGATCTGCTGCCTCTGTGTTTTCTCTCTCTCTCTCTGATCTCCGACACTGTTCCTTTTGGCGCACTTTTTAAAGATCTGCTGCCTCTGTGTTTTCTCTCTCTCTCTCTGGTCTCTGACTCTGTTCCTTTTGGCGCACTTTTTAAAGATTTGCTGCCTCTGTGTTTTCTCTCTCTCTCTCTGATCTCCGACTCTGTTCCTTTTGGCTCACTTTTTAAAGATCTGCTGCCTCTGTGTTTTCTCTCTCTCTCTGGTCTCTGACTCTGTTCCTTTTGGCGCACTTTTTAAAGATCTGCTGCCTCTGTGTTTTCTCTCTCTCTCTCTGATCTCCGACTCTGTTCCTTTTGGCGCACTTTTTAAAGATCTGCTGCCTCTGTGTTTTCTCTCTCTCTCTCTGGTCTCTGACTCTGTTCCTTTTGGCGCACTTTTTAAAGATCTGCTGCCTCTATGTTTTCTCTCTCTCTCTCTGGTCTCTGACTCTGTTCCTTTTAGCAAGCTTTTTAAAGCTCTGCTCCCACTGTGTTTTCTCTCTCTCTCTCTCTCTCTGGTCTCTGACTCTGTTCCTTTTGGCGCACTTTTTAAAGATCTGCTGCCTCTGTGTTTTCTCTCTCTCTCTCTGATCTCTGACTGTTCCTTTTGGCGCACTTTTTAAAGATCTGCTGCCTCTGTGTTTTCTCTCTCTCTCTCTGATCTCCGACTCTGTTCCTTTTGGCGCACTTTTTAAAGATCTGCTGCCTCTGTGTTTTCTCTCTCTCTCTCTGATCTCCGACTCTGTTCCTTTTGGCGCACTTTTTAAAGATCTGCTGCCTCTGTGTTTTCTCTCTCTCTCTCTGATCTCCGACTCTGTTCCTTTTGGCGCACTTTTTAAAGATCTGCTGCCTCTGTGTGTTCTCTCTCTCTCTGGTCTCTGACTCTGTTCCTTTTGGCGCACTTTTTAAAGATCTGCTGCCTCTGTGTTTTCTCTCTCTCTCTCTGATCTCCCACTCTGTTCCTTTTGGCGCACTTTTTAAAGATCTGCTGCCTCTATGTTTTCTCTCTCTCTCTCTGGTCTCTGACTCTGTTCCTTTTGGCGCACTTTTTAAAGCTCTGCTCCCACTGTGTTTTCTCTCTCTCTCTCTCTCTGATCTCCGACTCTGTTCCTTTTGGCGCACTTTTTAAAGATCTGCTGCCTCTGTGTTTTCTCTCTCTCTCTCTGATCTCCGACTCTGTTCCTTTTGGAGCACTTTTTAAAGATCTGCTGCCTCTGTGTTTTCTCTCTCTCTCTCTGATCTCCGACTCTGTTCCTTTTGGCGCACTTTTTAAAGATCTGCTGCCTCTGTGTTTTCTCTCTCTCTGGTCTCTGACTCTGTTCCTTTTGGCGCACTTTTTAAAGATCTGCTGCCTCTGTGTTTTCTCTCTCTCTCTCTGATCTCCGACTCTGTTCCTTTTGGCGCACTTTTTAAAGATCTGCTGCCTCGATGTTTTCTCTCTCTCTCTCTGGTCTCTGACTCTGTTCCTTTTGGCGCACTTTTTAAAGCTCTGCTCCCACTGTGTTTTCTCTCTCTCTCTCTCTCTCTGGTCTCTGACTCTGTTCCTTTTGGCGCACTTTTTAAAGATCTGCTGCCTCTGTGTTTTCTCTCTCTCTCTGATCTCCGACTCTGTTCCTTATGGTGCACTTTTTAAAGATCTGCTGCCTCTATGTTTTCTCTCTCTCTCTCTGGTCTCTGACTCTGTTCCTTTTGGCGCACTTTTTAAAGCTCTGCTCCCACTGTGTTTTCTCTCTCTCTCTCTCTCTCTGGTCTCTGACTCTGTTCCTTTTGGCGCACTTTTTAAAGATCTGCTGCCTCTGTGTTTTCTCTCTCTCTCTCTGATCTCCGACTCTGTTCCTTTTGGCGCACTTTTTAAAGATCTGCTGCCTCTGTGTTTTCTCTCTCGCTCTCTGGTCTCTGACTCTGTTCCTTTTGGCGCACTTTTTAAAGATCTGCTGCCTCTGTGTTTTCTCTCTCTCTCTCTGATCTCCGACTCTGTTACTTTTGGCGCACTTTTTAAAGATCTGCTGCCTCTGTGTTTTCTCTCTCTCTCTCTGATCTCCGACTCTGTTCCTTTTGGCGCACTTTTTAAAGATCTGCTGCCTCTGTGTTTTCTCTCTCTCTCTCTGATCTCCGACTCTGTTCCTTTTGGCGCACTTTTTAAAGATCTGCTGCCTCTGTGTTTTCTCTCTCTCTCTCTGGTTTTTGACTCTGTTCCTTTTGGCGCACTTTTTAAAGATCTGCTGCCTCTGTGTTTTCTCTCTCTCTCTCTGATCTCCGACTCTGTTCCTTTTGGTGCACTTTTTAAAGATCTGCTGCCTCTATGTTTTCTCTCTCTCTCTCTCTGATCTCCGACTCTGTTCCTTTTGGCGCACTTTTTAAAGATCTGCTGCCTCTGTGTTTTCTCTCTCTCTCTCTGATCTCCGACTCTGTTCCTTTTGGCGCACTTTTTAAAGATCTGCTGCCTCTGTGTTTTCTCTCTCTCTCTCTGATCTCCGACTCTGTTCCTTTTGGCGCACTTTTTAAAGATCTGCTGCCTCTGTGTTTTCTCTCTCTCTCTCTGGTTTTTGACTCTGTTCCTTTTGGCGCACTTTTTAAAGATCTGCTGCCTCTGTGTTTTCTCTCTCTCTCTCTGGTTTTTGACTCTGTTCCTTTTGGCGCACTTTTTAAAGATCTGCTGCCTCTGTGTTTTCTCTCTCTCTCTCTGATCTCCGACTCTGTTCCTTTGGCTCACTTTTTAAAGATCTGCTGCCTCTGTGTTTTCTCTCTCTCTCTGGTCTCTGACTCTGTTCCTTTTGGCGCACTTTTTAAAGATCTGCTGCCTCCGTGTTTTCTCTCTCTCTCTGATCTCCGACTCTGTTCCTTTTGGTGCACTTTTTAAAGATCTGCTGCCTCTATGTTTTCTCTCTCTCTCTCTGGTCTCTGACTCTGTTCCTTTTGGCGCACTTTTTAAAGCTCTGCTCCCACTGTGTTTTCTCTCTCTCTCTCTCTCTCTGGTCTCTGACTCTGTTCCTTTTGGCGCTCTTTTTAAAGATCTGCTGCCTCTGTGTTTTCTCTCTCTCTCTCTGATCTCCGACTCTGTTCCTTTTGGCGCACTTTTTAAAGATCTGCTGCCTCTGTGTTTTCTCTCTCTCTCTGATCTCCGACTCTGTTCCTTTTGGTGCACTTTTTAAAGATCTGCTGCCTCTATGTTTTCTCTGTCTCTCTCTGGTCTCTGACTCTGTTCCTTTTGGCGCACTTTTTAAAGCTCTGCTCCCACTGTGTTTTCTCTCTCTATCTCTCTCTCTGGTCTCTGACTCTGTTCCTTTTGGCGCACTTTTTAAAGATCTGCTGCCTCTGTGTTTTCTCTCTCTCTCTCTGATCTCCGACTCTGTTCCTTTTGGCGCACTTTTTAAAGATCTGCTGCCACTCTGTTTTCTCTCTCTCTCTCACTCTCTGGTCTCTGACTCTGTTCCTTTTGGCGCACTTTTTAAAGATCTGCTGCCTCTGTGTTTTCTCTCTCTCTCTGGTCTCTGACTCTGTTCCTTTTGGCGCACTTTTTAAAGATCTGCTGCCTCTGTGTTTTCTCTCTCTCTCTCTGATCTCCCACTCTGTTCCTTTTGGCGCACTTTTTAAAGATCTGCTGCCTCTATGTTTTCTCTCTCTCTCTCTGGTCTCTGACTCTGTTCCTTTTGGCGCACTTTTTAAAGCTCTGCTCCCACTGTGTTTTCTCTCTCTCTCTCTCTGATCTCCGACTCTGTTCCTTTTGGCGCACTTTTTAAAGATCTGCTGCCTCTGTGTTTTCTCTCTCTCTCTCTGATCTCCGACTCTGTTCCTTTTGGTGCACTTTTTAAAGATCTGCTGCCTCTATGTTTTCTCTCTCTCTCTCTGGTCTCTGACTCTGTTCCTTTTGGCGCACTTTTTAAAGCTCTGCTCCCACTGTGTTTTCTCTCTCTCTCTCTCTCTCTGGTCTCTGACTCTGTTCCTTTTGGCGCACTTTTTAAAGATCTGCTGCCTCTGTGTTTTCTCTCTCACTCTCTGATCTCCGACTCTGTTCCTTTTGGCGCACTTTTTAAAGATCTGCTGCCTCTGTGTTTTCTCTCTCTCTCTGATCTCCGACTCTGTTCCTTTTGGTGCACTTTTTAAAGATCTGCTGCCTCTATGTTTTCTCTGTCTCTCTCTGGTCTCTGACTCTGTTCCTTTTGGCGCACTTTTTAAAGCTCTGCTCCCACTGTGTTTTCTCTCTCTCTCTCTCTCTCTGATCTCCGACTCTGTTCCTTTTGGCGCACTTTTTAAAGATCTGCTGCCTCTGTGTTTTCTCTCTCTCTCTCTGATCTCCGACTCTGTTCCTTTTGGTGCACTTTTTAAAGATCTGCTGCCTCTATGTTTTCTCTCTCTCTCTCTGGTCTCTGACTCTGTTCCTTTTGGCGCACTTTTTAAAGCTCTGCTCCCACTGTGTTTTCTCTCTCTCTCTCTCTCTCTGGTCTCTGACTCTGTTCCTTTTGGCGCACTTTTTAAAGATCTGCTGCCTCTGTGTTTTCTCTCTCTCTCTCTGATCTCCGACTCTGTTCCTTTTGGCGCACTTTTTAAAGATCTGCTGCCTCTGTGTTTTCTCTCTCTCTCTGATCTCCGACTCTGTTCCTTTTGGTGCACTTTTTAAAGATCTGCTGCCTCTATGTTTTCTCTGTCTCTCTCTGGTCTCTGACTCTGTTCCTTTTGGCGCACTTTTTAAAGATCTGCTGCCTCTGTGTTTTCTCTCTCTATCTCTGATCTCCGACTCTGTTCCTTTTGGCGCACTTTTTAAAGATCTGCTCCCACTGTGTTTTCTCTCTCTCTCTCTCTCTCTGGTCTCTGACTCTGTTCCTTTTGGCGCACTTTTTAAAGATCTGCTGCCTCTGTGTTTTCTCTCTCTCTCTGGTCTCTGACTCTGTTCCTTTTGGCGCACTTTTTAAAGATCTGCTGCCTCTGTGTTTTCTCTCTCTCTCTCTGATCTCCCACTCTGTTCCTTTTGGCGCACTTTTTAAAGATCTGCTGCCTCTGTGTTTTCTCTCTCTCTCTCTGATCTCCGACTCTGTTCCTTTTGGCGCACTTTTTAAAGATCTGCTGCCTCTGTGTTTTCTCTCTCTCTGGTCTCTGACTCTGTTCCTTTTGGCGCACTTTTTAAAGATCTGCTGCCTCTGTGTTTTCTCTCTCTCTCTCTGATCTCCGACTCTGTTCCTTTTGGCGCACTTTTTAAAGATCTGCTGCCTCGATGTTTTCTCTCTCTATCTCTGGTCTCTGACTCTGTTCCTTTTGGCGCACTTTTTAAAGCTCTGCTCCCACTGTGTTTTCTCTCTCTCTCTCTCTCTGGTCTCTGACTCTGTTCCTTTTGGCGCACTTTTTAAAGATCTGCTGCCTCTGTGTTTTCTCTCTCTCTCTCTGATCTCCGACTCTGTTCCTTTTGGCGCACTTTTTAAAGATCTGCTGCCTCTGTGTTTTCTCTCTCGCTCTCTGGTCTCTGACTCTGTTCCTTTTGGCGCACTTTTTAAAGATCTGCTGCCTCTGTGTTTTCTCTCTCTCTCTCTGATCTCCGACTCTGTTCCTTTTGGCGCACTTTTTAAAGATCTGCTGCCTCTGTGTTTTCTCTCTCTCTCTCTGATCTCCGACTCTGTTCCTTTTGGCGCACTTTTTAAAGATCTGCTGCCTCTGTGTTTTCTCTCTCTCTCTCTGATCTCCGACTCTGTTCCTTTTGGCGCACTTTTTAAAGATCTGCTGCCTCTGTGTTTTCTCTCTCTCTCTCTGGTCTCTGACTCTGTTCCTTTTGGCGCACTTTTTAAAGATCTGCTGCCTCTGTGTTTTCTCTCTCTCTCTCTGGTCTCTGACTCTGTTCCTTTTGGCGCACTTTTTAAAGATCTGCTGCCTCTGTGTTTTCTCTCTCTCTCTCTGATCTCCGACTCTGTTCCTTTGGCTCACTTTTTAAAGATCTGCTGCCTCTGTGTTTTCTCTCTCTCTCTGGTCTCTGACTCTGTTCCTTTTGGCGCACTTTTTAAAGATCTGCTGCCTCTGTGTTTTCTCTCTCTCTCTGATCTCCGACTCTGTTCCTTTTGGTGCACTTTTTAAAGATCTGCTGCCTCTATGTTTTCTCTCTCTCTCTCTGGTCTCTGACTCTGTTCCTTTTGGCGCACTTTTTAAAGCTCTGCTCCCACTGTGTTTTCTCTCTCTCTCTCTCTCTCTGGTCTCTGACTCTGTTCCTTTTGGCGCACTTTTTAAAGATCTGCTGCCTCTGTGTTTTCTCTCTCTCTCTCTGATCTCCGCCTCTGTTCCTTTTGGCGCACTTTTTAAAGATCTGCTGCCTCTGTGTTTTCTCTCTCTCTCTGATCTCCGACTCTGTTCCTTTTGGTGCACTTTTTAAAGATCTGCTGCCTCTATGTTTTCTCTGTCTCTCTCTGGTCTCTGACTCTGTTCCTTTTGGCGCACTTTTTAAAGCTCTGCTCCCACTGTGTTTTCTCTCTCGCTCTCTCTCTCTGGTCTCTGACTCTGTTCCTTTTGGCGCACTTTTTAAAGATCTGCTGCCTCTGTGTTTTCTCTCTCTAACTCTGATCTCCGACTCTGTTCCTTTTGGCGCACTTTTTAAAGATCTGCTGCCTCTGTGTTTTCTCTCTCTCTCTCTGGTCTCTGACTCTGTTCCTTTTGGCGCACTTTTTAAAGATCTGCTGCCTCTGTGTTTTCTCTCTCTCTCTCTGATCTCCGACTCTGTTCCTTTTGGCGCACTTTTTAAAGATCTGCTGCCTCTGTGTTTTCTCTCTCTCTCTCTGATCTCCGACACTGTTCCTTTTGGCGCACTTTTTAAAGATCTGCTGCCTCTGTGTTTTCTCTCTCTCTCTGGTCTCTGACTCTGTTCCTTTTGGCGCACTTTTTAAAGATCTGCTGCCTCTGTGTTTTCTCTCTCTCTCTCTGATCTCCGACTCTGTTCCTTTTGGCGCACTTTTTAAAGATCTGCTGCCTCTGTGTTTTCTCTCTCTCTCTCTGGTCTCTGACTCTGTTCCTTTTGGCGCACTTTTTAAAGCTCTGCTCCCACTGTGTTTTCTCTCTCGCTCTCTCTCTCTGGTCTCTGACTCTGTACCTTTTGGCGCACTTTTTAAAGCTCTGCTCCCACTGTGTTTTCTCTCTCTCTCTCTCTCTCTGGTCTCTGACTCTGTTCCTTTTGGCGCACTTTTTAAAGATCTGCTGCCTCTGTGTTTTCTCTCTCTCTCTCTGGTCTCTGACTCTGTTCCTTTTGGCGCACTTTTTAAAGCTCTGCTCCCACTGTGTTTTCTCTCTCTCTCTCTCTCTCTGGTCTCTGACTCTGTTCCTTTTGGCGCACTTTTTAAAGATCTGCTGCCTCTGTGTTTTCTCTCTCTCTCTCTGATCTCCGACTCTGTTCCTTTTGGCGCACTTTTTAAAGATCTGCTGCCTCTGTGTTTTCTCTCTCTCTCTCTGGTCTCTGACTCTGTTCCTTTTGGCGCACTTTTTAAAGATCTGCTGCCTCTGTGTTTTCTCTCTCTCTCTCTGATCTCCGACTCTGTTCCGTTTGGCGCACTTTTTAAAGCTCTGCTGCCTCTGTGTTTTCTCTCTCTCTCTCTCTCTCTGGTCTCTGACTCTGCTCCTTTTGGCGCACTTTTTAAAGATCTGCTGCCTCTGTGTTTTCTCTCTCTCTCTCTGATCTCCGACTCTGTTCCTTTTGGCGCACTTTTTAAAGATCTGCTGCCTCTGTGTTTTCTCTCTCTCTCTCTGGTCTCTGACTCTGTTCCTTTTGGCGCACTTTTTAAAGCTCTGCTCCCACTGTGTTTTCTCTCTCTCTCTCTCTCTCTGGTCTCTGACTCTGTTCCTTTTGGCGCACTTTTTAAAGATCTGCTGCCTCTGTGTTTTCTCTCTCTCTCTCTGATCTCCGACTCTGTTCCTTTTGGCGCACTTTTTAAAGATCTGCTGCCTCTGTGTTTTCTCTCTCTCTCTGGTCTCTGGCTCTGTTCCTTTTGGCGCACTTTTTAAAGATCTGCTGCCTCTGTGTTTTCTCTCTCTCTCTGATCTCCGACTCTGTTCCTTTTCGTGCACTTTTTAAAGATCTGCTGCCTCTATGTTTTCTCTCTCTCTCTCTGGTCTCTGTGTCTGTTCCTTTTGGCGCACTTTTTAAAGCTCTGCTCCCACTGTGTTTTCTCTCTCTCTCTCTCTCTCTCTCTCTCTGGTCTCTGACTCTGTTCCTTTTGGCGCACTTTTTAAAGATCTGCTGCCTCTGTGTTTTCTCTCTCTCTCTCTGATCTCCGACACTGTTCCTTTTGGCGCACTTTTTAAAGATCTGCTGCCTCTGTGTTTTCTCTCTCTCTCTCTGGTCTCTGACTCTGTTCCTTTTGGCGCACTTTTTAAAGATTTGCTGCCTCTGTGTTTTCTCTCTCTCTCTCTGATCTCTGACTCTGTTCCTTTTGGCTCACTTTTTAAAGATCTGCTGCCTCTGTGTTTTCTCTCTCTCTCTGGTCTCTGACTCTGTTCCTTTTGGCGCACTTTTTAAAGATCTGCTGCCTCTGTGTTTTCTCTCTCTCTCTCTGATCTCCGACTCTGTTCCTTTTGGCGCACTTTTTAAAGATCTGCTGCCTCTGTGTTTTCTCTCTCTCTCTCTGGTCTCTGACTCTGTTCCTTTTGGCGCACTTTTTAAAGATCTGCTGCCTCTATGTTTTCTCTCTCTCTCTCTGGTCTCTGACTCTGTTCCTTTTAGCAAGCTTTTTAAAGCTCTGCTCCCACTGTGTTTTCTCTCTCTCTCTCTCTCTCTGGTCTCTGACTCTGTTCCTTTTGGCGCACTTTTTAAAGATCTGCTGCCTCTGTGTTTTCTCTCTCTCTCTCTGATCTCTGACTGTTCCTTTTGGCGCACTTTTTAAAGATCTGCTGCCTCTGTGTTTTCTCTCTCTCTCTCGATCTCCGACTCTGTTGCTTTTGGCGCACTTTTTAAAGATCTGCTGCCTCTGTGTTTTCTCTCTCTCTCTCTGATCTCCGACTCTGTTCCTTTTGGCGCACTTTTTAAAGATCTGCTGCCTCTGTGTTTTCTCTCTCTCTCTCTGATCTCCGACTCTGTTCCTTTTGGCGCACTTTTTAAAGATCTGCTGCCTCTGTGTGTTCTCTCTCTCTCTGGTCTCTGACTCTGTTCCTTTTGGCGCACTTTTTAAAGATCTGCTGCCTCTGTGTTTTCTCTCTCTCTCTGGTCTCTGACTCTGTTCCTTTTGGCGCACTTTTTAAAGATCTGCTGCCTCTGTGTTTTCTCTCTCTCTCTCTGATCTCCCACTCTGTTCCTTTTGGCGCACTTTTTAAAGATCTGCTGCCTCTATGTTTTCTCTCTCTCTCTCTGGTCTCTGACTCTGTTCCTTTTGGCGCACTTTTTAAAGCTCTGCTCCCACTGTGTTTTCTCTCTCTCTCTCTCTGATCTCCGACTCTGTTCCTTTTGGCGCACTTTTTAAAGATCTGCTGCCACTGTGTTTTCTCTCTCTCTCTCTGATCTCCGACTCTGTTCCTTTTGGCGCACTTTTTAAAGATCTGCTGCCTCTGTGTTTTCTCTCTCTCTCTCTGATCTCCGACTCTGTTCCTTTTGGCGCACTTTTTAAAGATCTGCTGCCTCTGTGTTTTCTCTCTCTCTGGTCTCTGACTCTGTTCCTTTTGGCGCACTTTTTAAAGATCTGCTGCCTCTGTGTTTTCTCTCTCTCTCTGATCTCCGACTCTGTTCCTTTTGGCGCACTTTTTAAAGATCTGCTGCCTCGATGTTTTCTCTCTCTCTCTCTGGTCTCTGACTCTGTTCCTTTTGGCGCACTTTTTAAAGCTCTGCTCCCACTGTGTTTTCTCTCTCTCTCTCTCTCTCTGGTCTCTAACTCTGTTCCTTTTGGCGCACTTTTTAAAGATCTGCTGCCTCTGTGTTTTCTCTCTCTCTCTGATCTCCGACTCTGTTCCTTTTGGTGCACTTTTTAAAGATCTGCTGCCTCTATGTTTTCTCTCTCTCTCTCTGGTCTCTGACTCTGTTCCTTTTGGCGCACTTTTTAAAGCTCTGCTCCCACTGTGTTTTCTCTCTCTCTCTCTCTCTCTGGTCTCTGACTCTGTTCCTTTTGGCGCACTTTTTAAAGATCTGCTGCCTCTGTGTTTTCTCTCTCTCTCTCTGGTCTCTGACTCTGTTCCTTTTGGCGCACTTTTTAAAGATCTGCTGCCTCTGTGTTTTCTCTCTCTCTCTATGATCTCCGACTCTGTTCCTTTTGGCGCACTTTTTAAAGATCTGCTGCCTCTGTGTTTTCTCTCTCTCTCTCTGATCTCCGACTCTGTTCCTTTTGGCGCACTTTTTAAAGATCTGCTGCCTCTGTGTTTTCTCTCTCTCTCTCTGATCTCCGACTCTGTTCCTTTTGGCGCACTTTTTAAAGATCTGCTGCCTCTGTGTTTTCTCTCTCTCTCTCTGGTCTCTGACTCTGTTCCTTTTGGCGCACTTTTTAAAGATCTGCTGCCTCTGTGTTTTCTCTCTCTCTCTCTGGTCTCTGACTCTGTTCCTTTTGGCGCACTTTTTAAAGATCTGCTGCCTCTGTGTTTTCTCTCTCTCTCTCTGATCTCCGACTCTGTTCCTTTGGCTCACTTTTTAAAGATCTGCTGCCTCTGTGTTTTCTCTCTCTCTCTGGTCTCTGACTCTGTTCCTTTTGGCGCACTTTTTAAAGATCTGCTGCCTCTGTGTTTTCTCTCTCTCTCTGATCTCCGACTCTGTTCCTTTTGGTGCACTTTTTAAAGATCTGCTGCCTCTATGTTTTCACTCTCTCTCTCTGTGATCTCCGACTCTGTTCCTTTGGCTCACTTTTTAAAGATCTGCTGCCTCTGTGTTTTCTCTCTCTCTCTGGTCTCTGACTCTGTTCCTTTTGGCGCACTTTTTAAAGATCTGCTGCCTCTGTGTTTTCTCTCTCTCTCTGATCTCCGACTCTGTTCCTTTTGGTGCACTTTTTAAAGATCTGCTGCCTCTATGTTTTCTCTCTCTCTCTCTGGTCTCTGACTCTGTTCCTTTTGGCGCACTTTTTAAAGCTCTGCTCCCACTGTGTTTTCTCTCTCTCTCTCTCTCTCTGGTCTCTGACACTGTTCCTTTTGGCGCACTTTTTAAAGATCTGCTGCCTCTGTGTTTTCTCTCTCTCTCTCTGATCTCCGACTCTGTTCCTTTTGGCGCACTTTTTAAAGATCTGCTGCCTCTGTGTTTTCTCTCTCGCTCTCTGGTCTCTGACTCTGTTCCTTTTGGCGCACTTTTTAAAGATCTGCTGCCTCTGTGTTTTCTCTCTCTCTCTATGATCTCCGACTCTGTTCCTTTTGGCGCACTTTTTAAAGATCTGCTGCCTCTGTGTTTTCTCTCTCTCTCTCTGATCTCCGACTCTGTTCCTTTTGGCGCACTTTTTAAAGATCTGCTGCCTCTGTGTTTTCTCTCTCTCTCTCTGATCTCCGACTCTGTTCCTTTTGGCGCACTTTTTAAAGATCTGCTGCCTCTGTGTTTTCTCTCTCTCTCTCTGGTCTCTGACTCTGTTCCTTTTGGCGCACTTTTTAAAGATCTGCTGCCTCTGTGTTTTCTCTCTCTCTCTCTGGTCTCTGACTCTGTTCCTTTTGGCGCACTTTTTTAAGATCTGCTGCCTCTGTGTTTTCTCTCTCTCTCTCTGATCTCCGACTCTGTTCCTTTGGCTCACTTTTTAAAGATCTGCTGCCTCTGTGTTTTCTCTCTCTCTCTGGTCTCTGACTCTGTTCCTTTTGGCGCACTTTTGAAAGATCTGCTGCCTCTGTGTTTTCTCTCTCTCTCTGATCTCCGACTCTGTTCCTTTTGGTGCACTTTTTAAAGATCTGCTGCCTCTATGTTTTCTCTCTCTCTCTCTGATCTCCGACTCTGTTCCTTTGGCTCACTTTTTAAAGATCTGCTGCCTCTGTGTTTTCTCTCTCTCTCTGGTCTCTGACTCTGTTCCTTTTGGCGCACTTTTTAAAGATCTGCTGCCTCTGTGTTTTCTCTCTCTCTCTGATCTCCGACTCTGTTCCTTTTGGTGCACTTTTTAAAGATCTGCTGCCTCTATGTTTTCTCTCTCTCTCTCTGGTCTCTGACTCTGTTCCTTTTGGCGCACTTTTTAAAGCTCTGCTCCCACTGTGTTTTCTCTCTCTCTCTCTCTCTCTGGTCTCTGACTCTGTTCCTTTTGGCGCACTTTTTAAAGATCTGCTGCCTCTGTGTTTTCTCTCTCTCTCTCTGATCTCCGACTCTGTTCCTTTTGGCGCACTTTTTAAAGATCTGCTGCCTCTGTGTTTTCTCTCTCTCTCTCTGGTCTCTGACTCTGTTCCTTTTGGCGCACTTTTTAAAGATCTGCTGCCTCTGTGTTTTCTCTCTCTCTCTCTGATCTCCGACTCTGTTCCTTTTGGCGCACTTTTTAAAGATCTGCTGCCTCTGTGTTTTCTCTCTCTCTCTGGTCTCTGACTCTGTTCCTTTTGGCGCACTTTTTAAAGATCTGCTGCCTCTGTGTTTTCTCTCTCTCTCTCTGATCTCCGACTCTGTTCCTTTTGGTGCACTTTTTAAAGATCTGCTGCCTCTATGTTTTCTCTCTCTCTCTCTGGTCTCTGACTCTGTTCCTTTTGGCGCACTTTTTAAAGATCTGCTGCCTCTGTGTTTTCTCTCTCTCTCTCTGATCTCCGACTCTGTTCCTTTTGGCGCACTTTTTAAAGATCTGCTGCCTCTGTGTTTTCTCTCTCGCTCTCTGGTCTCTGACTCTGTTCCTTTTGGCGCACTTTTTAAAGATCTGCTGCCTCTGTGTTTTCTCTCTCTCTCTCTGATCTCCGACTCTGTTCCTTTTGGCGCACTTGTTAAAGATCTGCTGCCTCTGTGTTTTCTCTCTCTCTCTGGTCTCTGACTCTGTTCCCTTTGGCGCACTTTTTAAAGATCTGCTGCCTCTGTGTTTTCTCTCTCTCTCTCTGATCTCCGACTCTGTTCCTTTTGGCGCACTTTTTAAAGATCTGCTGCCTCTATGTTTTCTCTCTCTCTCTCTGGTCTCTGACTCTGTTCCTTTTGGCGCACTTTTTAAAGCTCTGCTCCCACTGTGTTTTCTCTCTCTCTCTCTCTCTCTCTGGTCTCTGACTCTGTTCCTTTTGGCGCACTTTTTAAAGATCTGCTGCCTCTGTGTTTTCTCTCTCTCTCTCTTGTCTCTGACTCTGTTCCTTTTGCCGCACTTTTTAAAGATCTGCTGCCTCTGTGTTTTCTCTCTCTCTCTCTGATCTCCGACTCTGTTCCTTTTAGCGCACTTTTTAAAGATCTGCTGCCTCTGTGTTTTCTCTCTCGCTCTCTGGTCTCTGACTCTGTTCCTTTTGGCGCACTTTTTAAAGATCTGCTGCCTCTGTGTTTTCTCTCTCTCTCTCTGATCTCCGACTCTGTTCCTTTTGGCGCACTTTTTAAAGATCTGCTGCCTCTGTGTTTTCTCTCTCGCTCTCTGGTCTCTGACTCTGTTCCTTTTGGCGCCCTTTTTAAAGATCTGCTGCCTCTGTGTTTTCTCTCTCTCTCTCTGATCTCCGACTCTGTTCCTTTTGGCGCACTTTTTAAAGATCTGCTGCCTCTGTGTTTTCTCTCTCTCTCTGGTCTCTGACTCTGTTCCTTTTGGCGCACTTTTTAAAGATCTGCTGCCTCTGTGTTTTCTCTCTCTCTCTCTGATCTCCGACTCTGTTCCTTTTGGCGCACTATTTAAAGATCTGCTGCCTCTGTGTGTTCTCTCTCTCTCTGGTCTCTGACTCTGTTCCTTTTGGCGCACTTTTTAAAGATCTGCTGCCTCTGTGTTTTCTCTCTCTCTCTGGTCTCTGACTCTGTTCCTTTTGGCGCACTTTTTAAAGATCTGCTGCCTCTGTGTTTTCTCTCTCTCTCTCTGATCTCCCACTCTGTTCCTTTTGGCGCGCTTTTTAAAGATCTGCTGCCTCTATGTTTTCTCTCTCTCTCTCTGGTCTCTGACTCTGTTCCTTTTGGCGCACTTTTTAAAGCTCTGCTCCCACTGTGTTTTCTCTCTCTCTCTCTCTGATCTCCGACTCTGTTCCTTTTGGCGCACTTTTTAAAGATCTGCTGCCTCTGTGTTTTCTCTCTCTCTCTCTCTGATCTCCGACTCTGTTCCTTTTGGCGCACTTTTTAAAGATCTGCTGCCTCTGTGTTTTCTCTCTCTCTCTCTCTGATCTCCGACTCTGTTCCTTTTGGCGCACTTTTTAAAGATCTGCTGCCTCTGTGTTTTCTCTCTCTCTCTGATCTCCGACTCTGTTCCTTTTGGTGCACTTTTTAAAGATCTGCTGCCTCTATGTTTTCTCTCTCTCTCTCTGGTCTCTTACTCTGTTCCTTTTGGCGCACTTTTTAAAGCTCTGCTCCCACTGTGTTTTCTCTCTCTCTCTCTCTCTCTCTGGTCTCTGACTCTGTTCCTTTTGGCGCACTTTTTAAAGATCTGCTGCCTCTGTGTTTTCTCTCTCTCTCTCTTGTCTCTGACTCTGTTCCTTTTGCCGCACTTTTTAAAGATCTGCTGCCTCTGTGTTTTCTCTCTCTCTCTCTGATCTCCGACTCTGTTCCTTTTGGCGCACTTTTTAAAGATCTGCTGCCTCTGTGTTTTCTCTCTCGCTCTCTGGTCTCTGACTCTGTTCCTTTTGGCGCACTTGTTAAAGATCTGCTGCCTCTGTGTTTTCTCTCTCTCTCTCTGATCTCCGACTCTGTTCCTTTTGCCGCACTTTTTAAAGATCTGCTGCCTCTGTGTTTTCTCTCTCTCTCTCTGATCTCCGACTCTGTTCCTTTTGGCGCACTTTTTAAAGATCTGCTGCCTCTGTGTTTTCTCTCTCGCTCTCTGGTCTCTGACTCTGTTCCTTTTGGCGCACTTGTTAAAGATCTGCTGCCTCTGTGTTTTCTCTCTCTCTCTCTGATCTCCGACTCTGTTCCTTTTGGCGCTCTTTTTAAAGATCTGCTGCCTCTGTGTTTTCTCTCTCGCTCTCTGGTCTCTGACTCTGTTCCTTTTGGCGCCCTTTTTAAAGATCTGCTGCCTCTGTGTTTTCTCTCTCTCTCTCTGATCTCCGACTCTGTTCCTTTTGGCGCACTTTTTAAAGATCTGCTGCCTCTGTGTTTTCTCTCTCTCTCTGGTCTCTGACTCTGTTCCTTTTGGCGCACTTTTTAAAGATCTGCTGCCTCTGTGTTTTCTCTCTCTCTCTCTGATCTCCGACTCTGTTCCTTTTGGCGCACTATTTAAAGATCTGCTGCCTCTGTGTGTTCTCTCTCTCTCTGGTCTCTGACTCTGTTCCTTTTGGCGCACTTTTTAAAGATCTGCTGCCTCTGTGTTTTCTCTCTCTCTCTGGTCTCTGACTCTGTTCCTTTTGGCGCACTTTTTAAAGATCTGCTGCCTCTGTGTTTTCTCTCTCTCTCTCTGGTCTCTGACTCTGTTCCTTTTGGCGCACTTTTTAAAGCTCTGCTCCCACTGTGTTTTCTCTCTCTCTCTCTCTCTCTCTGGTCTCTGACTCTGTTCCTTTTGGCGCACTTTTTAAAGATCTGCTGCCTCTGTGTTTTCTCTCTCTCTCTCTTGTCTCTGACTCTGTTCCTTTTGCCGCACTTTTTAAAGATCTGCTGCCTCTGTGTTTTCTCTCTCTCTCTCTGATCTCCGACTCTGTTCCTTTTGGCGCACTTTTTAAAGATCTGCTGCCTCTGTGTTTTCTCTCTCGCTCTCTGGTCTCTGACTCTGTTCCTTTTGGCGCACTTTTTAAAGATCTGCTGCCTCTGTGTTTTCTCTCTCGCTCTCTGGTCTCTGACTCTGTTCCTTTTGGCGCCCTTTTTAAAGATCTGCTGCCTCTGTGTTTTCTCTCTCTCTCTCTGATCTCCGACTCAGTTCCTTTTGGCGCACTTTTTAAAGATCTGCTGCCTCTGTGTTTTCTCTCTCTCTCTGGTCTCTGACTCTGTTCCTTTTGGCGCACTTTTTAAAGATCTGCTGCCTCTGTGTTTTCTCTCTCTCTCTCTGATCTCCGACTCTGTTCCTTTTGGCGCACTATTTAAAGATCTGCTGCCTCTGTGTGTTCTCTCTCTCTCTGGTCTCTGACTCTGTTCCTTTTGGCGCACTTTTTAAAGATCTGCTGCCTCTGTGTTTTCTCTCTCTCTCTGGTCTCTGACTCTGTTCCTTTTGGCGCACTTTTTAAAGATCTGCTGCCTCTGTGTTTTCTCTCTCTCTCTCTGATCTCCCACTCTGTTCCTTTTGGCGCGCTTTTTAAAGATCTGCTGCCTCTATGTTTTCTCTCTCTCTCTCTGGTCTCTGACTCTGTTCCTTTTGGCGCACTTTTTAAAGCTCTGCTCCCACTGTGTTTTCTCTCTCTCTCTCTCTGATCTCCGACTCTGTTCCTTTTGGCGCACTTTTTAAAGATCTGCTGCCTCTGTGTTTTCTCTCTCTCTCTCTCTGATCTCCGACTCTGTTCCTTTTGGCGCACTTTTTAAAGATCTGCTGCCTCTGTGTTTTCTCTCTCTCTCTCTCTGATCTCCGACTCTGTTCCTTTTGGCGCACTTTTTAAAGATCTGCTGCCTCTGTGTTTTCTCTCTCTCTCTGGTCTCTGACTCTGTTCCTTTTGGCGCACTTTTTAAAGATCTGCTGCCTCTGTGTTTTCTCTCTCTCTCTCTGATCTCCGACTCTGTTCCTTTTGGCGCACTTTTTAAAGATCTGCTGCCTCTGTGTTTTCTCTCTCTCTCTCTGGTCTCTGACTCTGTTCCTTTTGGCGCACTTTTTAAAGATCTGCTGCCTCTGTGTTTTCTCTCTCTCTCTCTGATCTCCGACTCTGTTCCTTTTGGCGCACTTTTTAAAGATCTGCTGCCTCTGTGTTTTCTCTCTCTCTCTGGTCTCTGACTCTGTTCCTTTTGGCGCACTTTTTAAAGATCTGCTGCCTCTGTGTTTTCTCTCTCTCTCTCTGATCTCCGACTCTGTTCCTTTTGGCGCACTTTTTAAAGATCTGCTGCCTCTATGTTTTCTCTCTCTCTCTCTGGTCTCTGACTCTGTTCCTTTTGGCGCACTTTTTAAAGCTCTGCTCCCACTGTGTTTTCTCTCTCTCTCTCTCTCTCTCTGGTCTCTGACTCTGTTCCTTTTGGCGCACTTTTTAAAGATCTGCTGCCTCTGTGTTTTCTCTCTCTCTCTCTTGTCTCTGACTCTGTTCCTTTTGCCGCACTTTTTAAAGATCTGCTGCCTCTATGTTTTCTCTCTCTCTCTCTGGTCTCTGACTCTGTTCCTTTTAGCACGCTTTTTAAAGCTCTGCTCCCACTGTGTTTTCTCTCTCTCTCTCTCTCTCTGGTCTCTGACTCTGATCCTTTTGGCGCACTTTTTAAAGATCTGCTGCCTCTGTGTTCTCTCTCTCTCTCTCTGATGTCTGACTCTGTTCCTTTTGGCGCACTTTTTAAAGATCTGCTGCCTCTGTGTTTTCTCTCTCTCTCTCTGATCTCCGACTCTGTTCCTTTTGGCGCACTTTTTAAAGATCTGCTGCCTCTGTGTGTTCTCCCTCTCTCTGGTCTCTGACTCTGTTCCTTTTGGCGCACTTTTTAAAGATCTGCTGCCTCTGTGTTTTCTCTCTCTCTCTGGTCTCTGACTCTGTTCCTTTTGGCACACTTTTTAAAGATCTGCTGCCTCTGTGTTTTCTCTCTCTCTCTCTGATCTCCCACTCTGTTCCTTTTGGCGCACTTTTTAAAGATCTGCTGCCTCTATATTTTCTCTCTCTCTCTCTGGTCTCTGACTCTGTTCCTTTTGGCGCACTTTTTAAAGCTCTGCTCCCACTGTGTTTTCTCTCTCTCTCTCTCTGATCTCCGACTCTGTTCCTTTTGGCGCACTTTTTAAAGTTCTGCTGCCTCTGTGTTTTCTCTCTCTCTCTCTGATCTCCGACTCTGTTCCTTTTGGCGCACTTTTTAAAGATCTGCTGCCTTTGTGTTTTCTCTCTCTCTCTCTGATCTCCGACTCTGTTCCTTTTGGCGCACTTTTTAAAGATCTGCTGCCTCTGTGTTTTCTCTCTCTCTCTGGTCTCTGACTCTGTTCCTTTTGGCGCACTTTTTAAAGATCTGCTGCCTCTGTGTTTTCTCTCTCTCTCTCTGATCTCCGACTCTGTTCCTTTTGGCGCACTTTTTAAAGATCTGCTGCCTCTATGTTTTCTCTCTCTCTCTCTGGTCTCTGACTCTGTTCCTTTTGGCGCACTTTTTAAAGCTCTGCTCCCACTGTGTTTTCTCTCTCTCTCTCTCTCTCTGGTCTCTGACTCTGTTCCTTTTGGCGCACTTTTTAAAGATCTGCTGCCTCTATGTTTTCTCTCTCTCTCTCTGGTCTCTGACTCTGTTCCTTTTGGCGCACTTTTTAAAGCTCTGCTCCCACTGTGTTTTCTCTCTCTCTCTCTCTCTCTGGTCTCTGACTCTGTTCCTTTTGGCGCACTTTTTAAAGATCTGCTGCCTCTGTGTTTTCTCTCTCTCTCTCTGATCTCCGACTCTGTTCCTTTTGGCGCACTTTTTAAAGATCTGCTGCCTCTGTGTTTTCTCTCTCTCTCTCTGGTCTCTGACTCTGTTCCTTTTGGCGCACTTTTTAAAGATCTGCTGCCTCTGTGTTTTCTCTCTCTCTCTCTGATCCCCGACTCTGTTCCTTTTGGCGCACTTTTTAAAGATCTGCTGCCTCTGTGTTTTCTCTCTCTCTCTGGTCTCTGACTCTGTTCCTTTTGGCGCACTTTTTAAAGATCTGCTGCCTCTGTGTTTTCTCTCTCTCTCTCTGATCTCCGACTCTGTTCCTTTTGGTGCACTTTTTAAAGATCTGCTGCCTCTATGTTTTCTCTCTCTCTCTCTGGTCTCTGACTCTGTTCCTTTTGGCGCACTTTTTAAAGATCTGCTGCCTCTGTGTTTTCTCTCTCTCTCTCTGATCTCCGACTCTGTTCCTTTTGGCGCACTTTTTAAAGATCTGCTGCCTCTGTGTTTTCTCTCTCGCTCTCTGGTCTCTGACTCTGTTCCTTTTGGCGCACTTTTTAAAGATCTGCTGCCTCTGTGTTTTCTCTCTCTCTCTCTGATCTCCGACTCTGTTCCTTTTGGCGCACTTTTTAAAGATCTGCTGCCTCTGTGTTTTCTCTCTCTCTCTGGTCTCTGACTCTGTTCCTTTTGGCGCACTTTTTAAAGATCTGCTGCCTCTGTGTTTTCTCTCTCTCTCTCTGATCTCCGACTCTGTTCCTTTTGGCGCACTTTTTAAAGATCTGCTGCCTCTGTGTTTTCTCTCTCTCTCTCTGGTCTCTGACTCTGTTCCTTTTGGCGCACTTTTTAAAGCTCTGCTCCCACTGTGTTTTCTCTCTCTCTCTCTCTCTCTCTGGTCTCTGACTCTGTTCCTTTTGGCGCACTTTTTAAAGATCTGCTGCCTCTGTGTTTTCTCTCCCTCTCTCTTGTCTCTGACTCTGTTCCTTTTGGCGCACTTTTTAAAGATCTGCTGCCTCTATGTTTTCTCTCTCTCTCTCTGGTCTCTGACTCTGTTCCTTTTAGCACGCTTTTTAAAGCTCTGCTCCCACTGTGTTTTCTCTCTCTCTCTCTCTCTCTGGTCTCTGACTCTGATCCTTTTGGCGCACTTTTTAAAGATCTGCTGCCTCTGTGTTTTCTCTCTCTCTCTCTGATCTCCGACTCTGTTCCTTTTGGCGCACTTTTTAAAGATCTGCTGCCTCTGTGTTTTCTCTCTCTCTCTCTGATCTCCGACTCTGTTCCTTTTGGCGCACTTTTTAAAGATCTGCTGCCTCTGTGTTTTCTCTCTCTCTCTCTGATCTCCGACTCTGTTCCTTTTGGCGCACTTTTTAAAGATCTGCTGCCTCTGAGTGTTCTCCCTCTCTCTGGTCTCTGACTCTGTTCCTTTTGGCGCACTTTTTAAAGATCTGCTGCCTCTGTGTTTTCTCTCTCTCTCTGGTCTCTGACTCTGTTCCTTTTGGCACACTTTTTAAAGATCTGCTGCCTCTGTGTTTTCTCTCTCTCTCTCTGATCTCCCACTCTGTTCCTTTTGGCGCACTTTTTAAAGATCTGCTGCCTCTATGTTTTCTCTCTCTCTCTCTGGTCTCTGACTCTGTTCCTTTTGGCGCACTTTTTAAAGCTCTGCTCCCACTGTGTTTTCTCTCTCTCTCTCTCTGATCTCCGACTCTGTTCCTTTTGGCGCACTTTTTAAAGATCTGCTGCCTCTGTGTTTTCTCTCTCTCTCTCTGATCTCCGACTCTGTTCCTTTTGGCGCACTTTTTAAAGATCTGCTGCCTTTGTGTTTTCTCTCTCTCTCTCTGATCTCCGACTCTGTTCCTTTTGGCGCACTTTTTAAAGATCTGCTGCCTCTGTGTTTTCTCTCTCTCTCTGGTCTCTGACTCTGTTCCTTTTGGCGCACTTTTTAAAGATCTGCTGCCTCTGTGTTTTCTCTCTCTCTCTCTGATCTCCGACTCTGTTCCTTTTGGCGCACTTTTTAAAGATCTGCTGCCTCTATGTTTTCTCTCTCTCTCTCTGGTCTCTGACTCTGTTCCTTTTGGCGCACTTTTTAAAGCTCTGCTCCCACTGTGTTTTCTCTCTCTCTCTCTCTCTCTGGTCTCTGACTCTGTTCCTTTTGGCGCACTTTTTAAAGATCTGCTGCCTCTGTGTTTTCTCTCTCTCTCTGGTCTCTGACTCTGTTCCTTTTGGCACACTTTTTAAAGATCTGCTGCCTCTGTGTTTTCTCTCTCTCTCTCTGATCTCCCACTCTGTTCCTTTTGGCGCACTTTTTAAAGATCTGCTGCCTCTATGTTTTCTCTCTCTCTCTCTCTGGTCTCTGACTCTGTTCCTTTTGGCGCACTTTTTAAAGCTCTGCTCCCACTGTGTTTTCTCTCTCTCTCTGATCTCCGACTCTGTTCCTTTTGGCGCACTTTTTAAAGATCTGCTGCCTCTGTGTTTTCTCTCTCTCTCTCTGATCTCCAACTCTGTTCCTTTTGGCGCACTTTTTAAAGATCTGCTGCCTTTGTGTTTTCTCTCTCTCTCTGTGATCTCCGACTCTGTTCCTTTTGGCGCACTTTTTAAAGATCTGCTGCCTCTGTGTTTTCTCTCTCTCTCTGATCTCCGACTCTGTTCCTTTTGGCGCACTTTTTAAAGATCTGCTGCCTCTGTGTTTTCTCTCTCTCTCTCTGATCTCTGACTCTGTTCCTTTTGGCGCACTTTTTAAAGAACTGCTGCCTCTGTGTTTTCTCTCTCCCTCTCTGATCTCCGACTCTGTTCCTTTTGGCGCACTTTTTAAAGATCTGCTGCCTCTGTGTTTTCTCTCTCTCTCTCTGATCTCCGACTCTGTTCCTTTTGGCGCACTTTTTAAAGATCTGCTGCCTCTGTGTTTTCTCTCTCTCTCTCTGATCTCCGACTCTGTTCCTTTTGGCGCACTTTTTAAAGATCTGCTGCCTCTGTGTGTTCTCCCTCTCTCTGGTCTCTGACTCTGTTCCTTTTGGCGCACTTTTTAAAGATCTGCTGCCTCTGTGTTTTCTCTCTCTCACTGGTCTCTGACTCTGTTCCTTTTGGCACACTTTTTAAAGATCTGCTGCCTCTGTGTTTTCTCTCTCTCTCTCTGATCTCCCACTCTGTTCCTTTTGGCGCACTTTTTAAAGATCTGCTGCCTCTATGTTTTCTCTCTCTCTCTCTGGTCTCTGACTCTGTTCCTTTTGGCGCACTTTTTAAAGATCTGCTGCCTCTGTGTTTTCTCTCTCTCTCTCTGATCTCCGACTCTGTTCCTTTTGGCGCACTTTTTAAAGATCTGCTGCCTCTATGTTTTCTCTCTCTCTCTCTGGTCTCTGACTCTGTTCCTTTTGGCGCACTTTTTAAAGCTCTGCTCCCACTGTGTTTTCTCTCTCTCTCTCTCTCTCTGGTCTCTGACTCTGTTCCTTTTGGCGCACTTTTTAAAGCTCTGCTCCCACTGTGTTTTCTCTCTCTCTCTCTGGTCTCTGACTCTGATCCTTTTGGCGCACTTTTTAAAGATCTGCTGCCTCTGTGTTTTCTCTCTCTCTCTCTGATCTCCCACTCTGTTCCTTTTGGCGCACTTTTTAAAGATCTGCTGCCTCTATGTTTTCTCTCTCTCTCTCTGATCTCCGACTCTGTTCCTTTTGGCGCACTTTTTAAAGATCTGCTGCCTCTGTGTTTTCTCTCTCTCTCTCTGATCTCCGACTCTGTTCCTTTTGGCGCACTTTTTAAAGATCTGCTGCCTCTGTGTTTTCTCTCTCTCTCTCTGATCTCCGACTCTGTTCCTTTTGGCGCACTTTTTAAAGATCTGCTGCCTCTGTGTTTTCTCTCACTCTCTGGTCTCTGACTCTGTTCCTTTTGGCACACTTTTTAAAGATCTGCTGCCTCTGTGTTTTCTCTCTCTCTCTCTGATCTCCCACTCTGTTCCTTTTGGCGCACTTTTTAAAGATCTGCTGCCTCTATGTTTTCTCTCTCTCTCTCTGGTCTCTGACTCTGTTCCTTTTGGCGCACTTTTTAAAGCTCTGCTCCCACTGTGTTTTCTCTCTCTCTCTCTCTGATCTCCGACTCTGTTCCTTTTGGCGCACTTTTTAAAGATCTGCTGCCTCTGTGTTTTCTCTCTCTCTCTCTGATCTCCGACTCTGTTCCTTTTGGCGCACTTTTTAAAGATCTGCTGCCTTTGTGTTTTCTCTCTCTCTCTCTGATCTCCGACTCTGTTCCTTTTGGCGCACTTTTTAAAGATCTGCTGCCTCTGTGTTTTCTCTCTCTCTCTGGTCTCTGACTCTGTTCCTTTTGGCGCACTTTTTAAAGATCTGCTGCCTCTGTGTTTAATCTCTCTCTCTCTGATCTCCGACTCTGTTCCTTTTGGCGCACTTTTTAAAGATCTGCTGCCTCTATGTTTTCTCTCTCTCTCTCTGGTCTCTGACTCTGTTCCTTTTGGCGCACTTTTTAAAGCTCTGCTCCCACTGTGTTTTCTCTCTCTCTCTCTCTCTCTGGTCTCTGACTCTGTTCCTTTTGGCGCACTTTTTAAAGCTCTGCTCCCACTGTGTTTTCTCTCTCTCTCTCTCTCTCTGGTCTCTGACTCTGTTCCTTTTGGCGCACTTTTTAAAGATCTGCTGCCTCTGTGTTTTCTCTCTCTCTCTCTGATCTCTGACTCTGTTCCTTTTGGCGCACTTTTTAAAGATCTGCTGCCTCTGTGTTTTCTCTCTCTCTCTCTGATCTCCGACTCTGTTCCTTTTGGCGCACTTTTTAAAGATCTGCTGCCTCTGTGTTTTCTCTCTCTCTCTCTGATCTCCGACTCTGTTCCTTTTGGCGCACTTTTTAAAGATCTGCTGCCTCTGTGTTTTCTCTCTCTCTCTCTGATCTCCGACTCTGTTCCTTTTGGCGCACTTTTTAAAGATCTGCTGCCTCTGTGTTTTCTCTCTCTCTCAGGTCTCTGACTCTGTTCCTTTTGGCACACTTTTTAAAGATCTGCTGCCTCTGTGTTTTCTCTCTCTCTCTCTGATCTCCCACTCTGTTCCTTTTGGCGCACTTTTTAAAGATCTGCTGCCTCTATGTTTTCTCTCTCTCTCTCTGGTCTCTGACTCTGTTCCTTTTGGCGCACTTTTTAAAGCTCTGCTCCCACTGTGTTTTCTCTCTCTCTCTCTCTGATCTCCGACTCTGTTCCTTTTGGCGCACTTTTTAAAGATCTGCTGCCTCTGTGTTTTCTCTCTCTCTCTCTGATCTCCGACTCTGTTCCTTTTGGCGCACTTTTTAAAGAACTGCTGCCTCTGTGTTTTCTCTCTCTCTCTCTGATCTCCGACTCTGTTCCTTTTGGCGCACTTTTTAAAGATCTGCTGCCTCTGTGTTTTCTCTCTCTCTCTCTGATCTCCGACTCTGTTCCTTTTGGCGCACTTTTTAAAGATCTGCTGCCTCTGTGTTTTCTCTCTCTCTCTCTGATCTCCGACTCTGTTCCTTTTGGCGCACTTTTTAAAGATCTGCTGCCTCTGTGTGTTCTCCCTCTCTCTGGTCTCTGACTCTGTTCCTTTTGGCGCACTTTTTAAAGATCTGCTGCCTCTGTGTTTTCTCTCTCTCACTGGTCTCTGACTCTGTTCCTTTTGGCACACTTTTTAAAGATCTGCTGCCTCTGTGTTTTCTCTCTCTCTCTCTGATCTCCCACTCTGTTCCTTTTGGCGCACTTTTTAAAGATCTGCTGCCTCTATGTTTTCTCTCTCTCTCTCTGGTCTCTGACTCTGTTCCTTTTGGCGCACTTTTTAAAGATCTGCTGCCTCTGTGTTTTCTCTCTCTCTCTCTGATCTCCGACTCTGTTCCTTTTGGCGCACTTTTTAAAGATCTGCTGCCTCTATGTTTTCTCTCTCTCTCTCTGGTCTCTGACTCTGTTCCTTTTGGCGCACTTTTTAAAGCTCTGCTCCCACTGTGTTTTCTCTCTCTCTCTCTCTCTCTGGTCTCTGACTCTGTTCCTTTTGGCGCACTTTTTAAAGCTCTGCTCCCACTGTGTTTTCTCTCTCTCTCTCTGGTCTCTGACTCTGATCCTTTTGGCGCACTTTTTAAAGATCTGCTGCCTCTGTGTTTTCTCTCTCTCTCTCTGATCTCCCACTCTGTTCCTTTTGGCGCACTTTTTAAAGATCTGCTGCCTCTATGTTTTCTCTCTCTCTCTCTGATCTCCGACTCTGTTCCTTTTGGCGCACTTTTTAAAGATCTGCTGCCTCTGTGTTTTCTCTCTCTCTCTCTGATCTCCGACTCTGTTCCTTTTGGCGCACTTTTTAAAGATCTGCTGCCTCTGTGTTTTCTCTCTCTCTCTCTGATCTCCGACTCTGTTCCTTTTGGCGCACTTTTTAAAGATCTGCTGCCTCTGTGTTTTCTCTCACTCTCTGGTCTCTGACTCTGTTCCTTTTGGCACACTTTTTAAAGATCTGCTGCCTCTGTGTTTTCTCTCTCTCTCTCTGATCTCCCACTCTGTTCCTTTTGGCGCACTTTTTAAAGATCTGCTGCCTCTATGTTTTCTCTCTCTCTCTCTGGTCTCTGACTCTGTTCCTTTTGGCGCACTTTTTAAAGCTCTGCTCCCACTGTGTTTTCTCTCTCTCTCTCTCTGATCTCCGACTCTGTTCCTTTTGGCGCACTTTTTAAAGATCTGCTGCCTCTGTGTTTTCTCTCTCTCTCTCTGATCTCCGACTCTGTTCCTTTTGGCGCACTTTTTAAAGATCTGCTGCCTTTGTGTTTTCTCTCTCTCTCTCTGATCTCCGACTCTGTTCCTTTTGGCGCACTTTTTAAAGATCTGCTGCCTCTGTGTTTTCTCTCTCTCTCTGGTCTCTGACTCTGTTCCTTTTGGCGCACTTTTTAAAGATCTGCTGCCTCTGTGTTTAATCTCTCTCTCTCTGATCTCCGACTCTGTTCCTTTTGGCGCACTTTTTAAAGATCTGCTGCCTCTATGTTTTCTCTCTCTCTCTCTGGTCTCTGACTCTGTTCCTTTTGGCGCACTTTTTAAAGCTCTGCTCCCACTGTGTTTTCTCTCTCTCTCTCTCTCTCTGGTCTCTGACTCTGTTCCTTTTGGCGCACTTTTTAAAGCTCTGCTCCCACTGTGTTTTCTCTCTCTCTCTCTCTCTCTGGTCTCTGACTCTGTTCCTTTTGGCGCACTTTTTAAAGATCTGCTGCCTCTGTGTTTTCTCTCTCTCTCTCTGATCTCTGACTCTGTTCCTTTTGGCGCACTTTTTAAAGATCTGCTGCCTCTGTGTTTTCTCTCTCTCTCTCTGATCTCCGACTCTGTTCCTTTTGGCGCACTTTTTAAAGATCTGCTGCCTCTGTGTTTTCTCTCTCTCTCTCTGATCTCCGACTCTGTTCCTTTTGGCGCACTTTTTAAAGATCTGCTGCCTCTGTGTTTTCTCTCTCTCTCTCTGATCTCCGACTCTGTTCCTTTTGGCGCACTTTTTAAAGATCTGCTGCCTCTGTGTTTTCTCTCTCTCTCTCTGATCTCCCACTCTGTTCCTTTTGGCGCACTTTTTAAAGATCTGCTGCCTCTATGTTTTCTCTCTCTCTCTCTGGTCTCTGACTCTGTTCCTTTTGGCGCACTTTTTAAAGCTCTGCTCCCACTGTGTTTTCTCTCTCTCTCTCTCTGATCTCCGACTCTGTTCCTTTTGGCGCACTTTTTAAAGATCTGCTGCCTCTGTGTTTTCTCTCTCTCTCTCTGATCTCCGACTCTGTTCCTTTTGGTGCACTTTTTAAAGATCTGCTGCCTTTGTGTTTTCTCTCTCTCTCTCTGATCTCCGACTCTGTTCCTTTTGGCGCACTTTTTAAAGATCTGCTGCCTCTGTGTTTTCTCTCTCTCTCTGGTCTCTGACTCTGTTCCTTTTGGCGCACTTTTTAAAGATCTGCTGCCTCTGTGTTTAATCTCTCTCTCTCTGATCTCCGACTCTGTTCCTTTTGGCGCACTTTTTAAAGATCTGCTGCCTCTATGTTTTCTCTCTCTCTCTCTGGTCTCTGACTCTGTTCCTTTTGGCGCACTTTTTAAAGCTCTGCTCCCACTGTGTTTTCTCTCTCTCTCTCTCTCTCTGGTCTCTGACTCTGTTCCTTTTGGCGCACTTTTTAAAGATCTGCTGCCTCTGTGTTTTCTCTCTCTCTCTGGTCTCTGACTCTGTTCCTTTTGGCGCACTTTTTAAAGATCTGCTGCCTCTATGTTTTCTCTCTCTCTCTCTGGTCTCTGACTCTGTTCCTTTTAGCACGCTTTTTAAAGCTTTGCTCCCACTGTGTTTTCTCTCTCTCTCTCTCTCTCTGGTCTCTGACTCTGTTCCTTTTGGCGCACTTTTTAAAGATCTGCTGCCTCTATGTTTTCTCTCTCTCTCTCTGGTCTCTGACTCTGTTCCTTTTAGCACGCTTTTTAAAGCTTTGCTCCCACTGTGTTTTCTCTCTCTCTCTCTCTCTCTGGTCTCTGACTCTGTTCCTTTTGGCGCACTTTTTAAAGATCTGCTGCCTCTGTGTTTTCTCTCTCTCTCTCTGATCTCTGACTCTGTTCCTTTTGGCGCACTTTTTAAAGATCTGCTGCCTCTGTGTTTTCTCTCTCTCTCTCTGATCTCCGACTCAGTTCCTTTTGGCGCACTTTTTAAAGATCTGCTGCCTCTGTGTTTTCTCTCTCTCTCTCTCATCTCCGACTCTGTTCCTTTTGGCACACTTTTTAAAGATCTGCTGCCTCTGTGTTTTCTCTCTCTCTCTCTGGTCTCTGACTCTGTTCCTTTTGGCGCACTTTTTAAAGATCTGCTGCCTCTGTGTTTTCTCTCTCTCTCTCGGATCTCCCACTCTGTTCCTTTTGGCGCACTTTTTAAAGATCTGCTGCCTCTATGTTTTCTCTCTCTCTCTCTGGTCTCTGACTCTGTTCCTTTTGGCGCACTTTTTAAAGCTCTGCTCCCACTGTGTTTTCTCTCTCTCTCTCTCTGATCTCCGACTCTGTTCCTTTTGGCGCACTTTTTAAAGATCTGCTGCCTCTGTGTTTTCTCTCTCTCTCTCTGGTCTCTGACTCTGTTCCTTTTGGCGCACTTTTTAAAGCTCTGCACCCACTGTGTTTTCTCTCTCTCTCTCTCTGATCTCCGACTCTGTTCCTTTTGGCGCACTTTTTAAAGATCTGCTGCCTCTGTGTTTTCTCTCTCTCTCTCTGATCTCCGACTCTGTTCCTTTTGGCGCACTTTTTAAAGATCTGCTGCCTCTGTGTTTTCTCTCTCTCTCTCTGATCTCCGACTCTGTTCCTTTTGGCGCACTTTTTAAAGATCTGCTGCCTCTGTGTTTTCGCTCTCTCTCTCTGATCTCCGACTCTGTTCCTTTTGGCGCACTTTTTAAAGATCTGCTGCCTCTGTGTTTTCTCTCTCTCTCTGGTCTCTGACTCTGTTCCTTTTGGCACACTTTTTAAAGATCTGCTGCCTCTGTGTTTTCTCTCTCTCTCTCTGATCTCCCACTCTGTTCCTTTTGGCGCACTTTTTAAAGATCTGCTGCCTCTATGTTTTCTCTCTCTCTCTCTGGTCTCTGACTCTGTTCCTTTTGGCGCACTTTTTAAAGCTCTGCTCCCACTGTGTTTTCTCTCTCTCTCTCTCTGATCTCCGACTCTGTTCCTTTTGGCGCACTTTTTAAAGATCTGCTGCCTCTGTGTTTTCTCTCTCTCTCTCTGATCTCCGACTCTGTTCCTTTTGGCGCACTTTTTAAAGATCTGCTGCCTTTGTGTTTTCTCTCTCTCTCTCTGATCTCCGACTCTGTTCTTTTGGCGCACTATTTAAAGATCTGCTGCCTCTGTGTTTTCTCTCTCTCTCTGGTCTCTGACTCTGTTCCTTTTGGCGCACTTTTTAAAGATCTGCTGCCTCTGTGTTTAATCTCTCTCTCTCTGATCTCCGACTCTGTTCCTTTTGGCGCACTTTTTAAAGCTCTGCTCCCACTGTGTTTTCTCTCTCTCTCTCTCTCTCTGGTCTCTGACTCTGTTCCTTTTGGCGCACTTTTTAAAGCTCTGCTCCCACTGTGTTTTCTCTCTCTCTCTCTCTCTCTGGTCTCTGACTCTGATCCTTTTGGCGCACTTTTTAAAGATCTGCTGCCTCTGTGTTTTCTCTCTCTCTCTCTGATCTCTGACTCTGTTCCTTTTGGCGCACTTTTTAAAGATCTGCTGCCTCTGTGTTTTCTCTCTCTCTCTCTGATCTCCGACTCTGTTCCTTTTGGCGCACTTTTTAAAGATCTGCTGCCTCTGTGTTTTCTCTCTCTCTCTCTGATCTCCGACTCTGTTCCTTTTGGCGCACTTTTTAAAGATCTGCTGCCTCTGTGTTTTCTCTCTCTCTCTCTGATCTCCGACTCTGTTCCTTTTGGCGCACTTTTTAAAGATCTGCTGCCTCTGTGTTTTCTCTCTCTCTCTGGTCTCTGACTCTGTTCCTTTTGGCACACTTTTTAAAGATCTGCTGCCTCTGTGTTTTCTCTCTCTCTCTCTGATCTCCCACTCTGTTCCTTTTGGCGCACTTTTTAAAGATCTGCTGCCTCTATGTTTTCTCTCTCTCTCTCTGGTCTCTGACTCTGTTCCTTTTGGCGCACTTTTTAAAGCTCTGCTCCCACTGTGTTTTCTCTCTCTCTCTCTCTGATCTCCGACTCTGTTCCTTTTGGCGCACTTTTTAAAGATCTGCTGCCTCTGTGTTTTCTCTCTCTCTCTCTGATCTCCGACTCTGTTCCTTTTGGCGCACTTTTTAAAGATCTGCTGCCTTTGTGTTTTCTCTCTCTCTCTCTGATCTCCGACTCTGTTCCTTTTGGCGCACTTTTTAAAGATCTGCTGCCTCTGTGTTTTCTCTCTCTCTCTGGTCTCTGACTCTGTTCCTTTTGGCGCACTTTTTAAAGATCTGCTGCCTCTGTGTTTAATCTCTCTCTCTCTGATCTCCGACTCTGTTCCTTTTGGCACACTTTTTAAAGATCTGCTGCCTCTATGTTTTCTCTCTCTCTCTCTGGTCTCTGACTCTGTTCCTTTTGGCGCACTTTTTAAAGCTCTGCTCCCACTGTGTTTTCTCTCTCTCTCTCTCTCTCTGGTCTCTGACTCTGTTCCTTTTGGCGCACTTTTTAAAGATCTGCTGCCTCTGTGTTTTCTCTCTCTCTCTGGTCTCTGACTCTGTTCCTTTTGGCACACTTTTTAAAGATCTGCTGCCTCTGTGTTTTCTCTCTCTCTCTCTGATCTCCCACTCTGTTCCTTTTGGCGCACTTTTTAAAGATCTGCTGCCTCTATGTTTTCTCTCTCTCTCTCTGGTCTCTGACTCTGTTCCTTTTGGCGCACTTTTTAAAGCTCTGCTCCCACTGTGTTTTCTCTCTCTCGCTGATCTCCGACTCTGTTCCTTTTGGCGCACTTTTTAAAGATCTGCTGCCTCTGTGTTTTCTCTCTCTCTCTCTGATCTCCAACTCTGTTCCTTTTGGCGCACTTTTTAAAGATCTGCTGCCTTTGTGTTTTCTCTCTCTCTCTCTGATCTCCGACTCTGTTCCTTTTGGCGCACTTTTTAAAGATCTGCTGCCTCTGTGTTTTCTCTCTCTCTCTGATCTCCGACTCTGTTCCTTTTGGCGCACTTTTTAAAGATCTGCTGCCTCTGTGTTTTCTCTCTCTCTCTCTGATCTCTGACTCTGTTCCTTTTGGCGCACTTTTTAAAGATCTGCTGCCTCTGTGTTTTCTCTCTCTCTCTCTGATCTCCGACTCTGTTCCTTTTGGCGCACTTTTTAAAGATCTGCTGCCTCTGTGTTTTCTCTCTCTCTCTCTGATCTCCGACTCTGTTCCTTTTGGCGCACTTTTTAAAGATCTGCTGCCTCTGTGTTTTCTCTCTCTCTCTCTGATCTCCGACTCTGTTCCTTTTGGCGCACTTTTTAAAGATCTGCTGCCTCTGTGTGTTCTCCCTCTCTCTGGTCTCTGACTCTGTTCCTTTTGGCGCACTTTTTAAAGATCTGCTGCCTCTGTGTTTTCTCTCTCTCTCTCTGATCTCCCACTCTGTTCCTTTTGGCGCACTTTTTAAAGATCTGCTGCCTCTATGTTGTCTCTCTCTCTCTCTGGTCTCTGACTCTGTTCCTTTTGGCGCACTTTTTAAAGCTCTGCTCCCACTGTGTTTTCTCTCTCTCTCTCTCTCTCTGGTCTCTGACTCTGATCCTTTTGGCGCACTTTTTAAAGATCTGCTGCCTCTGTGTTTTCTCTCTCTCTCTCTGATCTCTGACTCTGTTCCTTTTGGCGCACTTTTTAAAGATCTGCTGCCTCTGTGTTTTCTCTCTCTCTCTCTGATCTCCGACTCTGTTCCTTTTGGCGCACTTTTTAAAGATCTGCTGCCTCTGTGTTTTCTCTCTCTCTCTCTGATCTCCGACTCTGTTCCTTTTGGCGCACTTTTTAAAGATCTGCTGCCTCTGTGTTTTCTCTCTCTCTCTCTGATCTCCGACTCTGTTCCTTTTGGCGCACTTTTTAAAGATCTGCTGCCTCTGAGTGTTCTCCCTCTCTCTGGTCTCTGACTCTGTTCCTTTTGGCGCACTTTTTAAAGATCTGCTGCCTCTGTGTTTTCTCTCTCTCTCTGGTCTCTGACTCTGTTCCTTTTGGCACACTTTTTAAAGATCTGCTGCCTCTGTGTTTTCTCTCTCTCTCTCTGATCTCCCACTCTGTTCCTTTTGGCGCACTTTTTAAAGATCTGCTGCCTCTATGTTTTCTCTCTCTCTCTCTGGTCTCTGACTCTGTTCCTTTTGGCGCACTTTTTAAAGCTCTGCTCCCACTGTGTTTTCTCTCTCTCTCTCTCTGATCTCCGACTCTGTTCCTTTTGGCGCACTTTTTAAAGATCTGCTGCCTCTGTGTTTTCTCTCTCTCTCTGGTCTCTGACTCTGTTCCTTTTGGCGCACTTTTTAAAGATCTGCTGCCTCTGTGTTTTCTCTCTCTCTCTCTGATCTCCGACTCTGTTCCTTTTGGCGCACTTTTTAAAGATCTGCTGCCTCTCTGTTTTCTCTCTCTCTCTCTGGTCTCTGACTCTGTTCCTTTTGGCGCACTTTTTAAAGCTCTGCTCCCACTGTGTTTTCTCTCTCTCTCTCTCTCTCTGGTCTCTGACTCTGTTCCTTTTGGCGCACTTTTTAAAGATCTGCTGCCTCTGTGTTTTCTCTCTCTCTCTGGTCTCTGACTCTGTTCCTTTTGGCACACTTTTTAAAGATCTGCTGCCTCTGTGTTTTCTCTCTCTCTCTCTGATCTCCCACTCTGTTCCTTTTGGCGCACTTTTTAAAGATCTGCTGCCTCTATGTTTTCTCTCTCTCTCTCTGGTCTCTGACTCTGTTCCTTTTGGCGCACTTTTTAAAGCTCTGCTCCCACTGTGTTTTCTCTCTCTCTCTGATCTCCGACTCTGTTCCTTTTGGCGCACTTTTTAAAGATCTGCTGCCTCTGTGTTTTCTCTCTCTCTCTCTGATCTCCAACTCTGTTCCTTTTGGCGCACTTTTTAAAGATCTGCTGCCTTTGTGTTTTCTCTCTCTCTCTCTGATCTCCGACTCTGTTCCTTTTGGCGCACTTTTTAAAGATCTGCTGCCTCTGTGTTTTCTCTCTCTCTCTGATCTCCGACTCTGTTCCTTTTGGCGCACTTTTTAAAGATCTGCTGCCTCTGTGTTTTCTCTCTCTCTCTCTGATCTCTGACTCTGTTCCTTTTGGCGCACTTTTTAAAGATCTGCTGCCTCTGTGTTTTCTCTCTCTCTCTCTGATCTCCCACTCTGTTCCTTTTGGCGCACTTTTTAAAGATCTGCTGCCTCTATGTTTTCTCTCTCTCTCTCTGGTCTCTGACTCTGTTCCTTTTGTCGCACTTTTTAAAGCTCTGCTCCCACTGTGTTTTCTCTCTCTCTCTCTCTCTCTGATCTCCGACTCTGTTCCTTTTGGTGCACTTTTTAAAGATCTGCTGCCTCTGTGTTTTCTCTCTCTCTCTCTGATCTCCGACTCTGTTCCTTTTGGCGCACTTTTTAAAGATCTGCTGCCTTTGTGTTTTCTCTCTCTCTCTCTGATCTCCGACTCTGTTCCTTTTGGCGCACTTTTTAAAGATCTGCTGCCTCTGTGTTTTCTCTCTCTCTCTGGTCTCTGACTCTGTTCCTTTTGGCGCACTTTTTAAAGATCTGCTGCCTCTGTGTTTAATCTCTCTCTCTCTGATCTCCGACTCTGTTCCTTTTGGCGCACTTTTTAAAGATCTGCTGCCTCTATGTTTTCTCTCTCTCTCTCTGGTCTCTGACTCTGTTCCTTTTGGCGCACTTTTTAAAGCTCTGCTCCCACTGTGTTTTCTCTCTCTCTCTCTCTCTCTGGTCTCTGACTCTGTTCCTTTTGGCGCACTTTTTAAAGCTCTGCTCCCACTGTGTTTTCTCTCTCTCTCTCTCTCTCTGGTCTCTGACTCTGATCCTTTTGGCGCACTTTTTAAAGATCTGCTGCCTCTGTGTTTTCTCTCTCTCTCTCTGATCTCCCACTCTGTTCCTTTTGGCGCACTTTTTAAAGATCTGCTGCCTCTATGTTTTCTCTCTCTCTCTCTGGTCTCTGACTCTGTTCCTTTTGGCGCACTTTTTAAAGCTCTGCTCCCACTGTGTTTTCTCTCTCTCTCTCTCTGATCTCCGACTCTGTTCCTTTTGGCGCACTTTTTAAAGATCTGCTGCCTCTGTGTTTTCTCTCTCTCTCTCTGATCTCCGACTCTGTTCCTTTTGGCGCACTTTTTAAAGATCTGCTGCCTTTGTGATTTCTCTCTCTCTCTCTGATCTCCGACTCTGTTCCTTTTGGCGCACTTTTTAAAGATCTGCTGCCTCTGTGTTTTCTCTCTCTCTCTGATCTCCGACTCTGTTCCTTTTGGCGCACTTTTTAAAGATCTGCTGCCTCTGTGTTTTCTCTCTCTCTCTCTGATCTCTGACTCTGTTCCTTTTGGCGCACTTTTTAAAGATCTGCTGCCTCTGTGTTTTCTCTCTCTCTCTCTGATCTCCGACTCTGTTCCTTTTGGCGCACTTTTTAAAGATCTGCTGCCTCTGTGTTTTCTCTCTCTCTCTCTGATCTCCGACTCTGTTCCTTTTGGCGCACTTTTTAAAGATCTGCTGCCTCTGTGTTTTCTCTCTCTCTCTCTGATCTCCGACTCTGTTCCTTTTGGCTCACTTTTTAAAGATCTGCTGCCTCTGTGTGTTCTCCCTCTCTCTGGTCTCTGACTCTGTTCCTTTTGGCGCACTTTTTAAAGATCTGCTGCCTCTGTGTTTTCTCTCTCTCTCTGGTCTCTGACTCTGTTCCTTTTGGCACACTTTTTAAAGATCTGCTGCCTCTGTGTTTTCTCTCTCTCTCTCTGATCTCCCACTCTGTTCCTTTTGGCGCACTTTTTAAAGATCTGCTGCCTCTATGTTTTCTCTCTCTCTCTCTGGTCTCTGACTCTGTTCCTTTTGGCGCACTTTTTAAAGATCTGCTGCCTCTGTGTTTTCTCTCTCTCTCTCTGATCTCCGACTCTGTTCCTTTTGGCGCACTTTTTAAAGATCTGCTGCCTCTGTGTGTTCTCCCTCTCTCTGGTCTCTGACTCTGTTCCTTTTGGCGCACTTTTTAAAGATCTGCTGCCTCTGTGTTTTCTCTCTCTCTCTGGTCTCTGACTCTGTTCCTTTTGGCACACTTTTTAAAGATCTGCTGCCTCTGTGTTTTCTCTCTCTCTCTGGTCTCTGACTCTGTTCCTTTTGGCACACTTTTTAAAGATCTGCTGCCTCTGTGTTTTCTCTCTCTCTCTCTGATCTCCCACTCTGTTCCTTTTGGCGCACTTTTTAAAGATCTGCTGCCTCTATGTTTTCTCTCTCTCTCTCTGGTCTCTGACTCTGTTCCTTTTGGCGCACTTTTTAAAGCTCTGCTCCCACTGTGTTTTCTCTCTCTCTCTGATCTCCGACTCTGTTCCTTTTGGCGCACTTTTTAAAGATCTGCTGCCTCTGTGTTTTCTCTCTCTCTCTCTGATCTCCAACTCTGTTCCTTTTGGCGCACTTTTTAAAGATCTGCTGCCTCTGTGTTTTCTCTCTCTCTCTGATCTCCGACTCTGTTCCTTTTGGCGCACTTTTTAAAGATCTGCTGCCTCTGTGTTTTCTCTCTCTCTCTCTGATCTCTGACTCTGTTCCTTTTGGCGCACTTTTTAAAGATCTGCTGCCTCTGTGTTTTCTCTCTCTCTCTCTGATCTCCGACTCTGTTCCTTTTGGCGCACTTTTTAAAGATCTGCTGCCTCTGTGTTTTCTCTCTCTCTCTCTGATCTCCGACTCTGTTCCTTTTGGCGCACTTTTTAAAGATCTGCTGCCTCTGTGTTTTCTCTCTCTCTCTCTGATCTCCGACTCTGTTCCTTTTGGCGCACTTTTTAAAGATCTGCTGCCTCTGTGTGTTCTCCCTCTCTCTGGTCTCTGACTCTGTTCCTTTTGGCGCACTTTTTAAAGATCTGCTGCCTCTGTGTTTTCTCTCTCTCTCTGGTCTCTGACTCTGTTCCTATTGGCACACTTTTTAAAGATCTGCTGCCTCTGTGTTTTCTCTCTCTCTCTCTGATCTCCCACTCTGTTCCTTTTGGCGCACTTTTTAAAGATCTGCTGCCTCTATGTTTTCTCTCTCTCTCTCTGGTCTCTGACTCTGTTCCTTTTGGCGCACTTTTTAAAGATCTGCTGCCTCTGTGTTTTCTCTCTCTCTCTCTGATCTCCGACTCTGTTCCTTTTGGCGCACTTTTTAAAGATCTGCTGCCTCTATGTTTTCTCTCTCTCTCTCTGGTCTCTGACTCTGTTCCTTTTGGCGCACTTTTTAAAGCTCTGCTCCCACTGTGTTTTCTCTCTCTCTCTCTCTCTCTGGTCTCTGACTCTGTTCCTTTTGGAGCTCTTTTTAAAACTCTGCTCCCACTGTGTTTTCTCTCTCTCTCTCTCTCTCTGGTCTCTGACTCTGATCCTTTTGGCGCACTTTTTAAAGATCTGCTGCCTCTGTGTTTTCTCTCTCTCTCTCTGATCTCTGACTCTGTTCCTTTTGGCGCACTTTTTAAAGATCTGCTGCCTCTGTGTTTTCTCTCTCTCTCTCTGATCTCCGACTCTGTTCCTTTTGGCGCACATTTAAAGATCTGCTGCCTCTGTGTTTTCTCTCTCTCTCTCTGATCTCCGACTCTGTTCCTTTTGGCGCACATTTAAAGATCTGCTGCCTCTGTGTTTTCTCTCTCTCTCTCTGATCTCCGACTCTGTTCCTTTTGGCGCACTTTTTAAAGATCTGCTGCCTCTGTGTGTTCTCCCTCTCTCTGGTCTCTGACTCTGTTCATTTTGGCGCACTTTTTAAAGATCTGCTGCCTCTGTGTTTTCTCTCTCTCTCTGGTCTCTGACTCTGTTCCTTTTGGCACACTTTTTAAAGATCTGCTGCCTCTATGTTTTCTATCTCTCTCTCTGGTCTCTGACTCTGTTCCTTTTGGCGCACTTTTTAAAGCTCTGCTCCCACTGTGTTTTCTCTCTCTCTCTCTCTGATCTCCGACTCTGTTCCTTTTGGCGCACTTTTTCAAGATCTGCTGCCTCTGTGTTTTCTCTCTCTCTCTCTGATCTCCGACTCTGTTCCTTTTGGCGCACTTTTTAAAGATCTGCTGCCTTTGTGTTTTCTCTCTCTCTCTCTGATCTCCGACTCTGTTCCTTTTGGCGCACTTTTTAAAGATCTGCTGCCTCTATGTTTTCTCTCTCTCTCTCTGGTCTCTGACTCTGTTCCTTTTGGCGCACTTTTTAAAGATCTGCTGCCTCTATGTTTTCTCTCTCTCTCTCTGGTCTCTGACTCTGTTCCTTTTGGCGCACTTTTTAAAGCTCTGCTCCCACTGTGTTTTCTCTCTCTCTCTCTCTGATCTCCGACTCTGTTCCTTTTGGCGCACTTTTTAAAGATCTGCTGCCTCTGTGTTTTCTCTCTCTCTCTCTGATCTCCGACTCTGTTCCTTTTGGCGCACTTTTTAAAGATCTGCTGCCTTTGTGTTTTCTCTCTCTCTCTCTGATCTCCGACTCTGTTCCTTTTGGCGCACTTTTTAAAGATCTGCTGCCTCTGTGTTTTCTCTCTCTCTCTGGTCTCTGACTCTGTTCCTTTTGGCGCACTTTTTAAAGATCTGCTGCCTCTGTGTTTAATCTCTCTCTCTCTGATCTCCGACTCTGTTCCTTTTGGCGCAATTTTTAAAGATCTGCTGCCTCTATGTTTTCTCTCTCTCTCTCTGGTCTCTGACTCTGTTCCTTTTGGCTCACTTTTTAAAGCTCTGCTCCCACTGTGTTTTCTCTCTCTCTCTCTCTCTCTGGTCTCTGACTCTGTTCCTTTTGGCGCACTTTTTAAAGCTCTGCTCCCACTGTGTTTTCTCTCTCTCTCTCTCTCTCTGGTCTCTGACTCTGATCCTTTTGGCGCACTTTTTAAAGATCTGCTGCCTCTGTGTTTTCTCTCTCTCTCTCTGATCTCCCACTCTCTTCCTTTTGGCGCACTTTTTAAAGATCTGCTGCCTCTATGTTTTCTCTCTCTCTCTCTGGTCTCTGACTCTGTTCCTTTTGGCGCACTTTTTAAAGCTCTGCTCCCACTGTGTTTTCTCTCTCTCTCTCTCTGATCTCCGACTCTGTTCCTTTTGGCGCACTTTTTAAAGATCTGCTGCCTCTGTGTTTTCTCTCTCTCTCTCTGATCTCCGACTCTGTTCCTTTTGGCGCACTTTTTAAAGATCTGCTGCCTTTGCGTTTTCTCTCTCTCTCTCTGATCTCCGACTCTGTTACTTTTGGCGCACTTTTTAAAGATCTGCTGCCTCTGTGTTTTCTCTCTCTCTCTGATCTCCGACTCTGTTCCTTTTGGCGCACTTTTTAAAGATCTGCTGCCTCTGTGTTTTCTCTCTCTCTCTCTGATCTCTGACTCTGTTCCTTTTGGCGCACTTTTTAAAGATCTGCTGCCTCTGTGTTTTCTCTCTCTCTCTCTGATCTCCGACTCTGTTCCTTTTGGCGCACTTTTTAAAGATCTGCTGCCTCTGTGTTTTCTCTCTCTCTCTCTGATCTCCGACTCTGTTCCTTTTGGCGCACTTTTTAAAGATCTGCTGCCTCTGTGTTTTCTCTCTCTCTCTCTGATCTCCGACTCTGTTCCTTTTGGCGCACTTTTTAAAGATCTGCTGCCTCTGTGTGTTCTCCCTCTCTCTGGTCTCTGACTCTGTTCCTTTTGGCGCACTTTTTAAAGATCTGCTGCCTCTGTGTTTTCTCTCTCTCTCTGGTCTCTGACTCTGTTCCTTTTGGCACACTTTTTAAAGATCTGCTGCCTCTGTGTTTTCTCTCTCTCTCTCTGATCTCCCACTCTGTTCCTTTTGGCGCACTTTTTAAAGATCTGCTGCCTCTATGTTTTCTCTCTCTCTCTCTGGTCTCTGACTCTGTTCCTTTTGGCGCACTTTTTAAAGATCTGCTGCCTCTGTGTTTTCTCTCTCTCTCTCTGATCTCCGACTCTGTTCCTTTTGGCGCACTTTTTAAAGATCTGCTGCCTCTGTGTGTTCTCCCTCTCTCTGGTCTCTGACTCTGTTCCTTTTGGCGCACTTTTTAAAGATCTGCTGCCTCTGTGTTTTCTCTCTCTCTCTGGTCTCTGACTCTGTTCCTTTTGGCACACTTTTTAAAGATCTGCTGCCTCTGTGTTTTCTCTCTCTCTCTCTGATCTTCCACTCTGTTCCTTTTGGCGCACTTTTTAAAGATCTGCTGCCTCTATGTTTTCTCTCTCTCTCTCTGGTCTCTGACTCTGTTCCTTTTGGCGCACTTTTTAAAGCTCTGCTCCCACTGTGTTTTCTCTCTCTCTCTCTCTGATCTCCGACTCTGTTCCTTTTGGCGCACTTTTTAAAGATCTGCTGCCTCTGTGTTTTCTCTCTCTCTCTCTGATCTCCGACTCTGTTCCTTTTGGCGCACTTTTTAAAGATCTGCTGCCTTTGTGTTTTCTCTCTCTCTCTCTGATCTCCGACTCTGTTCCTTTTGGCGCACTTTTTAAAGATCTGCTGCCTCTGTGTTTTCTCTCTCTCTCTGATCTCCGACTCTGTTCCTTTTGGCGCACTTTTTAAAGATCTGCTGCCTCTGTGTTTTCTCTCTCTCTCTCTGATCTCCGACTCTGTTCCTTTTGGCGCACTTTTTAAAGATCTGCTGCCTCTATGTTTTCTCTCTCCCTCTCTGGTCTCTGACTCTGTTCCTTTTGGCGCACTTTTTAAAGATCTGCTGCCTCTGTGTTTTCTCTCTCTCTCTCTGATCTCCGACTCTGTTCCTTTTGGCGCACTTTTTAAAGATCTGCTGCCACTCTGTTTTCTCTCTCTCTCTCTGGTCTCTGACTCTGTTCCTTTTGGCGCACTTTTTAAAACTCTGCTCCCACTGTGTTTTCTCTCTCTCTCTCTCTCTCTGGTCTCTGACTCTGTTCCTTTTGGCGCACTTTTTAAAGCTCTGCTCCCACTGTGTTTTCTCTCTCTCTCTCTCTCTCTCTGGTCTCTGACTCTGTTCCTTTTGGCGCACTTTTTAAAGATCTGCTGCCTCTATGTTTTCTCTCTCTCTCTCTGGTCTCTGACTCTGTTCCTTTTGGCGCACTTTTTAAAGCTCTGCTCCCACTGTGTTTTCTCTCTCTCTCTCTCTCTCTGGTCTCTGACTCTGTTCCTTTTGGCGCACTTTTTAAAGATCTGCTGCCTCTGTGTTTTCTCTCTCTCTCTCTGATCTCCGACTCTGTTCCTTTTGGCGCACTTTTTAAAGATCTGCTGCCTCTGTGTTTTCTCTCTCTCTCTCTGGTCTCTGACTCTGTTCCTTTTGGCGCACTTTTTAAAGATCTGCTGCCTCTGTGTTTTCTCTCTCTCTCTCTCTCTCTGGTCTCTGACTCTGTTCCTTTTGGCGCACTTTTTAAAGATCTGCTGCCTCTGTGTTTTCTCTCTCTCTCTGGTCTCTGACTCTGTTCCTTTTGGCACACTTTTTAAAGATCTGCTGCCTCTGTGTTTTCTCTCTCTCTCTCTGATCTCCCACTCTGTTCCTTTTGGCGCACTTTTTAAAGATCTGCTGCCTCTATGTTTTCTCTCTCTCTCTCTGGTCTCTGACTCTGTTCCTTTTGGCGCACTTTTTAAAGCTCTGCTCCCACTGTGTTTTCTCTCTCTCTCTGATCTCCGACTCTGTTCCTTTTGGCGCACTTTTTAAAGATCTGCTGCCTCTGTGTTTTCTCTCTCTCTCTCTGATCTCCAACTCTGTTCCTTTTGGCGCACTTTTTAAAGATCTGCTGCCTCTGTGTTTTCTCTCTCTCTCTGATTTCCGACTCTGTTCCTTTTGGCGCACTTTTTAAAGATCTGCTGCCTCTGTGTTTTCTCTCTCTCTCTCTGATCTCTGACTCTGTTCCTTTTGGCGCACTTTTTAAAGATCTGCTGCCTCTGTGTTTTCTCTCTCTCTCTCTGATCTCCGACTCTGTTCCTTTTGGCGCACTTTTTAAAGATCTGCTGCCTCTGTGTTTTCTCTCTCTCTCTCTGATCTCCGACTCTGTTCCTTTTGGCGCACTTTTTAAAGATCTGCTGCCTCTGTGTTTTCTCTCTCTCTCTCTGATCTCCGACTCTGTTCCTTTTGGCGCACTTTTTAAAGATCTGCTGCCTCTGTGTGTTCTCCCTCTCTCTGGTCTCTGACTCTGTTCCTTTTGGCGCACTTTTTAAAGATCTGCTGCCTCTGTGTGTTCTCCCTCTCTCTGGTCTCTGACTCTGTTCCTTTTGGCGCACTTTTTAAAGATCTGCTGCCTCTGTGTTTTCTCTCTCTCTCTGGTCTCTGACTCTGTTCCTTTTGGCACACTTTTTAAAGATCTGCTGCCTCTGTGTTTTCTCTCTCTCTCTCTGATCTTCCACTCTGTTCCTTTTGGCGCACTTTTTAAAGATCTGCTGCCTCTATGTTTTCTCTCTCTCTCTCTGGTCTCTGACTCTGTTCCTTTTGGCGCACTTTTTAAAGCTCTGCTCCCACTGTGTTTTCTCTCTCTCTCTCTCTGATCTCCGACTCTGTTCCTTTTGGCGCACTTTTTAAAGATCTGCTGCCTCTGTGTTTTCTCTCTCTCTCTCTGATCTCCGACTCTGTTCCTTTTGGCGCACTTTTTAAAGATCTGCTGCCTTTGTGTTTTCTCTCTCTCTCTCTGATCTCCGACTCTGTTCCTTTTGGCGCACTTTTTAAAGATCTGCTGCCTCTGTGTTTTCTCTCTCTCTCTGATCTCCGACTCTGTTCCTTTTGGCGCACTTTTTAAAGATCTGCTGCCTCTGTGTTTTCTCTCTCTCTCTCTGATCTCCGACTCTGTTCCTTTTGGCGCACTTTTTAAAGATCTGCTGCCTCTATGTTTTCTCTCTCCCTCTCTGGTCTCTGACTCTGTTCCTTTTGGCGCACTTTTTAAAGATCTGCTGCCTCTGTGTTTTCTCTCTCTCTCTCTGATCTCCGACTCTGTTCCTTTTGGCGCACTTTTTAAAGATCTGCTGCCACTCTGTTTTCTCTCTCTCTCTCTGGTCTCTGACTCTGTTCCTTTTGGCGCACTTTTTAAAACTCTGCTCCCACTGTGTTTTCTCTCTCTCTCTCTCTCTCTGGTCTCTGACTCTGTTCCTTTTGGCGCACTTTTTAAAGCTCTGCTCCCACTGTGTTTTCTCTCTCTCTCTCTCTCTCTGGTCTCTGACTCTGTTCCTTTTGGCGCACTTTTTAAAGATCTGCTGCCTCTATGTTTTCTCTCTCTCTCTCTGGTCTCTGACTCTGTTCCTTTTGGCGCACTTTTTAAAGCTCTGCTCCCACTGTGTTTTCTCTCTCTCTCTCTCTCTCTGGTCTCTGACTCTGTTCCTTTTGGCGCACTTTTTAAAGATCTGCTGCCTCTGTGTTTTCTCTCTCTCTCTCTGATCTCCGACTCTGTTCCTTTTGGCGCACTTTTTAAAGATCTGCTGCCTCTGTGTTTTCTCTCTCTCTCTCTGGTCTCTGACTCTGTTCCTTTTGGCGCACTTTTTAAAGATCTGCTGCCTCTGTGTTTTCTCTCTCTCTCTCTCTCTCTGGTCTCTGACTCTGTTCCTTTTGGCGCACTTTTTAAAGATCTGCTGCCTCTGTGTTTTCTCTCTCTCTCTGGTCTCTGACTCTGTTCCTTTTGGCACACTTTTTAAAGATCTGCTGCCTCTGTGTTTTCTCTCTCTCTCTCTGATCTCCCACTCTGTTCTTTTTGGCGCACTTTTTAAAGATCTGCTGCCTCTATGTTTTCTCTCTCTCTCTCTGGTCTCTGACTCTGTTCCTTTTGGCGCACTTTTTAAAGCTCTGCTCCCACTGTGTTTTCTCTCTCTCTCTGATCTCCGACTCTGTTCCTTTTGGCGCACTTTTTAAAGATCTGCTGCCTCTGTGTTTTCTCTCTCTCTCTCTGATCTCCAACTCTGTTCCTTTTGGCGCACTTTTTAAAGATCTGCTGCCTCTGTGTTTTCTCTCTCTCTCTGATCTCCGACTCTGTTCCTTTTGGCGCACTTTTTAAAGATCTGCTGCCTCTGTGTTTTCTCTCTCTCTCTCTGATCTCTGACTCTGTTCCTTTTGGCGCACTTTTTAAAGATCTGCTGCCTCTGTGTTTTCTCTCTCTCTCTCTGATCTCCGACTCTGATCCTTTTGGCGCACTTTTTAAAGATCTGCTGCCTCTGTGTTTTCTCTCTCTCTCTCTGATCTCCGACTCTGTTCCTTTTGGCGCACTTTTTAAAGATCTGCTGCCTCTGTGTTTTCTCTCTCTCTCTCTGATCTCCGACTCTGTTCCTTTTGGCGCACTTTTTAAAGATCTGCTGCCTCTGTGTGTTCTCCCTCTCTCTGGTCTCTGACTCTGTTCCTTTTGGCGCACTTTTTAAAGATCTGCTGCCTCTGTGTTTTCTCTCTCTCTCTGGTCTCTGACTCTGTTCCTTTTGGCACACTTTTTAATGATCTGCTGCCTCTGTGTTTTCTCTCTCTCTCTCTGATCTCCGACTCTGTTCCTTTTGGCGCACTTTTTAAAGATCTGCTGCCTCTATGTTTTCTCTCTCTCTCTCTGGTCTCTGACTCTGTTCCTTTTGGCGCACTTTTTAAAGCTCTGCTCCCACTGTGTTTTCTCTCTCTCTCTCTCTCTCTGGTCTCTGACTCTGTTCCTTTTGGCGCACTTTTTAAAGCTCTGCTCCCACTGTGTTTTCTCTCTCTCTCTCTCTCTCTGGTCTCTGACTCTGATCCTTTTGGCGCACTTTTTAAAGATCTGCTGCCTCTGTGTTTTCTCTCTCTCTCTCTCTGGTCTCTGACTCTGTTCCTTTTGGCGCACTTTTTAAAGATCTGCTGCCTCTGTGTTTTCTCTCTCTCTCTCTGATCTCCGACTCTGTTCCGTTTGGCGCACTTTTTAAAGATCTGCTGCCTCTGTGTTTTCTCTCTCTCTCTCTGATCTCCAACTCTGTTCCTTTTGGCGCACTTTTTAAAGATCTGCTGCCTCTGTGTTTTCTCTCTCTCTCTCTGATCTCCGACTCTGTTCCTTTTGGCGCACTTTTTAAAGATCTGCTGCCTCTGTGTTTTCTCTCTCTCTCTGGTCTCTGACTCTGTTCCTTTTGGCACACTTTTTAAAGATCTGCTGCCTCTGTGTTTTCTCTCTCTCTCTCTGATCTCCCACTCTGTTCCTTTTGGCGCACTTTTTAAAGATCTGCTGCCTCTATGTTTTCTCTCTCTCTCTCTGGTCTCTGACTCTGTTCCTTTTGGCGCACTTTTTAAAGCTCTGCTCCCACTGTGTTTTCTCTCTCTCTCTCTCTGATCTCCGACTCTGTTCCTTTTGGCGCACTTTTTAAAGATCTGCTGCCTCTGTGTTTTCTCTCTCTCTCTCTGATCTCCGACTCTGTTCCTTTTGGCGCACTTTTTAAAGATCTGCTGCCTTTGTGTTTTCTCTCTCTCTCTCTGATCTCCGACTCTGTTCCTTTTGGCGCACTTTTTAAAGATCTGCTGCCTCTGTGTTTTCTCTCTCTCTCTGGTCTCTGACTCTGTTCCTTTTGGCGCACTTTTTAAAGATCTGCTGCCTCTGTGTTTAATCTCTCTCTCTCTGATCTCCGACTCTGTTCCTTTTGGCGCACTTTTTAAAGATCTGCTGCCTCTATGTTTTCTCTCTCTCTCTCTGGTCTCTGACTCTGTTCCTTTTGGCGCACTTTTTAAAGCTCTGCTCCCACTGTGTTTTCTCTCTCTCTCTCTCTCTCTGGTCTCTGACTCTGTTCCTTTTGGCGCACTTTTTAAAGCTCTGCTCCCACTGTGTTTTCTCTCTCTCTCTCTCTCTCTGGTCTCTGACTCTGATCCTTTTGGCGCACTTTTTAAAGATCTGCTGCCTCTGTGTTTTCTCTCTCTCTCTCTGATCTCCCACTCTGTTCCTTTTGGCGCACTTTTTAAAGATCTGCTGCCTCTATGTTTTCTCTCTCTCTCTCTGGTCTCTGACTCTGTTCCTTTTGGCGCACTTTTTAAAGCTCTGCTCCCACTGTGTTTTCTCTCTCTCTCTCTCTGATCTCCGACTCTGTTCCTTTTGGCGCACTTTTTAAAGATCTGCTGCCTCTGTGTTTTCTCTCTCTCTCTCTGATCTCCGACTCTGTTCCTTTTGGCGCACTTTTTAAAGATCTGCTGCCTCTGTGTTTTCTCTCTCTCTCTCTGATCTCCGACTCTGTTCCTTTTGGCGCACTTTTTAAAGATCTGCTGCCTCTGTGTTTTCTCTCTCTCTCTCTGATCTCCGACTCTGTTCCTTTTGGCGCACTTTTTAAAGATCTGCTGCCTCTGTGTGTTCTCCCTCTCTCTGGTCTCTGACTCTGTTCCTTTTGGCGCACTTTTTAAAGATCTGCTGCCTCTGTGTTTTCTCTCTCTCTCTGGTCTCTGACTCTGTTCCTTTTGGCACACTTTTTAAAGATCTGCTGCCTCTGTGTTTTCTCTCTCTCTCTCTGATCTCCCACTCTGTTCCTTTTGGCGCACTTTTTAAAGATCTGCTGCCTCTATGTTTTCTCTCTCTCTCTCTGGTCTCTGACTCTGTTCCTTTTGGCGCACTTTTTAAAGATCTGCTGCCTCTGTGTTTTCTCTCTCTCTCTCTGATCTCCGACTCTGTTCCTTTTGGCGCACTTTTTAAAGATCTGCTGCCTCTGTGTGTTCTCCCTCTCTCTGGTCTCTGACTCTGTTCCTTTTGGCGCACTTTTTAAAGATCTGCTGCCTCTGTGTTTTCTCTCTCTCACTGGTCTCTGACTCTGTTCCTTTTGGCACACTTTTTAAAGATCTGCTGCCTCTGTGTTTTCTCTCTCTCTCTCTGATCTCCCACTCTGTTCCTTTTGGCGCACTTTTTAAAGATCTGCTGCCTCTATGTTTTCTCTCTCTCTCTCTGGTCTCTGACTCTGTTCCTTTTGGCGCACTTTTTAAAGCTCTGCTGCCTCTGTGTTTTCTCTCTCTCTCTCTGATCTCCGACTCTGTTCCTTTTGGCGCACTTTTTAAAGATCTGCTGCCTTTGTGTTTTCTCTCTCTCTCTCTGATCTCCGACTCTGTTCCTTTTGGCGCACTTTTTAAAGATCTGCTGCCTCTGTGTTTTCTCTCTCTCTCTGATCTCCGACTCTGTTCCTTTTGGCGCACTTTTTAAAGATCTGCTGCCTCTGTGTTTTCTCTCTCTCTCTGGTCTCTGACTCTGTTCCTTTTGGCACACTTTTTAAAGATCTGCTGCCTCTGTGTTTTCTCTCTCTCTCTCTGATCTCCCACTCTGTTCCTTTTGGCGCACTTTTTAAAGATCTGCTGCCTCTATGTTTTCTCTCTCTCTCTCTGGTCTCTGACTCTGTTCCTTTTGGCGCACTTTTTAAAGATCTGCTGCCTCTGTGTTTTCTCTCTCTCTCTCTGATCTCCGACTCTGTTCCTTTTGGCGCACTTTTTAAAGATCTGCTGCCTCTGTGTGTTCTCCCTCTCTCTGGTCTCTGACTCTGTTCCTTTTGGCGCACTTTTTAAAGATCTGCTGCCTCTGTGTTTTCTCTCTCTCACTGGTCTCTGACTCTGTTCCTTTTGGCACACTTTTTAAAGATCTGCTGCCTCTGTGTTTTCTCTCTCTCTCTCTGATCTCCCACTCTGTTCCTTTTGGCGCACTTTTTAAAGATCTGCTGCCTCTATGTTTTCTCTCTCTCTCTCTGGTCTCTGACTCTGTTCCTTTTGGCGCACTTTTTAAAGCTCTGCTGCCTCTGTGTTTTCTCTCTCTCTCTCTGATCTCCGACTCTGTTCCTTTTGGCGCACTTTTTAAAGATCTGCTGCCTTTGTGTTTTCTCTCTCTCTCTCTGATCTCCGACTCTGTTCCTTTTGGCGCACTTTTTAAAGATCTGCTGCCTCTGTGTTTTCTCTCTCTCTCTGATCTCCGACTCTGTTCCTTTTGGCGCACTTTTTAAAGATCTGCTGCCTCTGTGTTTTCTCTCTCTCTCTCTGATCTCCGACTCTGTTCCTTTTGGCGCACTTTTTAAAGATCTGCTGCCTCTATGTTTTCTCTCTCCCTCTCTGGTCTCTGACTCTGTTCCTTTTGGCGCACTTTTTAAAGATCTGCTGCCTCTGTGTTTTCTCTCTCTCTCTCTGATCTCCGACTCTGTTCCTTTTGGCGCACTTTTTAAAGATCTGCTGCCACTCTGTTTTCTCTCTCTCTCTCTGGTCTCTGACTCTGTTCCTTTTGGCGCACTTTTTAAAACTCTGCTCCCACTGTGTTTTCTCTCTCTCTCTCTCTCTCTGGTCTCTGACTCTGTTCCTTTTGGCGCACTTTTTAAAGCTCTGCTCCCACTGTGTTTTCTCTCTCTCTCTCTCTCTCTGGTCTCTGACTCTGTTCCTTTTGGCGCACTTTTTAAAGATCTGCTGCCTCTATGTTTTCTCTCTCTCTCTCTGGTCTCTGACTCTGTTCCTTTTGGCGCACTTTTTAAAGCTCTGCTCCCACTGTGTTTTCTCTCTCTCTCTCTCTCTCTGGTCTCTGACTCTGTTCCTTTTGGCGCACTTTTTAAAGATCTGCTGCCTCTGTGTTTTCTCTCTCTCTCTCTGATCTCCGACTCTGTTCCTTTTGGCGCACTTTTTAAAGATCTGCTGCCTCTGTGTTTTCTCTCTCTCTCTCTGGTCTCTGACTCTGTTCCTTTTGGCGCACTTTTTAAAGATCTGCTGCCTCTGTGTTTTCTCTCTCTCTCTCTCTCTCTGGTCTCTGACTCTGTTCCTTTTGGCGCACTTTTTAAAGATCTGCTGCCTCTGTGTTTTCTCTCTCTCTCTGGTCTCTGACTCTGTTCCTTTTGGCACACTTTTTAAAGATCTGCTGCCTCTGTGTTTTCTCTCTCTCTCTCTGATCTCCCACTCTGTTCCTTTTGGCGCACTTTTTAAAGATCTGCTGCCTCTATGTTTTCTCTCTCTCTCTCTGGTCTCTGACTCTGTTCCTTTTGGCGCACTTTTTAAAGCTCTGCTCCCACTGTGTTTTCTCTCTCTCTCTGATCTCCGACTCTGTTCCTTTTGGCGCACTTTTTAAAGATCTGCTGCCTCTGTGTTTTCTCTCTCTCTCTCTGATCTCCAACTCTGTTCCTTTTGGCGCACTTTTTAAAGATCTGCTGCCTCTGTGTTTTCTCTCTCTCTCTGATCTCCGACTCTGTTCCTTTTGGCGCACTTTTTAAAGATCTGCTGCCTCTGTGTTTTCTCTCTCTCTCTCTGATCTCTGACTCTGTTCCTTTTGGCGCACTTTTTAAAGATCTGCTGCCTCTGTGTTTTCTCTCTCTCTCTCTGATCTCCGACTCTGATCCTTTTGGCGCACTTTTTAAAGATCTGCTGCCTCTGTGTTTTCTCTCTCTCTCTCTGATCTCCGACTCTGTTCCTTTTGGCGCACTTTTTAAAGATCTGCTGCCTCTGTGTTTTCTCTCTCTCTCTCTGATCTCCGACTCTGTTCCTTTTGGCGCACTTTTTAAAGATCTGCTGCCTCTGTGTGTTCTCCCTCTCTCTGGTCTCTGACTCTGTTCCTTTTGGCGCACTTTTTAAAGATCTGCTGCCTCTGTGTTTTCTCTCTCTCTCTGGTCTCTGACTCTGTTCCTTTTGGCACACTTTTTAATGATCTGCTGCCTCTGTGTTTTCTCTCTCTCTCTCTGATCTCCGACTCTGTTCCTTTTGGCGCACTTTTTAAAGATCTGCTGCCTCTATGTTTTCTCTCTCTCTCTCTGGTCTCTGACTCTGTTCCTTTTGGCGCACTTTTTAAAGCTCTGCTCCCACTGTGTTTTCTCTCTCTCTCTCTCTCTCTGGTCTCTGACTCTGTTCCTTTTGGCGCACTTTTTAAAGCTCTGCTCCCACTGTGTTTTCTCTCTCTCTCTCTCTCTCTGGTCTCTGACTCTGATCCTTTTGGCGCACTTTTTAAAGATCTGCTGCCTCTGTGTTTTCTCTCTCTCTCTCTCTGGTCTCTGACTCTGTTCCTTTTGGCGCACTTTTTAAAGATCTGCTGCCTCTGTGTTTTCTCTCTCTCTCTCTGATCTCCGACTCTGTTCCGTTTGGCTCACTTTTTAAAGATCTGCTGCCTCTGTGTTTTCTCTCTCTCTCTCTGATCTCCAACTCTGTTCCTTTTGGCGCACTTTTTAAAGATCTGCTGCCTCTGTGTTTTCTCTCTCTCTCTCTGATCTCCGACTCTGTTCCTTTTGGCGCACTTTTTAAAGATCTGCTGCCTCTGTGTTTTCTCTCTCTCTCTGGTCTCTGACTCTGTTCCTTTTGGCACACTTTTTAAAGATCTGCTGCCTCTGTGTTTTCTCTCTCTCTCTCTGATCTCCCACTCTGTTCCTTTTGGCGCACTTTTTAAAGATCTGCTGCCTCTATGTTTTCTCTCTCTCTCTCTGGTCTCTGACTCTGTTCCTTTTGGCGCACTTTTTAAAGCTCTGCTCCCACTGTGTTTTCTCTCTCTCTCTCTCTGATCTCCGACTCTGTTCCTTTTGGCGCACTTTTTAAAGATCTGCTGCCTCTGTGTTTTCTCTCTCTCTCTCTGATCTCCGACTCTGTTCCTTTTGGCGCACTTTTTAAAGATCTGCTGCCTTTGTGTTTTCTCTCTCTCTCTCTGATCTCCGACTCTGTTCCTTTTGGCGCACTTTTTAAAGATCTGCTGCCTCTGTGTTTTCTCTCTCTCTCTGGTCTCTGACTCTGTTCCTTTTGGCGCACTTTTTAAAGATCTGCTGCCTCTGTGTTTAATCTCTCTCTCTCTGATCTCCGACTCTGTTCCTTTTGGCGCACTTTTTAAAGATCTGCTGCCTCTATGTTTTCTCTCTCTCTCTCTGGTCTCTGACTCTGTTCCTTTTGGCGCACTTTTTAAAGCTCTGCTCCCACTGTGTTTTCTCTCTCTCTCTCTCTCTCTGGTCTCTGACTCTGATCCTTTTGGCGCACTTTTTAAAGATCTGCTGCCTCTGTGTTTTCTCTCTCTCTCTCTGATCTCCGACTCTGTTCCTTTTGGCGCACTTTTTAAAGATCTGCTGCCTCTGTGTTTTCTCTCTCTCTCTCTGGTCTCTGACTCTGTTCCTTTTGGCGCACTTTTTAAAGCTCTGCTCCCACTGTGTTTTCTCTCTCTCTCTCTCTGATCTCCGACTCTGTTCCTTTTGGCGCACTTTTTAAAGATCTGCTGCCTCTGTGTTTTCTCTCTCTCTCTCTGATCTCCGACTCTGTTCCTTTTGGCGCACTTTTTAAAGATCTGCTGCCTTTGTGTTTTCTCTCTCTCTCTCTGATCTCCGACTCTGTTCCTTTTGGCGCACTTTTTAAAGATCTGCTGCCTCTGTGTTTTCTCTCTCTCTCTGATCTCCGACTCTGTTCCTTTTGGCGCACTTTTTAAAGATCTGCTGCCTCTGTGTTTTCTCTCTCTCTCTCTGATCTCTGACTCTGTTCCTTTTGGCGCACTTTTTAAAGATCTGCTGCGTCTGTGTTTTCTCTCTCTCTCTCTGATCTCCGACTCTGTTCCTTTTGGCGCACTGTTTAAAGATCTGCTGCCTCTGTGTTTTCTCTCTCTCTCTCTGATCTCCGACTCTGTTCCTTTTGGCGCACTTTTTAAAGATCTGCTGCCTCTGTGTTTTCTCTCTCTCTCTCTGATCTCCGACTCTGTTCCTTTTGGCGCACTTTTTAAAGATCTGCTGCCTCTGTGTGTTCTCCCTCTCTCTGGTCTCTGACTCTGTTCCTTTTGGCGCACTTTTTAAAGATCTGCTGCCTCTGTGTTTTCTCTCTCTCTCTGGTCTCTGACTCTGTTCCTTTTGGCACACTTTTTAAAGATCTGCTGCCTCTGTGTTTTCTCTCTCTCTCTCTGATCTCCCACTCTGTTCCTTTTGGCGCACTTTTTAAAGATCTGCTGCCTCTATGTTTTCTCTCTCTCTCTCTGGTCTCTGACTCTGTTCCTTTTGGCGCACTTTTTAAAGATCTGCTGCCTCTGTGTTTTCTCTCTCTCTCTCTGATCTCCGACTCTGTTCCTTTTGGCGCACTTTTTAAAGATCTGCTGCCTCTGTGTGTTCTCCCTCTCTCTGGTCTCTGACTCTGTTCCTTTTGGCGCACTTTTTAAAGATCTGCTGCCTCTGTGTTTTCTCTCTCTCACTGGTCTCTGACTCTGTTCCTTTTGGCACACTTTTTAAAGATCTGCTGCCTCTGTGTTTTCTCTCTCTCTCTCTGATCTCCCACTCTGTTCCTTTTGGCGCACTTTTTAAAGATCTGCTGCCTCTATGTTTTCTCTCTCTCTCTCTGGTCTCTGACTCTGTTCCTTTTGGCGCACTTTTTAAAGCTCTGCTCCCACTGTGTTTTCTCTCTCTCTCTCTCTGATCTCCGACTCTGTTCCTTTTGGCGCACTTTTTAAAGATCTGCTGCCTCTGTGTTTTCTCTCTCTCTCTCTGATCTCCGACTCTGTTCCTTTTGGCGCACTTTTTAAAGATCTGCTGCCTCTGTGTTTTCTCTCTCTCTCTCTGATCTCCCACTCTGTTCCTTTTGGCGCACTTTTTAAAGATCTGCTGCCTCTATGTTTTCTCTCTCTCTCTCTGGTCTCTGACTCTGTTCCTTTTGGCGCACTTTTTAAAGCTCTGCTCCCACTGTGTTTTCTCTCTCTCTCTGATCTCCGACTCTGTTCCTTTTGGCGCACTTTTTAAAGATCTGCTGCCTCTGTGTTTTCTCTCTCTCTCTCTGATCTCCAACTCTGTTCCTTTTGGCGCACTTTTTAAAGATCTGCTGCCTTTGTGTTTTCTCTCTCTCTCTCTGATCTCCGACTCTGTTCCTTTTGGCGCTCTTTTTAAAGATCTGCTGCCTCTGTGTTTTCTCTCTCTCTCTGATCTCCGACTCTGTTCCTTTTGGCGCACTTTTTGAAGATCTGCTGCCTCTGTGTTTTCTCTCTCTCTCTCTGATCTCTGACTCTGTTCCTTTTGGCGCACTTTTTAAAGATCTGCTGCCTCTGTGTTTTCTCTCTCTCTCTCTGATCTCCGACTCTGTTCCTTTTGGCGCACTTTTTAAAGATCTGCTGCCTCTGTGTGTTCTCCCTCTCTCTGGTCTCTGACTCTGTTCCTTTTGGCGCACTTTTTAAAGATCTGCTGCCTCTGTGTTTTCTCTCTCTCTCTGGTCTCTGACTCTGTTCCTATTGGCACACTTTTTAAAGATCTGCTGCCTCTGTGTTTTCTCTCTCTCTCTCTGATCTCCCACTCTGTTCCTTTTGGCGCACTTTTTAAAGATCTGCTGCCTCTATGTTTTCTCTCTCTCTCTCTGGTCTCTGACTCTGTTCCTTTTGGCGCACTTTTTAAAGATCTGCTGCCTCTGTGTTTTCTCTCTCTCTCTCTGATCTCCGACTCTGTTCCTTTTAACGCACTTTTTAAAGATCTGCTGCCTCTATGTTTTCTCTCTCTCTCTCTGGTCTCTGACTCTGTTCCTTTTGGCGCACTTTTTAAAGCTCTGCTCCCACTGTGTTTTCTCTCTCTCTCTCTCTCTCTGGTCTCTGACTCTGATCCTTTTGGCGCACTTTTTAAAGATCTGCTGCCTCTGTGTTTTCTCTCTCTCTCTCTGATCTCTGACTCTGTTCCTTTTGGCGCACTTTTTAAAGATCTGCTGCCTCTGTGTTTTCTCTCTCTCTCTCTGATCTCCGACTCTGTTCCTTTTGGCGCACTTTTTAAAGATCTGCTGCCTCTGTGTTTTCTCTCTCTCTCTCTGATCTCCGACTCTGTTCCTTTTGGCGCACTTTTTAAAGATCTGCTGCCTCTGTGTTTTCTCTCTCTCTCTCTGATCTCCGACTCTGTTCCTTTTGGCGCACTTTTTAAAGATCTGCTGCCTCTGTGTGTTCTCCCTCTCTCTGGTCTCTGACTCTGTTCCTTTTGGCGCACTTTTTAAAGATCTGCTGCCTCTGTGTTTTCTCTCTCTCTCTGGTCTCTGACTCTGTTCCTTTTGGCACACTTTTTAAAGATCTGCTGCCTCTGTGTTTTCTCTCTCTCTCTCTGATCTCCCACTCTGTTCCTTTTGGCGCACTTTTTAAAGATCTGCTGCCTCTATGTTTTCTCTCTCTCTCTCTGGTCTCTGACTCTGTTCCTTTTGGCGCACTTTTTAAAGCTCTGCTCCCACTGTGCTTTCTCTCTCTCTCTCTCTGATCTCCGACTCTGTTCCTTTTGGCGCACTTTTTCAAGATCTGCTGCCTCTGTGTTTTCTCTCTCTCTCTCTGATCTCCGACTCTGTTCCTTTTGGCGCACTTTTTAAAGATCTGCTGCCTTTGTGTTTTCTCTCTCTCTCTCTGATCTCCGACTCAGTTCCTTTTGGCGCACTTTTTAAAGATCTGCTGCCTCTGTGTTTTCTCTCTCTCTCTGGTCTCTGACTCTGTTCCTTTTGGCGCACTTTTTAAAGATCTGCTGCCTCTGTGTTTTCTCTCTCTCTCTCTGATCTCCGACTCTGTTCCTTTTGGCGCACTTTTTAAAGATCTGCTGCCTCTATGTTTTCTCTCTCTCTCTCTGGTCTCTGACTCTGTTCGTTTTGGCGCACTTTTTAAAGCTCTGCTCCCACTGTGTTTTCTCTCTCTCTCTCTCTCTGGTCTCTGACTCTGTTCCTTTTGGCGCACTTTTTAAAGATCTGCTGCCTCTGTGTTTTCTCTCTCTCTCTGGTCTCTGACTCTGTTCCTTTTGGCACACTTTTTAAAGATCTGCTGCCTCTGTGTTTTCTCTCTCTCTCTCTGATCTCCCACTCTGTTCCTTTTGGCGCACTTTTTAAAGATCTGCTGCCTCTATGATTACTCTCTCTCTCTCTCTGGTCTCTGACTCTGTTCCTTTTGCCGCACTTTTTAAAGCTCTGCTCCCACTGTGTTTTCTCTCTCTCTCTCTCTGATCTCCGACTCTGTTCCTTTTGGCGCACTTTTTAAAGATCTGCTGCCTCTGTGTTTTCTCTCTCTCTCTCTGATCTCCGACTCTGTTCCTTTTGGCGCACTTTTTAAAGATCTGCTGCCTTTGTGTTTTCTCTCTCTCTCTCTGATCTCCGACTCTGTTCCTTTTGGCGCACTTTTTAAAGATCTGCTGCCTCTGTGTTTTCTCTCTCTCTCTGATCTCCGACTCTGTTCCTTTTGGCGCACTTTTTAAAGATCTGCTGCCTCTGTGTTTTCTCTCTCTCTCTCTGATCTCCGACTCTGTTCCTTTTGGCGCACTTTTTAAAGATCTGCTGCCTCTGTGTGTTCTCCCTCTCTCTGGTCTCTGACTCTGTTCCTTTTGGCGCACTTTTTAAAGATCTGCTGCCTCTGTGTTTTCTCTCTCTCTCTGGTCTCTGACTCTGTTCCTTTTGGCACACTTTTTAAAGATCTGCTGCCTCTGTGTTTTCTCTCTCTCTCTCTGATCTCCGACTCTGTTCCTTTTGGCGCACTTTTTAAAGATCTGCTGCCTCTCTGTTTTCTCTCTCTCTCTCTGGTCTCTGACTCTGTTCCTTTTGGCGCACTTTTTAAAACTCTGCTCCCACTGTGTTTTCTCTCTCTCTCTCTCTCTCTGGTCTCTGACTCTGTTCCTTTTGGCGCACTTTTTAAAGATCTGCTGCCTCTATGTTTTCTCTCTCTCTCTCTGGTCTCTGACTCTGTTCCTTTTGGCGCACTTTTTAAAGCTCTGCTCCCACTGTGTTTTCTCTCTCTCTCTCTCTCTCTGGTCTCTGACTCTGTTCCTTTTGGCGCACTTTTTAAAGATCTGCTGCCTCTGTGTTTTCTCTCTCTCTCTCTGATCTCCGACTCTGTTCCTTTTGGCGCACTTTTTAAAGATCTGCTGCCTCTGTGTTTTCTCTCTCTCTCTCTGGTCTCTGACTCTGTTCCTTTTGGCGCACTTTTTAAAGATCTGCTGCCTCTGTGTTTTCTCTCTCTCTCTCTGATCTCCGACTCTGTTCCTTTTGGCGCACTTTTTAAAGATCTGCTGCCTCTGTGTTTTCTCTCTCTCTCTGGTCTCTGACTCTGTTCCTTTTGCCGCACTTTTTAAAGATCTGCTGCCTCTATGTTTTCTCTCTCTCTCTCTGGTCTCTGACTCTGTTCCTTTTAGCAAGCTTTTTAAACTCTGCCCCCACTGTGTTTTCTCTCTCTCTCTCTCTCTCTGGTCTCTGACTCTGATCCTTTTGGCGCACTTTTTAAAGATCTGCTGCCTCTGTGTTTTCTCTCTCTCTCTCTGATCTCTGACTCTGTTCCTTTTGGCGCACTTTTTAAAGATCTGCTGCCTCTGTGTTTTCTCTCTCTCTCTCTGATCTCCGACTCTGTTCCTTTTGGCGCACTTTTTAAAGATCTGCTGCCTCTGTGTTTTCTCTCTCTCTCTCTGATCTCCGACTCTGTTCCTTTTGGCGCACTTTTTAAAGATCTGCTGCCTCTGTGTTTTCTCTCTCTCTCTCTGATCTCCGACTCTGTTCCTTTTGGCGCACTTTTTAAAGATCTGCTGCCTCTGTGTGTTCTCCCTCTCTCTGGTCTCTGACTCTGTTCCTTTTGGCGCACTTTTTAAAGATCTGCTGCCTCTGTGTTTTCTCTCTCTCTCTGGTCTCTGACTCTGTTCCTTTTGGCACACTTTTTAAAGATCTGCTGCCTCTGTGTTTTCTCTCTCTCTCTCTGATCTCCCACTCTGTTCCTTTTGGCGCACTTTTTAAAGATCTGCTGCCTCTATGTTTTCTCTCTCTCTCTCTGGTCTCTGACTCTGTTCCTTTTGGCGCACTTTTTAAAGATCTGCTGCCTCTGTGTTTTCTCTCTCTCTCTCTGACCTCCGACTCTGTTCCTTTTGGCGCACTTTTTAAAGATCTGCTGCCTCTGTGTTTTCTCTCTCTCTCTCTGGTCTCTGACTCTGTTCCTTTTGGCGCACTTTTTAAAGATCTGCTGTCTCTATGTTTTCTCTCTCTCTCTCTGGTCTCTGACTCTGTTCCTTTTAGCACGCTTTTTAAAGCTCTGCTCCCACTGTGTTTTCTCTCTCTCTCTCTCTCTGGTCTCTGACTCTGATCCTTTTGGCGCACTTTTTAAAGATCTGCTGCCTCTGTGTTTTCTCTCTCTCTCTCTGATCTCTGACTCTGTTCCCTTTGGCGCACTTTTGAAAGATCTGCTGCCTCTGTGTTTTCTCTCTCTCTCTCTGATCTCCGACTCTGTTCCGTTTGGCGCACTTTTTAAAGATCTGCTGCCTCTGTGTTTTCTCTCTCTCTCTCTGATCTCCGACTCTGTTCCTTTTGGCGCACTTTTTAAAGATCTGCTGCCTCTGTGTTTTCTCTCTCTCTCTCTGATCACCGACTCTGTTCCTTTTGGCGCACTTTTTAAAGATCTGCTGCCTCTGTGTGTTCTCCCTCTCTCTGGTCTCTGACTCTGTTCCTTTTGGCGCACTTTTTAAAGATCTGCTGCCTCTGTGTTTTCTGCCTCTCTCTGGTCTCTGACTCTGTTCCTTTTGGCACACTTTTTAAAGATCTGCTGCCTCTGTGTTTTCTCTCTCTCTCTCTGATCTCCCACTCTGTTCCTTTTGGCGCACTTTTTAAAGATCTGCTGCCTCTATGTTTTCTCTCTCTCTCTCTGGTCTCTGACTCTGTTCCTTTTGGCGCACTTTTTAAAGCTCTGCTCCCACTGTGTTTTCTCTCTCTCTCTCTCTGATCTCCGACTCTGTTCCTTTTGGCGCACTTTTTAAAGATCTGCTGCCTCTCTGTTTTCTCTCTCTCTCTCTGATCTCCGACTCTGTTCCTTTTGGCGCACTTTTTAAAGATCTGCTGCCTCTGTGTTTTCTCTCTCTCTCTCTGATCTCCGACTCTGTTCCTTTTGGCGCACTTTTTAAAGATCTGCTGCCTCTGTGTTTTCTCTCTCTCTCTGGTCTCTGACTCTGTTCCTTTTGCGCACTTTTTAAAGATCTGCTGCCTCTGTGTTTTCTCTCTCTCTCTCTGATCTCCGACTCTGTTCCTTTTGGCGCACTTTTTAAAGATCTGCTGCCTCTATGTTTTTTCTCTCTCTCTCTGGTCTCTGACTCTGTTCCTTTTGGCGCACTTTTTAAAGCTCTGCTCCCACTGTGTTTTCTCTCTCTCTCTCTCTCTCTGGTCTCTGACTCTGTTCCTTTTGGCGGACTTTTTAACGATCTGCTGCCTCTGTATTTTCTATCTCTCTCTCTGGTCTCTGACTCTGTTCCTTTTGGCGCACTTTTTAAAGATCTGCTGCCTCTATGTTTTCTCTCTCTCTCTCTGGTCTCTGACTCTGTTCCTTTTAGCACGCTTTTTAAAGCTCTGCTCCCACTGTGTTTTCTCTCTCTCTCTCTCTCTCTGGTCTCTGACTCTGTTCCTTTTGGCGCACTTTTTAAAGATCTGCTGCCTCTGTGTTTTCTCTCTCTCTCTCTGATCTCTGACTCTGTTCCTTTTGGCGCACTTTTTAAAGATCTGCTGCCTCTGTGTTTTCTCTCTCTCTCTCTGATCTGCGACTCAGTTCCTTTTGGCGCACTTTTTAAAGATCTGCTGCCTCTGTGTTTTCTCTCCCTCTCTCTCATCTCCGACTCTGTTCCTTTTGGCACACTTTTTAAAGATCTGCTGCCTCTGTGTTTTCTCTCTCTCTCTCTGGTCTCTGACTCTGTTCCTTTTGGCGCACTTTTTAAAGATCTGCTGCCTCTGTGTTTTCTCTCTCTCTCTCGGATCTCCCACTCTGTTCCTTTTGGCACACTTTTTAAAGATCTGCTGCCTCTATGTTTTCTCTCTCTCTCTCTGGTCTCTGACTCTGTTCCTTTTGGCGCACTTTTTAAAGCTCTGCTCCCACTGTGTTTTCTCTCTCTCTCTCTCTGATCTCCGACTCTATTCCTTTTGGCGCACTTTTTAAAGATCTGCTGCCTCTGTGTTTTCTCTCTCTCTCTCTGATCTCCGACTCTGTTCCTTTTGGCGCACTTTTTAAAGATCTGCTGCCTCTGTGTTTTCTCTCTCTCTCTGGTCTCTGACTCTGTTCCTTTTGGCGCACTTTTTAAAGATCTGCTGCCTCTGTGTTTTCTCTCTCTCTCTCTGATCTCCGACTCTGTTCCTTTTGGCGCACTTTTTAAAGATCTGCTGCCTCTGTGTTTTCTCTCTCTCTCTCTGATCTCCGACTCTGTTCCTTTTGGCGCACTTTTTAAAGATCTGCTGCCTCTGTGTTTTCTCTCTCTCTCTGGTCTCTGACTCTGTTCCTTTTGGCACACTTTTTAAAGATCTGCTGCCTCTGTGTTTTCTCTCTCTCTCTCTGATCTCCCACTCTGTTCCTTTTGGCGCACTTTTTAAAGATCTGCTGCCTCTATGTTTTCTCTCTCTCTCTCTGGTCTCTGACTCTGTTCCTTTTGGCGCACTTTTTAAAGATCTGCTGCCTCTGTGTTTTCTCTCTCTCTCTCTGATCTCCGACTCTGTTAATTTTGGCGCACTTTTTAAAGATCTGCTGCCTCTGTGTTTTCTCTCTCTCTCTCTGATCTCTGACTCTGTTCCTTTTGGCGCACTTTTTAAAGATCTGCTGCCTCTGTGTTTTCTCTCTCTCTCTCTGATCTCCGACTCTGTTCCTTTTGGCGCACTTTTTAAAGATTTGCTGCCTCTGTGTTTTCTCTCTCTCTCTCTGATCTCCGACTCTGTTCCTTTTGGCACACTTTTTAAAGATCTGCTGCCTCTGTGTTTTATCTCTCTCTCTCTGATCTCCGACTCTGTTCCTTTTGGCGCACTTTTTAAAGATCTGCTGCCTCTGTGTTTTCTCTCTCTCTCTCTGGTCTCTGACTCTGTTCCTTTTGGCGCACTTTTTAAAGATCTGCTGCCTCTGTGTTTTCTCTCTCTCTCTCTGATCTCCGACTCTGTTCCTTTTGGCGCACTTTTTAAAGATCTGCTGCCTCTGTGTTTTCTCTCTCTCTCTCTGGTCTCTGACTCTGTTCCTTTTGGCGCACTTTTTAAAGATCTGCTGCCTCTGTGTTTTCTCTCTCTCTCTCTGATCTCCGACTCTGTTCCTTTTGGTGCACTTTTTAAAGATCTGCTGCCTCTATGTTTTCTCTCTCTATCTCTGGTCTCTGACTCTGTTCCTTTTGGCGCACTTTTTAAAGATCTGCTGCCTCTGTGTTTTCTCTCTCTCTCTCTGATCTCCGACTCTGTTCCTTTTGGCGCACTTTTTAAAGATCTGCTGCCTCTGTGTTTTCTCTCTCGCTCTCTGGTCTCCGACTCTGTTCCTTTTGGCGCACTTTTTAAAGATCTGCTGCCTCTGTGTTTTCTCTCTCTCTCTGGTCTCTGACTCTGTTCCTTTTGGCGCAATTTTTAAAGATCTGCTGCCTCTGTGTTTTCTCTCTCTCTCTCTGATCTCCGACTCTGTTCCTTTTGGCGCACTTTTTAAAGATCTGCTGCCTCTATGTTTTCTCTCTCTCTCTCTGGTCTCTGACTCTGTTCCTTTTGGCGCACTTTGTAAAGCTCTGCTCCCACTGTGTTTTCTCTCTCTCTCTCTCTGTGGTCTCTGACTCTGTTCCTTTTGGCGCACGTTTTAAAGATCTGCTGCCTCTGTGTTTTCTCTCTCTCTCTCTTGTCTCTGACTCTGTTCCTTTTGGCGCACTTTTTAAAGATCTGCTGCCTCTATGTTTTCTCTCTCTCTCTCTGGTCTCTGACTCTGTTCCTTTTAGCACGCTTTTTAAAGCTCTGCTCCCACTGTGTTTTCTCTCTCTCTCTCTCTCTCTGGTCTCTGACTCTGATCCTTTTGGCGCACTTTTTAAAGATCTGCTGCCTCTGTGTTTTCTCTCTCTCTCTCTGATCTCTGACTCTGTTCCTTTTGGCGCACTTTTTAAAGATCTGCTGCCTCTGTGTTTTCTCTCTCTCTCTCTGATCTCCGACTCTGTTCCTTTTGGCGCACTTTTTAAAGATCTGCTGCCTCTGTGTTTTCTCTCTCTCTCTCTGATCTCCGACTCTGTTCCTTTTGGCGCACTTTATAAAGATCTGCTGCCTCTGTGTTTTCTCTCTCTCTCTCTGATCTCCGACTCTGTTCCTTTTGGCGCACTTTTTAAAGATCTGCTGCCTTTGTGTGTTCTCCCTCTCTCTGGTCTCTGACTCTGTTCCTTTTGGCGCACTTTTTAAAGATCTGCTGCCTCTGTGTTTTCTCTCTCTCTCTGGTCTCTGACTCTGTTCCTTTTGGCACACTTTTTAAAGATCTGCTGCCTCTGTGTTTTCTCTCCCTCTCTCTGATCTCCCACTCTGTTCCTTTTGGCGCACTTTTTAAAGATCTGCTGCCTCTATGTTTTCTCTCTCTCTCTCTGGTCTCTGACTCTGTTCCTTTTGGCGCACTTTTTAAAGCTCTGCTCCCACTGTGTTTTCTCTCTCTCTCTCTCTGATCTCCGACTCTGTTCCTTTTGGCGCACTTTTTAAAGATCTGCTGCCTCTGTGTTTTCTCTCTCTCTCTCTGATCTCCGACTCTGTTCCTTTTGGCGCACTTTTTAAAGATCTGCTGCCTTTGTGTTTTCTCTCTCTCTCTCTGATCTCCGACTCTGTTCCTTTTGGCGCACTTTTTAAAGTTCTGCTGCCTCTGTGTTTTCTCTCTCTCTCTGGTCTCTGACTCTGTTCCTTTTGGCGCACTTTTTAAAGATCTGCTGCCTCTGTGTTTTCTCTCTCTCTCTCTGATCTCCGACTCTGTTCCTTTTGGCGCACTTTTTAAAGATCTGCTGCCTCTATGTTTTCTCTCTCTCTCTCTGGTCTCTGACTCTGTTCCTTTTGGCGCACTTTTTAAAGCTCTGCTCCCACTGTGTTTTCTCTCTCTCTCTCTCTCTCTGGTCTCTGACTCTGTTCCTTTTGGCGCACTTTTTAAAGATCTGCTGCCTCTGTGTTTTCTCTCTCTCTCTCTGATCTCCGACTCTGTTCCTTTTGGCGCACTTTTTAAAGATCTGCTGCCTCTGTGTTTTCTCTCTCTCTCTCTGGTCTCTGACTCTGTTCCTTTTGGCGCACTTTTTAAAGATCTGCTGCCTCTATGTTTTCTCTCTCTCTCTCTGGTCTCTGACTCTGTTCCTTTTAGCACGCTTTTTAAAGCTCTGCTCCCACTGTGTTTTCTCTCTCTCTCTCTCTCTCTGGTCTCTGACTCTGATCCTTTTGGCGCACTTTTTAAAGATCTGCTGCCTCTGTGTTTTCTCTCTCTCTCTCTGATCTCTGACTCTGTTCCTTTTGGCGCACTTTTTAAAGATCTGCTGCCTCTGTGTTTTCTCTCTCTCTCTCTGATCTCCGACTCTGTTCGGTTTGGCGCACTTTTTAAAGATCTGCTGCCTCTGTGTTTTCTCTCTCTCTCTCTGATCTCCGACTCTGTTCCTTTTGGCGCACTTTTTAAAGATCTGCTGCCTCTGTGTTTTCTCTCTCTCTCTCTGATCTCCGACTCTGTTCCTTTTGGCGCACTTTTTAAAGATCTGCTGCCTCTGTGTGTTCTCCCTCTCTCTGGTCTCTGACTCTGTTTCTTTTGGCGCACTTTTTAAAGATCTGCTGCCTCTGTGTTTTCTCTCTCTCTCTGGTCTCTGACTCTGTTCCTTTTGGCACACTTTTTAAAGATCTGCTCCCTCTGTGTTTTCTCTCTCTCTCTCTGATCTCCCACTCTGTTCCTTTTGGCGCACTTTTTAAAGATCTGCTGCCTCTGTGTTTTCTGTCTCTCTCTCTGGTCTCTGACTCTGTTCCTTTTGGTGCACTTTTTAAAGCTCTGCTCCCACTGTGTTTTCTCTCTCTCTCTCTCTCTGATCTCCGACTCTGTTCCTTTTGGCGCACTTTTTAAAGATCTGCTGCCTCTGTGTTTTCTCTCTCTCTCTCTGATCTCCGACTCTGTTCCTTTTGGCGCACTTTTTAAAGATCTGCTGCCTCTGTGTTTTCTCTCTCTCGCTCTGATCTCCGACTCTGTTCCTTTTGGCGCACTTTTTAAAGATCTGCTGCCTCTGTGTTTTCTCTCTCTCTCTGGTCTCTGACTCTGTTCCTTTTGGCGCACTTTTTAAAGATCTGCTGCCTCAGTGTTTTCTCTCTCTCTCTCTGATCTCCGACTCTGTTCCTTTTGGCGCACTTTTTAAAGATCTGCTGCCTCTATGTTTTCTCTCTCTCTCTCTGGTCTCTGACTCTGTTCCTTTTGGCGCACTTTTTAAAGCTCTGCTCCCACTGTGTTTTCTCTCTCTCTCTCTCTCTCTGGTCTCTGACTCTGTTCCTGTTGGCGCACTTTTTAAAGATCTGCTGCCTCTGTGTTTTCTCTCTCTCTCTCTGATCTCCGACTCTGTTCCTTTTGGCGCACTTTTTAAAGATCTGCTGCCTCTATGTTTTCTCTCTCTCTCTCTGGTCTCTGACTCTGTTCCTTTTAGCACGCTTTTTAAAGCTTTGCTCCCACTGTGTTTTCTCTCTCTCTCTCTCTCTCTGGTCTCTGACTCTGTTCCTTTTGGCGCACTTTTTAAAGATCTGCTGCCTCTGTGTTTTCTCTCTCTCTCTCTGATCTCCGACTCAATTCCTTTTGGCGCACTTTTTAAAGATCTGCTGCCTCTGTGTTTTCTCTCTCTCTCTCTCATCTCCGACTCTGTTCCTTTTGGCACACTTTTTAAAGATCTGCTGCCTCTGTGTTTTCTCTCTCTCTCTCTGGTCTCTGACTCTGTTCCTTTTGGCGCACTTTTTAAAGATCTGCTGCCTCTGTGTTTTCTCTCTCTCTCTCGGATCTCCCACTCTGTTCCTTTTGGCGCACTTTTTAAAGATCTGCTGCCTCTATGTTTTCTCTCTCTCTCTCTGGTCTCTGACTCTGTTCCTTTTGGCGCACTTTTTAAAGCTCTGCTCCCACTGTGTTTTCTCTCTCTCTCTCTCTGATCTCCGACTCTGTTCCTTTTGGCGCACTTTTTAAAGATCTGCTGCCTCTGTGTTTTCTCTCTCTCTCTCTGATCTCCGACTCTGTTCCTTTTGGCGCACTTTTTAAAGATCTGCTGCCTCTGTGTTTTCTCTCTCTCTCTGGTCTCTGACTCTGTTCCTTTTGGCGCACTTTTTAAAGATCTGCTGCCTCTGTGTTTTCTCTCTCTCTCTCTGATCTCCGACTCTGTTCCTTTTGGCGCACTTTTTAAAGATCTGCTGCCTCTGTGTTTTCTCTCTCTCTCACTGATCTCCGACTCTGTTCCTTTTGGCGCACTTTTTAAAGATCTGCTGCCTCTGTGTGTTCTCTCTCTCTCTGGTCTCTGACTCTGTTCCTTTTGGCGCACTTTTTAAAGATCTGCTGCCTCTGTGTTTTCTCTCTCTCTCTGGTCTCTGACTCTGTTCCTTTTGGCACACTTTTTGAAGATCTGCTGCCTCTGTGTTTTCTCTCTCTCTCTCTGATCTCCCACTCTGTTCCTTTTGGCGCACTTTTTAAAGATCTGCTGCCTCTATGTTTTCTCTCTCTCTCTCTGGTCTCTGACTCTGTTCCTTTTGGCGCACTTTTTAAAGCTCTGCTCCCACTGTGTTTTCTCTCTCTCTCTCTCTCTCTGGTCTCTGACTCTGTTCCTGTTGGCGCACTTTTTAAAGCTCTGCTCCCACTGTGTTTTCTCTCTCTCTCTCTCTGATCTCCGACTCTGTTCTTTTGGCGCACTTTTTAAAGATCTGCTGCCTCTGTGTTTTCTCTCTCTCTCTCTGATCTCCGACTCTGTTCCTTTTGGCGCACTTTTTAAAGATCTGCTGCCTCTGTGTTTTCTCTCTCTCTCTGGTCTCTGACTCTGTTCCTTTTGGCGCACTTTTTAAAGATCTGCTGCCTCTGTGTTTTCTCTCTCTCTCTCTGATCTCCGATTCTGTTCCTTTTGGCGCACTTTTTAAAGATCTGCTGCCTCTGTGTTTTCTCTCTCTCTCTCTGATCTCCGACTCTGTTCCTTTTGGCGCACTTTTTAAAGATCTGCTGCCTCTGTGTGTTCTCTCTCTCTCTGGTCTCTGACTCTGTTCCTTTTGGCGCACTTTTTAAAGATCTGCTGCCTCTGTGTTTTCTCTCTCTCTCTGGTCTCTGACTCTGTTCCTTTTGGCACACTTTTTGAAGATCTGCTGCCTCTGTGTTTTCTCTCTCTCTCTCTGATCTCCCACTCTGTTCCTTTTGGCGCACTTTTTAAAGATCTGCTGCCTCTATGTTTTCTCTCTCTCTCTCTGGTCTCTGACTCTGTTCCTTTTGGCGCACTTTTTAAAGCTCTGCTCCCACTGTGTTTTCTCTCTCTCTCTCTCTCTCTGGTCTCTGACTCTGTTCCTGTTGGCGCACTTTTTAAAGATCTGCTGCCTCTGTGTTTTCTCTCTCTCTCTCTGATCTCCGACTCTGTTCCTTTTGGCGCACTTTTTAAAGATCTGCTGCCTCTGTGTTTTCTCTCTCTCTCTCTGATCTCCGACTCTGTTCCTTTTGGCGCACTTTTTAAAGATCTGCTGCCTCTATGTTTTCTCTCTCTCTCTCTGGTCTCTGACTCTGTTCCTTTTAGCACGCTTTTTAAAGCTTTGCTCCCACTGTGTTTTCTCTCTCTCTCTCTCTCTCTGGTCTCTGACTCTGTTCCTTTTGGCGCACTTTTTAAAGATCTGCTGCCTCTGTGTTTTCTCTCTCTCTCTCTGATCTCCGACTCAGTTCCTTTTGGCGCACTTTTTAAAGATCTGCTGCCTCTGTGTTTTCTCTCTCTCTCTCTCATCTCCGACTCTGTTCCTTTTGGCACACTTTTTAAAGATCTGCTGCCTCTGTGTTTTCTCTCTCTCTCTCTGGTCTCTGACTCTGTTCCTTTTGGCGCACTTTTTAAAGATCTGCTGCCTCTGTGTTTTCTCTCTCTCTCTCGGATCTCCCACTCTGTTCCTTTTGGCGCACTTTTTAAAGATCTGCTGCCTCTATGTTTTCTCTCTCTCTCTCTGGTCTCTGACTCTGTTCCTTTTGGCGCACTTTTTAAAGCTCTGCTCCCACTGTGTTTTCTCTCTCTCTCTCTCTGATCTCCGACTCTGTTCCTTTTGGCGCACTTTTTAAAGATCTGCTGCCTCTGTGTTTTCTCTCTCTCTCTCTGATCTCCGACTCTGTTCCTTTTGGCGCACTTTTTAAAGATCTGCTGCCTCTGTGTTTTCTCTCTCTCTCTGGTCTCTGACTCTGTTCCTTTTGGCGCACTTTTTAAAGATCTGCTGCCTCTGTGTTTTCTCTCTCTCTCTCTGATCTCCGACTCTGTTCCTTTTGGCGCACTTTTTAAAGATCTGCTGCCTCTGTGTTTTCTCTCTCTCTCACTGATCTCCGACTCTGTTCCTTTTGGCGCACTTTTTAAAGATCTGCTGCCTCTGTGTGTTCTCTCTCTCTCTGGTCACTGACTCTGTTCCTTTTGGCGCACTTTTTAAAGATCTGCTGCCTCTGTGTTTTCTCTCTCTCTCTGGTCTCTGACTCTGTTCCTTTTGGCACACTTTTTGAAGATCTGCTGCCTCTGTGTTTTCTCTCTCTCTCTCTGATCTCCCACTCTGTTCCTTTTGGCGCACTTTTTAAAGATCTGCTGCCTCTATGTTTTCTCTCTCTCTCTCTGGTCTCTGACTCTGTTCCTTTTGGCGCACTTTTTAAAGCTCTGCTCCCACTGTGTTTTCTCTCTCTCTCTCTCTCTCTGGTCTCTGACTCTGTTCCTGTTGGCGCACTTTTTAAAGCTCTGCTCCCACTGTGTTTTCTCTCTCTCTCTCTCTGATCTCCGACTCTGTTCTTTTGGCGCACTTTTTAAAGATCTGCTGCCTCTGTGTTTTCTCTCTCTCTCTCTGATCTCCGACTCTGTTCCTTTTGGCGCACTTTTTAAAGATCTGCTGCCTCTGTGTTTTCTCTCTCTCTCTGGTCTCTGACTCTGTTCCTTTTGGCGCACTTTTTAAAGATCTGCTGCCTCTGTGTTTTCTCTCTCTCTCTCTGATCTCCGATTCTGTTCCTTTTGGCGCACTTTTTAAAGATCTGCTGCCTCTGTGTTTTCTCTCTCTCTCTCTGATCTCCGACTCTGTTCCTTTTGGCGCACTTTTTAAAGATCTGCTGCCTCTGTGTGTTCTCTCTCTCTCTGGTCTCTGACTCTGTTCCTTTTGGCGCACTTTTTAAAGATCTGCTGCCTCTGTGTTTTCTCTCTCTCTCTGGTCTCTGACTCTGTTCCTTTTGGCACACTTTTTGAAGATCTGCTGCCTCTGTGTTTTCTCTCTCTCTCTCTGATCTCCCACTCTGTTCCTTTTGGCGCACTTTTTAAAGATCTGCTGCCTCTATGTTTTCTCTCTCTCTCTCTGGTCTCTGACTCTGTTCCTTTTGGCGCACTTTTTAAAGCTCTGCTCCCACTGTGTTTTCTCTCTCTCTCTCTCTCTCTGGTCTCTGACTCTGTTCCTGTTGGCGCACTTTTTAAAGATCTGCTGCCTCTGTGTTTTCTCTCTCTCTCTCTGATCTCCGACTCTGTTCCTTTTGGCGCACTTTTTAAAGATCTGCTGCCTCTGTGTTTTCTCTCTCTCTCTCTGGTCTCTGACTCTGTTCCTTTTGGCGCACTTTTTAAAGATCTGCTGCCTCTATGTTTTCTCTCTCTCTCTCTGGTCTCTGACTCTGTTCCTTTTAGCACGCTTCTTAAAGCTTTGCTCCCACTGTGTTTTCTCTCTCTCTCTCTCTCTCTGGTCTCTGACTCTGTTCCTTTTGGCGCACTTTTTAAAGATCTGCTGCCTCTGTGTTTTCTCTCTCTCTCTCTGATCTCTGACTCTGTTCCTTTTGGCGCACTTTTTAAAGATCTGCTGCCTCTGTGTTTTCTCTCTCTCTCTCTGATATCCGACTCAGTTCCTTTTGGCGCACTTTTTAAAGATCTGCTGCCTCTGTGTTTTCTCTCTCTCTCTCTCATCTCCGACTCTGTTCCTTTTGGCACACTTTTTAAAGATCTGCTGCCTCTGTGTTTTCTCTCTCTCTCTCTGGTCTCTGACTCTGTTCCTTTTGGCGCACTTTTTAAAGATCTGCTGCCTCTGTGTTTTCTCTCTCTCTCTCGGATCTCCCACTCTGTTCCTTTTGGCGCACTTTTTAAAGATCTGCTGCCTCTATGTTTTCTCTCTCTCTCTCTGGTCTCTGACTCTGTTCCTTTTGGCGCACTTTTTAAAGCTCTGCTCCCACTGTGTTTTCTCTCTCTCTCTCTCTGATCTCCGACTCTGTTCCTTTTGGCGCACTTTTTAAAGATCTGCTGCCTCTGTGTTTTCTCTCTCTCTCTCTGATCTCCGACTCTGTTCCTTTTGGCGCACTTTTTAAAGATCTGCTGCCTCTGTGTTTTCTCTCTCTCTCTGGTCTCTGACTCTGTTCCTTTTGGCGCACTTTTTAAAGATCTGCTGCCTCTGTGTTTTCTCTCTCTCTCTCTGATCTCCGACTCTGTTCCTTTTGGCGCACTTTTTAAAGATCTGCTGCCTCTGTGTTTTCTCTCTCTCTCTCTGATCTCCGACTCTGTTCCTTTTGGCGCACTTTTTAAAGATCTGCTGCCTCTGTGTGTTCTCTCACTCTCTGGTCTCCGACTCTGTTCCTTTTGCCGCACTTTTTAAAGATCTGCTGCCTCTGTGTTTTCTCTCTCTCTCTGGTCTCTGACTCTGTTCCTTTTGGCACACTTTTTGAAGATCTGCTGCCTCTGTGTTTTCTCTCTCTCTCTCTGATCTCCCACTCTGTTCCTTTTGGCGCACTTTTTAAAGATCTGCTGCCTCTATGTTTTCTCTCTCTCTCTCTGGTCTCTGACTCTATTCCTTTTGGCGCACTTTTTAAAGCTCTGCTCCCACTGTGTTTTCTCTCTCTCTCTCTCTGATCTCCGACTCTGTTCCTTTTGGCGCACTTTTTAAAGATCTGCTGCCTCTGTGTTTTCTCTCTCTCTCTCTGATCTCTGACTCTGTTCCTTTTGGCGCACTTTTTAAAGATCTGCTGCCTCTGTGTTTTCTCTCTCTCTCTCTGATCTCCGACTCTGTTCCTTTTGGCGCACTTTTTCAAGATCTGCTGCCTCTGTGTTTTCTCTCTCTCTCTCTGATCTCCGACTCTGTTCCTTTTGGCGCACTTTTTAAAGATCTGCTGCCTCTGTGTTTTCTCTCTCTCTCTCTGGTCTCTGACTCTGTTCCTTTTGGCGCACTTTTTAAAGATCTGCTGCCTCTGTGTTTTCTCTCTTTCTCTCTGATCTCCGACTCTGTTCCTTTTGGCGCACTTTTTAAAGATCTGCTGCCTCTGTGTTTTCTCTCTCTCTCTCTGATCTCCGACTCTGTTCCTTTTGGCGCACTTTTTAAAGATCTGCTGCCTCTGTGTTTTCTCTCTCTCTCTCTGATCTCCGACTCTGTTCCTTTTGGCGCACTTTTTAAAGATCTGCTGCCTCTGTGTGTTCTCTCTCTCTCTGGTCTCTGACTCTGTTCCTTTTGGCGCACTTTTTAAAGATCTGCTGCCTCTGTGTTTTCTCTCTCTCTCTGGTCTCTGACTCTGTTCCTTTTGGCACACTTTTTGAAGATCTGCTGCCTCTGTGTTTTCTCTCTCTCTCTCTGATCTCCCACTCTGTTCCTTTTGGCGCACTTTTTAAAGATCTGCTGCCTCTATGTTTTCTCTCTCTCTCTCTGGTCTCTGACTCTGTTCCTTTTGGCGCACTTTTTAAAGCTCTGCTCCCACTGTGTTTTCTCTCTCTCTCTCTCTGATCTCCGACTCTGTTCCTTTTGGCGCACTTTTTAAAGATCTGCTGCCTCTGTGTTTTCTCTCTCTCTCTCTGATCTCCGACTCTGTTCCTTTTGGCGCACTTTTTAAAGATCTGCTGCCTCTGTGTTTTCTCTCTCTCTCTCTGATCTCCGACTCTGTTCCTTTTGGCGCACTTTTTAAAGATCTGCTGCCTCTGTGTTTTCTCTCTCTCTCTCTGATCTCCGACTCTGTTCCTTTTGGCGCACTTTTTAAAGATCTGCTGCCTCTGTGTTTTCTCTCTCTCTCTCTGGTCTCTGACTCTGTTCCTTTTGGCGCACTTTTTAAAGATCTGCTGCCTCTGTGTTTTCTCTCTCTCTCTCTGATCTCTGACTCTGTTCCTTTTGGCGCACTTTTTAAAGCTCTGCTCCCACTGTGTTTTCTCTCTCTCTCTCTCTCTCTGGTCTCTGACTCTGTTCCTGTTGGCGCACTTTTTAAAGATCTGCTGCCTCTGTGTTTTCTCTCTCTCTCTCTGATCTCCGACTCTGTTCCTTTTGGCGCACTTTTTAAAGATCTGCTGCCTCTGTGTTTTCTCTCTCTCTCTCTGGTCTCTGACTCTGTTCCTTTTGGCGCACTTTTTAAAGATCTGCTGCCTCTATGTTTTCTCTCTCTCTCTCTGGTCTCTGACTCTGTTCCTTTTAGCACGCTTCTTAAAGCTTTGCTCCCACTGTGTTTTCTCTCTCTCTCTCTCTCTCTGGTCTCTGACTCTGTTCCTTTTGGCGCACTTTTTAAAGATCTGCTGCCTCTGTGTTTTCTCTCTCTCTCTCTGATCTCTGACTCTGTTCCTTTTGGCGCACTTTTTAAAGATCTGCTGCCTCTGTGTTTTCTCTCTCTCTCTCTGATATCCGACTCAGTTCCTTTTGGCGCACTTTTTAAAGATCTGCTGCCTCTGTGTTTTCTCTCTCTCTCTCTCATCTCCGACTCTGTTCCTTTTGGCACACTTTTTAAAGATCTGCTGCCTCTGTGTTTTCTCTCTCTCTCTCTGGTCTCTGACTCTGTTCCTTTTGGCGCACTTTTTAAAGATCTGCTGCCTCTGTGTTTTCTCTCTCTCTCTCGGATCTCCCACTCTGTTCCTTTTGGCGCACTTTTTAAAGATCTGCTGCCTCTATGTTTTCTCTCTCTCTCTCTGGTCTCTGACTCTGTTCCTTTTGGCGCACTTTTTAAAGCTCTGCTCCCACTGTGTTTTCTCTCTCTCTCTCTCTGATCTCCGACTCTGTTCCTTTTGGCGCACTTTTTAAAGATCTGCTGCCTCTGTGTTTTCTCTCTCTCTCTCTGATCTCCGACTCTGTTCCTTTTGGCGCACTTTTTAAAGATCTGCTGCCTCTGTGTTTTCTCTCTCTCTCTGGTCTCTGACTCTGTTCCTTTTGGCGCACTTTTTAAAGATCTGCTGCCTCTGTGTTTTCTCTCTCTCTCTCTGATCTCCGACTCTGTTCCTTTTGGCGCACTTTTTAAAGATCTGCTGCCTCTGTGTTTTCTCTCTCTCTCTCTGATCTCCGACTCTGTTCCTTTTGGCGCACTTTTTAAAGATCTGCTGCCTCTGTGTGTTCTCTCACTCTCTGGTCTCCGACTCTGTTCCTTTTGCCGCACTTTTTAAAGATCTGCTGCCTCTGTGTTTTCTCTCTCTCTCTGGTCTCTGACTCTGTTCCTTTTGGCACACTTTTTGAAGATCTGCTGCCTCTGTGTTTTCTCTCTCTCTCTCTGATCTCCCACTCTGTTCCTTTTGGCGCACTTTTTAAAGATCTGCTGCCTCTATGTTTTCTCTCTCTCTCTCTGGTCTCTGACTCTATTCCTTTTGGCGCACTTTTTAAAGCTCTGCTCCCACTGTGTTTTCTCTCTCTCTCTCTCTGATCTCCGACTCTGTTCCTTTTGGCGCACTTTTTAAAGATCTGCTGCCTCTGTGTTTTCTCTCTCTCTCTCTGATCTCTGACTCTGTTCCTTTTGGCGCACTTTTTAAAGATCTGCTGCCTCTGTGTTTTCTCTCTCTCTCTCTGATCTCCGACTCTGTTCCTTTTGGCGCACTTTTTCAAGATCTGCTGCCTCTGTGTTTTCTCTCTCTCTCTCTGATCTCCGACTCTGTTCCTTTTGGCGCACTTTTTAAAGATCTGCTGCCTCTGTGTTTTCTCTCTCTCTCTCTGGTCTCTGACTCTGTTCCTTTTGGCGCACTTTTTAAAGATCTGCTGCCTCTGTGTTTTCTCTCTTTCTCTCTGATCTCCGACTCTGTTCCTTTTGGCGCACTTTTTAAAGATCTGCTGCCTCTGTGTTTTCTCTCTCTCTCTCTGATCTCCGACTCTGTTCCTTTTGGCGCACTTTTTAAAGATCTGCTGCCTCTGTGTTTTCTCTCTCTCTCTCTGATCTCCGACTCTGTTCCTTTTGGCGCACTTTTTAAAGATCTGCTGCCTCTGTGTGTTCTCTCTCTCTCTGGTCTCTGACTCTGTTCCTTTTGGCGCACTTTTTAAAGATCTGCTGCCTCTGTGTTTTCTCTCTCTCTCTGGTCTCTGACTCTGTTCCTTTTGGCACACTTTTTGAAGATCTGCTGCCTCTGTGTTTTCTCTCTCTCTCTCTGATCTCCCACTCTGTTCCTTTTGGCGCACTTTTTAAAGATCTGCTGCCTCTATGTTTTCTCTCTCTCTCTCTGGTCTCTGACTCTGTTCCTTTTGGCGCACTTTTTAAAGCTCTGCTCCCACTGTGTTTTCTCTCTCTCTCTCTCTGATCTCCGACTCTGTTCCTTTTGGCGCACTTTTTAAAGATCTGCTGCCTCTGTGTTTTCTCTCTCTCTCTCTGATCTCCGACTCTGTTCCTTTTGGCGCACTTTTTAAAGATCTGCTGCCTCTGTGTTTTCTCTCTCTCTCTCTGATCTCCGACTCTGTTCCTTTTGGCGCACTTTTTAAAGATCTGCTGCCTCTGTGTTTTCTCTCTCTCTCTCTGATCTCCGACTCTGTTCCTTTTGGCGCACTTTTTAAAGATCTGCTGCCTCTGTGTTTTCTCTCTCTCTCTCTGGTCTCTGACTCTGTTCCTTTTGGCGCACTTTTTAAAGATCTGCTGCCTCTGTGTTTTCTCTCTCTCTCTCTGATCTCCGACTCAGTTCCTTTTGGCGCACTTTTTAAAGATCTGCTGCCTCTGTGTTTTCTCTCTCTCTCTCTCTGATCTCCGACTCTGTTCCTTTTGGCGCACTTTTTAAAGATCTGCTGCCTCTGTGTTTTCTCTCTCTCTCTGGTCTCTGACTCTGTTCCTTTTGGCGCACTTTTTAAAGATCTGCTGCCTCTGTGTTTTCTCTCTCTCTCTCTGATCTCCGACTCTGTTCCTTTTGGCGCACTTTTTAAAGATCTGCTGCCTCTATGTTTTCTCTCTCTCTCTCTGGTCTCTGACTCTGTTCCTTTTGGCGCACTTTTTAAAGCTCTGCTCCCACTGTGTTTTCTCTCTCTCTCTCTCTCTCTGGTCTCTGACTCTGTTCCTTTTGGCGCACTTTTTAAAGATCTGCTGCCTCTGTGTTTTCTCCCTCTCTCTGGTCTCTGACTCTGTTCCTTTTGGCGCACTTTTTAAAGATCTGCTGCCTCTGTGTTTTCTCTCTCTCTCTCTGGTCTCTGACTCTGTTCCTTTTGGCGCACTTTTTAAAGATCTGCTGCCTCTATGTTTTCTCTCTCTCTCTCTGGTCTCTGACTCTGTTCCTTTTAGCACGCTTTTTAAAGCTCTGCTCCCACTGTGTTTTCTCTCTCTCTCTCTCTCTCTGGTCTCTGACTCTGTTCCTTTTGGCGCACTTTTGAAAGATCTGCTGCCTCTGTGTTTTCTCTCTCTCTCTCTGATCTCCGACTCTGTTCCTTTTGGCGCACTTTTTAAAGATCTGCTGCCTCTGTGTTTTCTCTCTCTCTCTCTGATCTCCGACTCTGTTCCTTTTGGCGCACTTTTTAAAGATCTGCTGCCTCTGTGTTTTCTCTCTCTCTCTCTGATCTCCGACTCTGTTCCTTTTGGTGCACTTTTTAAAGATCTGCTGCCTCTATGTTTTCTCTCTCTCTCTCTGGTCTCTGACTCTGTTCCTTTTGGCGCACTTTTTAAAGCTCTGCTCCCACTGTGTTTTCTCTCTCTCTCTCTCTCTGGTCTCTGACTCTGTTCCTTTTGGCGCACTTTTTAAAGATCTGCTGCCTCTGTGTTTACTCTCTCTCTCTCTGATCTCCGACTCTGTTCCTTTTGGCGCACTTTTTAAAGATCTGCTGCCTCTGTGTTTTCTCTCTCTCTCTCTGGTCTCTGACTCTGTTCCTTTTGGCGCACTTTTTAAAGATCTGCTGCCTCTGTGTTTTCTCTCTCTCTCTCTGATCTCCGACTCTGTTCCTTTTGGCGCACATTTTAAAGATCTGCTGCCTCTGTGTTTTCTCTCTCTCTCTGGTCTCTGACTCTGTTCCTTTTGGCGCACTTTTTAAAGATCTGCTGCCTCTGTGTTTTCTCTCTCTCTCTCTGATCTCCGACTCTGTTCCTTTTGGCGCACTTTTTAAAGATCTGCTGCCTCTATGTTTTCTCTCTCTCTCTCTGGTCTCTGACTCTGTTCCTTTTGGCGAACTTTTTAAAGCTCTGCTCCCACTGTGTTTTCTCTCTCTCTCTCTGATCTCCGACTCTGTTCCTTTTGGCACACTTTTTAAAGATCTGCTGCCTCTGTGTTTTCTCTCTCTCTCTCTGATCTCCGACTCTGTTCCTTTTGGCGCACTTTTTAAAGATCTGCTGCCTCTGTGTTTTCTCTCTCTCTCTCTCTGATCTCCGACTCTGTTCCTTTTGGCGCACTTTTTAAAGATCTGCTGCCTCTGTGTTTTCTCTCTCTCTCTGGTCTCTGACTCTGTTCCTTTTGGCGCACTTTTTAAAGATCTGCTGCCTCTGTGTTTTCTCTCTCTCTCTCTGATCTCTGACTCTGTTCCTTTTGGCGCACTTTTTAAAGATCTGCTGCCTCTATGTTTTCTCTCTCTCTCTCTGGTCTCTGACTCTGTTCCTTTTGGCGCACTTTTTAAAGCTCTGCTCCCACTGTGTTTTCTCTCTCTCTCTCTCTCTCTGGTCTCCGACTCTGTTCCTTTTGGCGCACTTTTTAAAGATCTGCTGCCTCTGTGTTTTCTCTCTCTCTCTCTGGTCTCTGACTCTGTTCCTTTTGGCGCACTTTTTAAAGATCTGCTGCCTCTATGTTTTCTCTCTCTCTCTCTGGTCTCTGACTCTGTTCCTTTTAGCACGCTTTTTAAAGCTCTGCTCCCACTGTGTTTTCTCTCTCTCTCTCTCTCTCTGGTCTCTGACTCTGTTCCTTTTGGCGCACTTTTTAAAGATCTGCTGCCTCTGTGTTTTCTCTCTCTCTGGTCTCTGACTCTGTTCCTTTTGGCGCACTTTTTAAAGATCTGCTGCCTCTGTGTTTTCTCTCTCTCTCTCTGATCTCCGACTCTGTTCCTTTTGGCGCACTTTTTAAAGATCTGCTGCCTCTGTGTTTTCTCTCTCTCTCTGGTCTCTGACTCTGTTCCTTTTGGCGCACTTTTTAAAGATCTGCTGCGTCTGTGTTTTCTCTCTCTCTCTGATCTCCGACTCTGTTCCTTTTGGCGCACTTTTTAAAGATCTGCTGCCTCTATGTTTTCTCTCTCTCTCTCTGGTCTCTGACTCTGTTCCTTTTGGCGCACTTTTTAAAGCTCTGCTCCCACTGTGTTTTCTCTCTCTCTCTCTCTCTCTGGTCTCTGACTCTGTTCCTTTTGGCGCACTTTTTAAAGATCTGCTGCCTCTGTGTTTTCTCTCTCTCTCTCTGATCTCCGACTCTGTTCCTTTTGGCGCACTTTTTAAAGATCTGCTGCCTCTGTGTTTTCTCTCTCTCTCTCTGATCTCCGACTCTGTTCCTTTTGGCGCACTTTTTAAAGATCTGCTGCCTCTGTGTTTTCTCTCTCTCTCTCTGATCTCCGACTCTGTTCCTTTTGGCGCACTTTTTAAAGATCTGCTGCCTCTGTGTTTTCTCTCTCTCTCTGGTCTCTGACTCTGTTCCTTTTGGCGCACTTTTTAAAGATCTGCTGCCTCTGTGTTTTCTCTCTCTCTCTCTGATCTCCGACTCTGTTCCTTTTGGCGCACTTTTTAAAGATCTGCTGCCTCTGTGTTTTCTCTCTCTCTCTCTGGTCTCTGACTCTGTTCCTTTTGGCGCACTTTTTAAAGATCTGCTGCCTCTATGTTTTCTCTCTCTCTCTCTGGTCTCTGACTCTGTTCCTTTTAGCACGCTTTTTAAAGCTCTGCTCCCACTGTGTTTTCTGTCTCTCTCTCTCTCTCTGATCTCCGACTCTGTTCCTTTTGGCGCACTTTTTAAAGATCTGCTGCCTCTATGTTTTCTCTCTCTCTCTCTGGTCTCTGACTCTGTTCCTTTTGGCGCACTTTTTAAAGCTCTGCTCCCACTGTGTTTTCTCTCTCTCTCTCTCTCTCTGGTCTCTGACTCTGTTCCTTTTGGCGCACTTTTTAAAGATCTGCTGCCTCTGTGTTTTCTCTCTCTCTCTGATCTCCGACTCTGTTCCTTTTGGCGCACTTTTTAAAGATCTGCTGCCTCTATGTTTTCTCTCTCTCTCTCTGGTCTCTGACTCTGTTCCTTTTGGCGCACTTTTTAAAGCTCTGCTCCCACTGTGTTTTCTCTCTCTCTCTCTCTCTCTGGTCTCTGACTCTGTTCCTTTTGGCGCACTTTTTAAAGATCTGCTGCCTCTGTGTTTTCTCTCTCTCTCTCTGATCTCCGACTCTGTTCCTTTTGGCGCACTTTTTAAAGATCTGCTGCCTCTGTGTTTTCTCTCTCTCTCTCTGATCTCCGACTCTGTTCCTTTTGGCGCACTTTTTAAAGATCTGCTGCCTCTGTGTTTTCTCTCTCTCTCTCTGATCTCCGACTCTGTTCCTTTTGGCGCACTTTTTAAAGATCTGCTGCCTCTGTGTTTTCTCTCTCTCTCTGGTCTCTGACTCTGTTCCTTTTGGCGCACTTTTTAAAGATCTGCTGCCTCTGTGTTTTCTCTCTCTCTCTCTGATCTCCGACTCTGTTCCTTTTGGCGCACTTTTTAAAGATCTGCTGCCTCTGTGTTTTCTCTCTCTCTCTCTGGTCTCTGACTCTGTTCCTTTTGGCGCACTTTTTAAAGATCTGCTGCCTCTATGTTTTCTCTCTCTCTCTCTGGTCTCTGACTCTGTTCCTTTTAGCACGCTTTTTAAAGCTCTGCTCCCACTGTGTTTTCTGTCTCTCTCTCTCTCTCTGATCTCCGACTCTGTTCCTTTTGGCGCACTTTTTAAAGATCTGCTGCCTCTGTGTTTTCTCTCTCTCTCTCTGGTCTCTGACTCTGTTCCTTTTGGCGCACTTTTTAAAGCTCTGCTCCCACTGTGTTTTCTCTCTCTCTCTCTCTCTCTGGTCTCTGACTCTGTTCCTTTTGGCGCACTTTTTAAAGATCTGCTGCCTCTGTGTTTTCTCTCTCTCTCTCTGATCTCCGACTCTGTTCCTTTTGGCGCACTTTTTAAAGATCTGCTGCCTCTGTGTTTTCTCTCTCTCTCTCTGATCTCCGACTCTGTTCCTTTTGGCGCACTTTTTAAAGATCTGCTGCCTCTGTGTGTTCTCTCTCTCTCTGGTCTCTGACTCTGTTCCTTTTGGCGCACTTTTTAAAGATCTGCTGCCTCTGTGTTTTCTCTCTCTCTCTCTGATCTCCGACTCTGTTCCTTTTGGCGCACTTTTTAAAGATCAGCTGCCTCTGTGTTTTCTCTCTCTCTCTGGTCTCTGACTCTGTTCCTTTTGGCGCACTTTTTAAAGATCTGCTGCCTCTGTGTTTTCTCTCTCTCTCTCTGATCTCCGACTCTGTTCCTTTTGGTGCACTTTTTAAAGATCTGCTGCCTCTGTGTTTTCTCTCTCTCTCTCTAGTCTCTGACTCTGTTCCTTTTGGCGCACTTTTTAAAGCTCTGCTCCCACTGTGTTTTCTCTCTCTCTCTCTCTCTGGTCTCTGACTCTGTTCCTTTTGGCGCACTTTTTAAAGATCTGCTGCCTCTGTGTTTTCTCTCTCTCTCTCTGATCTCCGACTCTGTTCCTTTTGGCGCACTTGTTAAAGATCTGCTGCCTCTGTGTTTTCTCTCTCTCTGGTCTCTGACTCTGTTCCTTTTGGCGCACTTTTTAAAGATCTGCTGCCTCTGTGTTTTCTCTCTCTCTCTCTCTGATCTCCGACTCTGTTCCTTTTGGCGCACTTTTTAAAGATCTGCTGCCTCTGTGTTTTCTCTCTCTCTCTGGTCTCTGACTCTGTTCCTTTTGGCGCACTTTTTAAAGATCTGCTGCCTCTGTGTTTTCTCTCTCTCTCTCTGATCTCCGACTCTGTTCCTTTTGGCGCACTTTTTAAAGATCTGCTGCCTCTCTGTTTTCTCTCTCTCTCTCTGGTCTCTGACTCTGTTCCTTTTGGCGCACTTTTTAAAGCTCTGCTCCCACTGTGTTTTCTCTCTCTCTCTCTCTCTCTGGTCTCTGACTCTGTTCCTTTTGGCGCACTTTTTAAAGATCTGCTGCCTCTGTGTTTTCTCTCTCTCTCTCTGATCTCCGACTCTGTTCCTTGTGGCACACTTTTTAAAGATCTGCTGCCTCTGTGTTTTCTCTCTCTCTCTCTGATCTCCGACTCTGTTCCTTTTGGCGCACTTTTTAAAGATCTGCTGCCTCTGTGTGTTCTCTCTCTCTCTGGTCTCTGACTCTGTTCCTTTTGGCGCACTTTTTAAAGATCTGCTGCCTCTGTGTTTTCTCTCTCTCTCTGGTCTCTGACTCTGTTCCTTTTGGCGCACTTTTTAAAGATCTGCTGCCTCTGTGTTTTCTCTCTCTCTCTCTGATCTCCCACTCTGTTCCTTTTGGCGCACTTTTTAAAGATCTGCTGCCTCTATGTTTTCTCTCTCTCTCTCTGGTCTCTGACTCTGTTCCTTTTGGCGCACTTTTTAAAGCTCTGCTCCCACTGTGTTTTCTCTCTCTCTCTCTCTGATCTCCGACTCTGTTCCTTTTGGCGCACTTTTTAAAGATCTGCTGCCTCTGTGTTTTCTCTCTCTCTCTCTGATCTCCGACTCTGTTCCTTTTGGCGCACTTTTTAAAGATCTGCTGTCTCTGTGTTTTCTCTCTCTCTCTCTGATCTCTGACTCTGTTCCTTTTGGCGCACTTTTTAAAGATCTGCTGCCTCTGTGTTTTCTCTCTCTCTCTCTGATCTCCGACTCTGTTCCTTTTGGCGCACTTTTTAAAGATCTGCTGCCTCTGTGTTTTCTCTCTCTCTCTCTGATCTCCGACTCTGTTCCTTTTGGCGCACTATTTAAAGATCTGCTGCCTCTGTGTGTTCTCTCTCTCTCTGGTCTCTGACTCTGTTCCTTTTGGCGCACTTTTTAAAGATCTGCTGCCTCTGTGTTTTCTCTCTCTTTCTGGTCTCTGACTCTGTTCCTTTTGGCGCACTTTTTAAAGATCTGCTGCCTCTGTGTTTTCTCTCTCTCTCTCTGATCTCCCACTCTGTTCCTTTTGGCGCACTTTTTAAAGATCTGCTGCCTCTGTGTTTTCTCTCTCTCTCTCTGATCTCCCACTCTGTTCCTTTTGGCGCACTTTTTAAAGATCTGCTGCCTCTATGTTTTCTCTCTCTCTCTCTGGTCTCTGACTCTGTTCCTTTTGGCGCACTTTTTAAAGCTCTGCTCCCACTGTGTTTTCTCTCTCTCTCTCTCTGATCTCCGACTCTGTTCCTTTTGGCGCACTTTTTAAAGATCTGCTGCCTCTGTGTTTTCTCTCTCTCTCTCTGACCTCCGACTCTGTTCCTTTTGGCACACTTTTTAAAGATCTGCTGTCTCTGTGTTTTCTCTCTCTCTCTCTGATCTCTGACTCTGTTCCTTTTGGCGCACTTTTTAAAGATCTGCTGCCTCTGTGTTTTCTCTCTCTCTCTCTGATCTCCGACTCTGTTCCTTTTGGCGCACTTTTTAAAGATCTGCTGCCTCTGTGTTTTCTCTCTCTCTCTCTGATCTCCGACTCTGTTCCTTTTGGCGCACTATTTAAAGATCTGCTGCCTCTGTGTGTTCTCTCTCTCTCTGGTCTCTGACTCTGTTCCTTTTGGCGCACTTTTTAAAGATCTGCTGCCTCTGTGTTTTCTCTCTCTTTCTGGTCTCTGACTCTGTTCCTTTTGGCGCACTTTTTAAAGATCTGCTGCCTCTGTGTTTTCTCTCTCTCTCTCTGATCTCCCACTCTGTTCCTTTTGGCGCGCTTTTTAAAGATGTGCTGCCTCTATGTTTTCTCTCTCTCTCTCTGGTCTCTGACTCTGTTCCTTTTGGCGCACTTTTTAAAGCTCTGCTCCCACTGTGTTTTCTCTCTCTCTCTCTCTGATCTCCGACTCTGTTCCTTTTGGCGCAGTTTTTAAAGATCTGCTGCCTCTGTGTTTTCTCTCTCTCTCTCTCTGATCTCCGACTCTGTTCCTTTTGGCGCACTTTTTAAAGATCTGCTGCCTCTGTGTTTTCTCTCTCTCTCTCTCTGATCTCCGACTCTGTTCCTTTTGGCGCACTTTTTAAAGATCTGCTGCCTCTGTGTTTTCTCTCTCTCTCGCTGATCTCCGACTCTGTTCCTTTTGGCGCACTTTTTAAAGATCTGCTGCCTCTGTGTTTTCTCTCTCTCTCTCTGATCTCCGACTCTGTTCCTTTTGGCGCACTTTTTAAAGATCTGCTGCCTCTATGTTTTCTCTCTCTCTCTCTGGTCTCTGACTCTGTTCCTTTTGGCGCACTTTTTAAAGCTCTGCTCCCACTGTGTTTTCTCTCTCTCTCTCTCTCTCTGATCTCTGACTCTGTTCCTTTTGGCGCACTTTTTAAAGCTCTGCTCCCACTGTGTTTTCTCTCTCTCTCTCTCTCTCTGGTCTCTGACTCTGTTCCTTTTGGCGCACTTTTTAAAGATCTGCTGCCTCTGTGTTTTCTCTCTCTCTCTCTGATTTCCGACTCTGTTCCTTTTGGCGCACTTTTTAAAGATCTGCTGCCTCTGTGTTTTCTCTCTCTCTCTCTGATCTCCGACTCTGTTCCTTTTGGCGCACTTTTTAAAGATCTGCTGCCTCTGTGTGTTCTCTCTCTCTCTGGTCTCTGACTCTGTTCCTTTTGGCGCACTTTTTAAAGATCTGCTGCCTCTGTGTTTTCTCTCTCTCTGGTCTCTGACTCTGTTCCTTTTGGCGCACTTTTTAAAGATCTGCTGCCTCTGTGTTTTCTCTCTCTCTCTCTGATCTCCCACTCTGTTCCTTTTGGCGCACTTTTTAAAGATCTGCTGCCTCTATGTTTTCTCTCTCTCTCTCTGGTCTCTGACTCTGTTCCTTTTGGCGCACTTTTTAAAGCTCTGCTCCCACTGTGTTTTCTCTCTCTCTCTCTCTGATCTCCGACTCTGTTCCTTTTGGCGCACTTTTTAAAGATCTGCTGCCTCTGTGTTTTCTCTCTCTCTCTCTGATCTCCGACTCTGTTCCTTTTGGCGCACTTTTTAAAGATCTGCTGTCTCTGTGTTTTCTCTCTCTCTCTCTGATCTCTGACTCTGTTCCTTTTGGCGCACTTTTTAAAGATCTGCTGCCTCTGTGTTTTCTCTCTCTCTCTCTGATCTCCGACTCTGTTCCTTTTGGCGCACTTTTTAAAGATCTGCTGCCTCTGTGTTTTCTCTCTCTCTCTCTGATCTCTGACTCTGTTCCTTTTGGCGCACTTTTTAAAGATCTGCTGCCTCTGTGTTTTCTCTCTCTCTCTCTGATCTCCGACTCTGTTCCTTTTGGCGCACTATTTAAAGATCTGCTGCCTCTGTGTGTTCTCTCTCTCTCTGGTCTCTGACTCTGTTCCTTTTGGCGCACTTTTTAAAGATCTGCTGCCTCTGTGTTTTCTCTCTCTCTCTGGTCTCTGACTCTGTTCCTTTTGGCGCACTTTTTAAAGATCTGCTGCCTCTGTGTTTTCTCTCTCTCTCTCTGATCTCCCACTCTGTTCCTTTTGGCGCGCTTTTTAAAGATCTGCTGCCTCTATGTTTTCTCTCTCTCTCTCTGGTCTCTGACTCTGTTCCTTTTGGCGCACTTTTTAAAGCTCTGCTCCCACTGTGTTTTCTCTCTCTCTCTCTCTGATCTCCGACTCTGTTCCCTTTGGCGCACTTTTTAAAGATCTGCTGCCTCTGTGTTTTCTCTCTCTCTCTCTGATCTCCGACTCTGTTCCTTTTGGCGCACTTTTTAAAGATCTGCTGCCTCTGTGTTTTCTCTCTCTCTCTCTCTGATCTCCGACTCTGTTCCTTTTGGTGCACTTTTTAAAGATCTGCTGCCTCTGTGTTTTCTCTCTCTCTCTGGTCTCTGACTCTGTTCCTTTTGGCGCACTTTTTAAAGATCTGCTGCCTCTGTGTTTTCTCTCTCTCTCTGGTCTCTGACTCTGTTCCTTTTGGCGCACTTTTTAAAGATCTGCTGCCTCTGTGTTTTCTCTCTCTCTCTCTCTGATCTCCGACTCTGTTCCTTTTGGCGCACTTTTTAAAGATCTGCTGCCTCTGTGTTTTCTCTCTCTCTCTGGTCTCTGACTCTGTTCCTTTTGGCGCACTTTTTAAAGATCTGCTGCCTCTGTGTTTTCTCTCTCTCTCTCTGGTCTCTGACTCTGTTCCTTTTGGCGCACTTTTTAAAGATCTGCTGCCTCTGTGTTTTCTCTCTCTCTCTCTGATCTCCGACTCTGTTCCTTTTGGCGCACTTTTTAAAGATCTGCTGCCTCTGTGTTTTCTCTCTCTCTCTGGTCTCTGACTCTGTTCCTTTTGGCGCACTTTTTAAAGATCTGCTGCCTCTGTGTTTTCTCTCTCTCTCTCTGATCTCCGACTCTGTTCCTTTTGGCGCACTTTTTAAAGATCTGCTGCCTCTATGTTTTCTCTCTCTCTCTCTGGTCTCTGACTCTGTTCCTTTTGGCGCACTTTTTAAAGCTCTGCTCCCACTGTGTTTTCTCTCTCTCTCTCTCTGATCTCCGACTCTGTTCCTTTTGGCGCACTTTTTAAAGATCTGCTGCCTCTGTATTTTCTCTCTCTCTCTCTGATCTCCGACTCTGTTCCTTTTGGCGCACTTTTTAAAGATCTGCTGCCTCTGTGTTTTCTCTCTCTCTCTCTCTGATCTCCGACTCTGTTCCTTTTGGCGCACTTTTTAAAGATCTGCTGCCTCTGTGTTTTCTCTCTCTCTCTGGTCTCTGACTCTGTTCCTTTTGGCGCACTTTTTAAAGATCTGCTGCCTCTGTGTTTTCTCTCTCTCTCTCTGATCTCCGACTCTGTTCCTTTTGGTGCACTTTTTAAAGATCTGCTGCCTCTATGTTTTCTCTCTCTCTCTCTGGTCTCTGACTCTGTTCCTTTTGGCGCACTTTTTAAAGCTCTGCTCCCACTGTGTTTTCTCTCTCTCTCTCTCTGGTCTCTGACTCTGTTCCTTTTGGCGCACTTTTTAAAGATCTGCTGCCTCTGTGTTTTCTCTCTCTCTCTCTGATCTCCGACTCTGTTCCTTTTGGCGCACTTTTTAAAGATCTGCTGCCTCTGTGTTTTCTCTCTCTCTCTCTGGTCTCTGACTCTGTTCCTTTTGGCGCACTTTTTAAAGATCTGCTGCCTCTATGTTTTCTCTCTCTCTCTCTGGTCTCTGACTCTGTTCCTTTTAGCACGCTTTTTAAAGCTCTGCTCCCACTGTGTTTTCTCTCTCTCTCTCTCTCTCTGGTCTCTGACTCTGTTCCTTTTGGCGCACTTTTTAAAGATCTGCTGCCTCTGTGTTTTCTCTCTCTCTCTCTGATCTCCGACTCTGTTCCTTTTGGTGCACTTTTTAAAGATCTGCTGCCTCTATGTTTTCTCTCTCTCTCTCTGATCTCCGACTCTGTTCCTTTTGGCGCACTTTTTAAAGATCTGCTGCCTCTGTGTTTTCTCTCTCTCTCTGGTCTCTGACTCTGTTCCTTTTGGCGCACTTTTTAAAGATCTGCTGCCTCTGTGTTTTCTCTCTCTCTCTCTGATCTCCGACTCTGTTCCTTTTGGTGCACTTTTTAAAGATCTGCTGCCTCTATGTTTTCTCTCTCTCTCTCTGGTCTCTGACTCTGTTCCTTTTGGCGCACTTTTTAAAGCTCTGCTCCCACTGTGTTTTCTCTCTCTCTCTCTCTCTGGTCTCGGACTCTGTTCCTTTTGGCGCACTTTTTAAAGATCTGCTGCCTCTGTGTTTTCTCTCTCTCTCTCTGATCTCCGACTCTGTTCCTTTTGGCGCACTTTTTAAAGATCTGCTGCCTCTGTGTTTTCTCTCTCTCTGGTCTCTGACTCTGTTCCTTTTGGCGCACTTTTTAAAGATCTGCTGCCTCTGTGTTTTCTCTCTCTCTCTCTGATCTCCGACTCTGTTCCTTTTGGCGCACTTTTTAAAGATCTGCTGCCTCTATGTTTTCTCTCTCTCTCTCTGGTCTCTGACTCTGTTCCTTTTGGCACACTTTTTAAAGATCTGCTGCCTCTGTGTTTTCTCTCTCTCTCTCTGATCTCCCACTCTGTTCCTTTTGGCGCACTTTTTAAAGATCTGCTGCCTCTATGTTTTCTCTCTCTCTCTCTGGTCTCTGACTCTGTTCCTTTTGGCACACTTTTTAAAGATCTGCTGCCTCTGTGTTTTCTCTCTCTCTCTCTGATCTCCCACTCTGTTCCTTTTGGCGCACTTTTTAAAGATCTGCTGCCTCTGTGTTTTCTCTCTCTCTCTCTGGTCTCTGACTCTGTTCCTTTTGGCGCACTTTTTAAAGATCTGCTGCCTCTGTGTTTTCTCTCTCTCTCTCTGATCTCCGACTCTGTTCCTTTTGGCGCACTTTTTAAAGATCTGCTGCCTCTATGTTTTCTCTCTCTCTCTCTGGTCTCTGACTCTGTTCCTTTTGGCGCACTTTTTAAAGCTCTGCTCCCACTGTGTTTTCTCTCTCTCTCTCTCTCTCTGGTCTCTGACTCTGTTCCTTTTGGCGCACTTTTTAAAGATCTGCTGCCTCTGTGTTTTCTCTCTCTCTCTCTGATCTCCGACTCTGTTCCTTTTGGCGCACTTTTTAAAGATCTGCTGCCTCTGTGTTTTCTCTCTCTCTCTCTGGTTTCTGACTCTGTTCCTTTTAGCACGCTTTTTAAAGCTCTGCTCCCACTGTGTTTTCTCTCTCTCTCTCTCTCTCTGGTCTCTGACTCTGTTCCTTTTGGCGCACTTTTTAAAGATCTGCTGCCTCTGTGTTTTCTCTCTCTCTCTCTGATCTCCGACTCTGTTCCTTTTGGCGCACTTTTTAAAGATCTGCTGCCTCTGTGTTTTCTCTCTCTCTCTGGTCTCTGACTCTGTTCCTTTTGGCGCACTTTTTAAAGATCTGCTGCCTCTGTGTTTTCTCTCACTCTCTCTGATCTCCGACTCTGTTCCTTTTGGCGCACTTTTTAAAGCTCTGCTCCCACTGTGTTTTCTCTCTCTCTCTCTCTCTCTGGTCTCTGACTCTGTTCCTTTTGGCGCACTTTTTAAAGCTCTGCTCCCACTGTGTTTTCTCTCTCTCTCTCTCTCTGGTCTCTGACTCTGTTCCTTTTGGCGCACTTTTTAAAGATCTGCTGCCTCTGTGTTTTCTCTCTCTCTCTCTGATCTCCGACTCTGTTCCTTTTGGCGCACTTTTTAAAGATCTGCTGCCTCTATGTTTTCTCTCTCTCTCTCTGGTCTCTGACTCTGTTCCTTTTGGCGCACTTTTTAAAGCTCTGCTCCCACTGTGTTTTCTCTCTCTCTCTCTCTCTCTGGTCTCTGACTCTGTTCCTTTTGGCGCACTTTTTAAAGATCTGCTGCCTCTGTGTTTTCTCTCTCTCTCTCTGATCTCCGACTCTGTTCCTTTTGGCGCACTTTTTAAAGATCTGCTGCCTCTGTGTTTTCTCTCTCTCTCTCTGGTTTCTGACTCTGTTCCTTTTAGCACGCTTTTTAAAGCTCTGCTCCCACTGTGTTTTCTCTCTCTCTCTCTCTCTCTGGTCTCTGACTCTGTTCCTTTTGGCGCACTTTTTAAAGATCTGCTGCCTCTGTGTTTTCTCTCTCTCTCTCTGATCTCCGACTCTGTTCCTTTTGGCGCACTTTTTAAAGATCTGCTGCCTCTGTGTTTTCTCTCTCTCTCTGGTCTCTGACTCTGTTCCTTTTGGCGCACTTTTTAAAGATCTGCTGCCTCTGTGTTTTCTCTCACTCTCTCTGATCTCCGACTCTGTTCCTTTTGGCGCACTTTTTAAAGCTCTGCTCCCACTGTGTTTTCTCTCTCTCTCTCTCTCTCTGGTCTCTGACTCTGTTCCTTTTGGCGCACTTTTTAAAGCTCTGCTCCCACTGTGTTTTCTCTCTCTCTTTCTCTCTGGTCTCTGACTCTGTTCCTTTTGGCGCACTTTTTAAAGATCTGCTGCCTCTGTGTTTACTCTCTCTCTCTCTGATCTCCGACTCTGTTCCTTTTGGCGCACTTTTTAAAGATCTGCTGCCTCTGTGTTTTCTCTCTCTCTCTCTGGTCTCTGACTCTGTTCCTTTTGGCGCACTTTTTAAAGATCTGCTGCCTCTGTGTTTTCTCTCTCTCTCTCTGATCTCCGACTCTGTTCCTTTTGGCGCACTTTTTAAAGATCTGCTGCCTCTGTGTTTTCTCTCTCTCTCTGGTCTCTGACTCTGTTCCTTTTGGCGCACTTTTTAAAGATCTGCTGCCTCTGTGTTTTCTCTCTCTCTCTCTGATCTCCGACTCTGTTCCTTTTGGCGCACTTTTTAAAGATCTGCTGCCTCTATGTTTTCTCTCTCTCTCTCTGGTCTCTGACTCTGTTCCTTTTGGCGCACTTTTTAAAGCTCTGCTCCCACTGTGTTTTCTCTCTCTCTCTCTCTGATCTCCGACTCTGTTCCTTTTGGCGCACTTTTTAAAGATCTGCTGCCTCTGTATTTTCTCTCTCTCTCTCTGATCTCCGACTCTGTTCCTTTTGGCGCACTTTTTAAAGATCTGCTGCCTCTGTGTTTTCTCTCTCTCTCTCTGATCTCCGACTCTGTTCCTTTTGGCGCACTTTTTAAAGATCTGCTGCCTCTGTGTTTTCTCTCTCTCTCTCTGGTCTCTGACTCTGTTCCTTTTGGCGCACTTTTTAAAGATCTGCTGCCTCTATGTTTTCTCTCTCTCTCTCTGGTCTCTGACTCTGTTCCTTTTAGCACGCTTTTTAAAGCTCTGCTCCCACTGTGTTTTCTCTCTCTCTCTCTCTCTGGTCTCTGACTCTGTTCCTTTTGGCGCACTTTTTAAAGATCTGCTGCCTCTGTGTTTTCTCTCTCTCTCTCTGGTCTCTGACTCTGTTCCTTTTGGCGCACTTTTTAAAGATCTGCTGCCTCTGTGTTTTCTCTCTCTCTCTCTGATCTCCGACTCTGTTCCTTTTGGTGCACTTTTTAAAGATCTGCTGCCTCTATATTTTCTCTCTCTCTCTCTGGTCTCTGACTCTGTTCCTTTTGGCGCACTTTTTAAAGCTCTGCTCCCACTGTGTTTTCTCTCTCTCTCTCTCTCTGGTCTCGGACTCTGTTCCTTTTGGCGCACTTTTTAAAGATCTGCTGCCTCTATGTTTTCTCTCTCTCTCTCTGGTCTCTGACTCTGTTCCTTTTAGCACGCTTTTTAAAGCTCTGCTCCCACTGTGTTTTCTCTCTCTCTCTCTCTCTCTGGTCTCTGACTCTGTTCCTTTTGGCGCACTTTTTAAAGATCTGCTGCCTCTGTGTTTTCTCTCTCTCTCTCTGATCTCCGACTCTGTTCCTTTTGGCGCACTTTTTAAAGATCTGCTGCCTCTGTGTTTTCTCTCTCTCTCTGGTCTCTCACTCTGTTCCTTTTGGCGCACTTTTTAAAGATCTGCTGCCTCTGTGTTTTCTCTCTCTCTCTCTGATCTCCGACTCTGTTCCTTTTGGTGCACTTTTTAAAGATCTGCTGCCTCTATGTTTTCTCTCTCTCTCTCTGGTCTCTGACTCTGTTCCTTTTGGCGCACTTTTTAAAGCTCTGCTCCCACTGTGTTTTCTCTCTCTCTCTCTCTCTGGTCTCGGACTCTGTTCCTTTTGGCGCACTTTTTAAAGATCTGCTGCCTCTGTGTTTTCTCTCTCTCTCTCTGATCTCCGACTCTGTTCCTTTTGGCGCACTTTTTAAAGATCTGCTGCCTCTGTGTTTTCTCTCTCTCTGGTCTCTGACTCTGTTCCTTTTGGCGCACTTTTTAAAGATCTGCTGCCTCTGTGTTTTCTCTCTCTCTCTCTGATCTCCGACTCTGTTCCTTTTGGCGCACTTTTTAAAGATCTGCTGCCTCTGTGTTTTCTCTCTCTCTCTGGTCTCTGACTCTGTTCCTTTTGGCGCACTTTTTAAAGATCTGCTGCCTCTATGTTTTCTCTCTCTCTCTCTGGTCTCTGACTCTGTTCCTTTTGGCGCACTTTTTAAAGCTCTGCTCCCACTGTGTTTTCTCTCTCTCTCTCTCTCTCTGGTCTCTGACTCTGTTCCTTTTGGCGCACTTTTTAAAGACCTGCTGCCTCTGTGTTTTCTCTCTCTCTCTCTGATCTCCGACTCTGTTCCTTTTGGCGCACTTTTTAAAGATCTGCTGCCTCTGTGTTTTCTCTCTCTCTCTCTGGTCTCTGACTCTGTTCCTTTTGGCGCACTTTTTAAAGATCTGCTGCCTCTATGTTTTCTCTCTCTCTCTCTGGTCTCTGACTCTGTTCCTTTTAGCACGCTTTTTAAAGCTCTGCTCCCACTGTGTTTTCTCTCTCTCTCTCTCTCTCTGGTCTCTGACTCTGTTCCTTTTGGCGCACTTTTTAAAGATCTGCTGCCTCTGTGTTTTCTCTGTCTCTCTCTGATCTCTGACTCTGTTCCTTTTGGCGCACTTTTTAAAGATCTGCTGCCTCTGTGTTTTCTCTCTCTCTCTCTGATCTCCGACTCTGTTCCTTTTGGCGCACTTTTTAAAGATCTGCTGCCTCTGTGTTTTCACTCTCTCTCTCTGATCTCCGACTCTGTTCCTTTTGGCGCACTTTTTAAAGATCTGCTGCCTCTGTGTGTTCTCTCTCTCTCTGGTCTCTGACTCTGTTCCTTTTGGCGCACTTTTTAAAGATCTGCTGCCTCTGTGTTTTCTCTCTCTCTCTGGTCTCTGACTCTGTTCCTTTTGGCACACTTTTTAAAGATCTGCTGCCTCTGTGTTTTCTCTCTCTCTCTCTGATCTCCCACTCTGTTCCTTTTGGCGCACTTTTTAAAGATCTGCTGCCTCTATGTTTTCTCTCTCTCTCTCTGGTCTCTGACTCTGTTCCTTTTGGCGCACTTTTTAAAGATCTGCTGCCTCTCTGTTTTCTCTATCTCTCTCTGATCTCCGACTGTTCCTTTTGGCGCACTTTTTAAAGATCTGCTGCCTCTGTGTTTTCTCTCTCTCTCTCTGATCTCCGACTCTGTTCCTTTTGGCGCACTTTTTAAAGATCTGCTGCCCCTGTGTTTTCTCTCTCTCTCTGGTCTCTGACTCTGTTCCTTTTGGCGCACTTTTTAAAGATCTGCTGCCTCTGTGTTTTCTCTCTCTCTCTCTGATCTCCGACTCTGTTCCTTTTGGCGCACTTTTTAAAGATCTGCTGCCTCTATGTTTTCTCTCTCTCTCTCTGGTCTCTGACTCTGTTCCTTTTGGCGCACTTTTTAAAGCTCTGCTCCCACTGTGTTTTCTCTCTCTCTCTCTCTCTCTGGTCTCTGACTCTGTTCCTTTTGGCGCACTTTTTAAAGATCTGCTGCCTCTGTGTTTTCTCTCTCGCTCTCTGGTCTCTGACTCTGTTCCTTTTGGCGCACTTTTTAAAGATCTGCTGCCTCTATGTTTTCTCTCTCTCTCTCTGGTTTCTGACTCTGTTCCTTTTAGCACGCTTTTTAAAGCTCTGCTCCCACTGTGTTTTCTCTCTCTCTCTCTCTCTCTGGTCTCTGACTCTGTTCCTTTTGGCGCACTTTTTAAAGATCTGCTGCCTCTGTGTTTTCTCTCTCTCTCTCTGATCTCTGACTCTGTTCCTTTTGGCGCACTTTTTAAAGATCTGCTGCCTCTGTGTTTTCTCTCTCTCTCTCTGATCTCCGACTCAGTTCCTTTTGGCGCACTTTTTAAAGATCTGCTGCCTCTGTGTTTTCTCTCTCTCTCTCTCATCTCCGACTCTGTTCCTTTTGGCGCACTTTTTAAAGATCTGCTGCCTCTGTGTTTTCTCTCTCTCTCTCTGATCTCCGACTCTGTTCCTTTTGGCGCACTTTTTAAAGATCTGCTGCCTCTATGTTTTCTCTCTCTCTCTCTGGTCTCTGACTCTGTTCCTTTTGGCGCACTTTTTAAAGCTCTGCTCCCACTGTGTTTTCTCTCTCTCTCTCTCTCTCTGGTCTCTGACTCTGTTCCTTTTGGCGCACTTTTTAAAGATCTGCTGCCTCTGTGTTTTCTCTCTCTCTCTCTGATCTCCGACTCTGTTCCTTTTGGCGCACTTTTTAAAGATCTGCTGCCTCTGTGTTTTCTCTCTCTCTCTCTGGTCTCTGACTCTGTTCCTTTTGGCGCACTTTTTAAAGATCTGCTGCCTCTATGTTTTCTCTCTCTCTCTCTGGTCTCTGACTCTGTTCCTTTTGGCGCACTTTTTAAAGATCTGCTGCCTCTAAGTTTTCTCTCTCTCTCTCTGGTCTCTGACTCTGTTCCTTTTAGCACGCTTTTTAAAGCTCTGCTCCCACAGTGTTTTCTCTCTCTCTCTCTCTCTCTGGTCTCTGACTCTGTTCCTTTTGGCGCACTTTTTAAAGATCTGCTGCCTCTGTGTTTTCTCTCTCTCTCTCTGATCTCAGACTCTGTTCCTTTTGGCGCACTTTTTAAAGATCTGCTGCCTCTGTGTTTTCTCTCTCTCTCTCTGATCTCCGACTCTGTTCCTTTTGGCGCACTTTTTAAAGATCTGCTGCCTCTGTGTTTTCTCTCTCTCTCTCTGATCTCCGACTCTGTTCCTTTTGGCGCACTTTTTAAAGATCTGCTCCCTCTGTGTTTTCTCTCTCTCTCTCTGATCTCCGACTCTGTTCCTTTTGGCGCACTTTTTAAAGATCTGCTGCCTCTGTGTGTTCTCTCTCTCTCTGGTCTCTGACTCTGTTCCTTTTGGCGCACTTTTTAAAGATCTGCTGCCTCTGTGTTTTCTCTCTCTCTCTGGTCTCTGACTCTGTTCCTTTTGGCACACTTTTTAAAGATCTGCTGCCTCTCTGTTTTCTCTCTCTCTCTCTGATCTCCCACTCTGTTCCTTTTGGCGCACTTTTTAAAGATCTGCTGCCTCTATGTTTTCTCTCTCTCTCTCTGGTCTCTGACTCTGTTCCTTTTGGCGCACTTTTTAAAGCTCTGCTCCCACTGTGTTTTCTCTCTCTCTCTCTCTGATCTCCGACTCTGTTCCTTTTGGCGCACTTTTTAAAGCTCTGATCCCACTGTGTTTTCTCTCTCTCTCTCTCTGATCTCCGACTCTGTTCCTTTTGGCGCACTTTTTAAAGATCTGCTGCCTCTGTGTTTTCTCTCTCTCTCTCTGATCTCCGACTCTGTTCCTTTTGGCGCACTTTTTAAAGATCTGCTGCCCCTGTGTTTTCTCTCTCTCTCTGGTCTCTGACTCTGTTCCTTTTGGCGCACTTTTTAAAGATCTGCTGCCTCTGTGTTTTCTCTCTCTCTCTCTGGTCTCTGACTCTGTTCCTTTTGGCGCACTTTTTAAAGCTCTGATCCCACTGTGTTTTCTCTCTCTCTCTCTCTGATCTCCGACTCTGTTCCTTTTGGCGCACTTTTTAAAGATCTGCTGCCTCTGTGTTTTCTCTCTCTCTCTCTGATCTCCGACTCTGTTCCTTTTGGCGCACTTTTTAAAGATCTGCTGCCCCTGTGTTTTCTCTCTCTCTCTGGTCTCTGACTCTGTTCCTTTTGGCGCACTTTTTAAAGATCTGCTGCCTCTGTGTTTTCTCTCTCTCTCTCTGATCTCCGACTCTGTTCCTTTTGGCGCACTTTTTAAAGATTTGCTGCCTCTGTGTTTTCTCTCTCTCTCTCTGGTCTCTGACTCTGTTCCTTTTGGCGCACTTTTTAAAGCTCTGCTCCCACTGTGTTTTCTCTCTCTCTCTCTCTCTGGTCTCTGACTCTGTTCCTTTTGGCGCACTTTTTAAAGATCTGCTGCCTCTGTGTTTTCTCTCTCTCTCTCTGATCTCCGACTCTGTTCCTTTTGGCGCACTTTTTAAAGATCTGCTGCCTCTGTGTTTTCTCTCTCTCTCTCTGGTCTCTGACTCTGTTCCTTTTGGCGCACTTTTTAAAGATCTGCTGCCTCTATGTTTTCTCTCTCTCTCTCTGGTCTCTGACTCTGTTCCTTTTAGCACGCTTTTTAAAGCTCTGCTCCCACTGTGTTTTCTCTCTCTCTCTCTCTCTCTGGTCTCTGACTCTGTTCCTTTTGGCGCACTTTTTAAAGATCTGCTGCCTCTGTGTTTTCTCTCTCTCTCTCTGATCTCTGACTCTGTTCCTTTTGGCGCACTTTTTAAAGATCTGCTGCCTCTGTGTTTTCTCTCTCTCTCTCTGATCTCCGACTCAGTTCCTTTTGGCGCACTTTTTAAAGATCTGCTGCCTGTGTGTTTTCTCTCTCTCTCTCTCATCTCCGACTCTGTTCCTTTTGGCGCACTTTTTAAAGATCTGCTGCCTCTGTGTTTTCTCTCTCTCTCTCTGATCTCCGACTCTGTTCCTTTTGGCGCACTTTTTAAAGATCTGCTGCCTCTATGTTTTCTCTCTCTCTCTCTGGTCTCTGACTCTGTTCCTTTTGGCGCACTTTTTAAAGCTCTGCTCCCACTGTGTTTTCTCTCTCTCTCTCTCTCTCTGGTCTCTGACTCTGTTCCTTTTGGCGCACTTTTTAAAGATCTGCTGCCTCTGTGTTTTCTCTCTCTCTCTCTGATCTCCGACTCTGTTCCTTTTGGCGCACTTTTTAAAGATCTGCTGCCTCTGTGTTTTCTGTCTCTCTCTCTGATCTCCGACTCTGTTCCTTTTGGCGCACTTTTTAAAGATCTGCTGCCTCTATGTTTTCTCTCTCTCTCTCTGGTCTCTGACTCTGTTCCTTTTGGCGCACTTTTTAAAGCTCTGCTCCCACTGTGTTTTCTCTCTCTCTCTCTCTCTCTGGTCTCTGACTCTGTTCCTTTTGGCGCACTTTTTAAAGATCTGCTGCCTCTGTGTTTTCTCTCTCTCGCTCTGATCTCCGACTCAGTTCCTTTTGGCGCACTTTTTAAAGATCTGCTGCCTGTGTGTTTTCTCTCTCTCTCTCTCATCTCCGACTCTGTTCCTTTTGGCGCACTTTTTAAAGATCTGCTGCCTCTGTGTTTTCTCTCTCTCTCTCTGATCTCCGACTCTGTTCCTTTTGGCGCACTTTTTAAAGATCTGCTGCCTCTATGTTTTCTCTCTCTCTCTCTGGTCTCTGACTCTGTTCCTTTTGGCGCACTTTTTAAAGCTCTGCTCCCACTGTGTTTTCTCTCTCTCTCTCTCTCTCTGGTCTCTGACTCTGTTCCTTTTGGCGCACTTTTTAAAGATCTGCTGCCTCTGTGTTTTCTCTCTCTCTCTCTGATCTCCGACTCTGTTCCTTTTGGCGCACTTTTTAAAGATCTGCTGCCTCTGTGTTTTCTGTCTCTCTCTCTGATCTCCGACTCTGTTCCTTTTGGCGCACTTTTTAAAGATCTGCTGCCTCTATGTTTTCTCTCTCTCTCTCTGGTCTCTGACTCTGTTCCTTTTGGCGCACTTTTTAAAGCTCTGCTCCCACTGTGTTTTCTCTCTCTCTCTCTCTCTCTGGTCTCTGACTCTGTTCCTTTTGGCGCACTTTTTAAAGATCTGCTGCCTCTGTGTTTTCTCTCTCTCTCTCTGATCTCCGACTCTGTTCCTTTTGGCGCACTTTTTAAAGATCTGCTGCCTCTATGTTTTCTCTCTCTATCTCTGGTCTCTGACTCTGTTCCTTTTAGCACGCTTTTTAAAGCTCTGCTCCCACTGTGTTTTCTCTCTCTCTCTCTCTCTCTGGTCTCTGACTCTGTTCCTTTTGGCGCACTTTTTAAAGATCTGCTGCCTCTGTGTTTTCTCTCTCTCTCTCTGATCTCTGACTCTGTTCCTTTTGGCGCACTTTTTAAAGATCTGCTGCCTCTGTGTTTTCTCTCTCTCTCTCTGATCTCCGACTCTGTTCCTTTTGGCGCACTTTTTAAAGATCTGCTGCCTCTGTGTTTTCTCTCTCTCTCTCTGATCTCCGACTCTGTTCCTTTTGGCGCACTTTTTAAAGATCTGCTGCCTCTGTGTTTTCTCTCTCTCTCTCTGATCTCCGACTCTGTTCCTTTTGGCGCACTTTTTAAAGATCTGCTGCCTCTGTGTGTTCTCTCTCTCTCTGGTCTCTGACTCTGTTCCTTTTGGCACACTTTTTAAAGATCTGCTGCCTCTGTGTTTTCTCTCTCTCTCTGGTCTCTGACTCTGTTCCTTTTGGCACACTTTTTAAAGATCTGCTGCCTCTGTGTTTTCTCTCTCTCTCTCTGATCTCCCACTCTGTTCCTTTTGGCGCACTTTTTAAAGATCTGCTGCCTCTATGTTTTCTCTCTCTCTCTCTGGTCTCTGACTCTGTTCCTTTTGGCGCACTTTTTAAAGCTCTGCTCCCACTGTGTTTTCTCTCTCTCTCTCTCTGATCTCCGACTCTGTTCCTTTTGGCGCACTTTTTAAAGATCTGCTGCCTCTGTGTTTTCTCTCTCTCTCTCTGATCTCTGACTCTGTTCCTTTTGGCGCACTTTTTAAAGCTCTGCTCCCACTGTGTTTTCTCTCTCTCTCTCTCTCTCTGGTCTCTGACTCTGTTCCTTTTGGCGCACTTTTTAAAGATCTGCTGCCTCTGTGTTTTCTCTCTCTCTCTCTGATCTCCGACTCTGTTCCTTTTGGCGCACTTTTTAAAGATCTGCTGCCTCTGTGTTTTCTCTCTCTCTCTCTGGTCTCTGACTCTGTTCCTTTTGGCGCACTTTTTAAAGATCTGCTGCCTCTATGTTTTCTCTCTCTCTCTCTGGTCTCTGACTCTGTTCCTTTTAGCACGCTTTTTAACGCTCTGCTCCCACTGTGTTTTCTCTCTCTCTCTCTCTCTCTGGTCTCTGACTCTGTTCCTTTTGGCGCACTTTTTAAAGATCTGCTGCCTCTGTGTTTTCTCTCTCTCTCTCTGATCTCCGACTCTGTTCCTTTTGGCGCACTTTTTAAAGATCTGCTGCCTCTGTGTTTTCTCTCTCTCTCTCTGGTCTCTGACTCTGTTCCTTTTGGCGCACTTTTTAAAGATCTGCTGCCTCTATGTTTTCTCTCTCTCTCTCTGGTCTCTGACTCTGTTCCTTTTAGCACGCTTTTTAAAGCTCTGCTCCCACTGTGTTTTCTCTCTCTCTCTCTCTCTCTGGTCTCTGACTCTTCCTTTTTGCGCACTTTTTAAAGATCTGCTGCCTCTGTGTTTTCTCTCTCTCTCTCTGATCTCCGACTCTGTTCCTTTTGGCGCACTTTTTAAAGATCTGCTGCCTCTGTGTTTTCTCTCTCTCTCTTGTCTCTGACTCTGTTCCTTTTGGCGCACTTTTTAAAGATCTGCTGCCTCTGTGTTTTCTCTCTCTCTCTCTGATCTCCGACTCTGTTCCTTTTGGCGCACTTTTTAAAGATCTGCTGCCTCTGTGTTTTCTCTCTCTCTCTCTGGTCTCTGACTCTGTTCCTTTTGGCGCACTTTTTAAAGATCTGCTGCCTCTATGTTTTCTCTCTCTCTCTCTGGTCTCTGACTCTGTTCCTTTTAGCACGCTTTTTAAAGCTCTGCTCCCACTGTGTTTTCTCTCTCTCTCTCTCTCTCTGGTCTCTGACTCTGTTCCTTTTGGCGCACTTTTTAAAGATCTGCTGCCTCTGTGTTTTCTCTCTCTCTCTCTGATCTCCGACTCTGTTCCTTTTGGCGCACTTTTTAAAGATCTGCTGCCTCTGTGTTTTCTCTCTTTCTCTCTGGTCTCTGACTCTGTTCCTTTTGGCGCACTTTTTAAAGATCTGCTGCCTCTATGTTTTCTCTCTCTCTCTCTGGTCTCTGACTCTGTTCCTTTTAGCACGCTTTTTAAAGCTCTGCTCCCACTGTGTTTTCTCTCTCTCTCTCTCTCTCTGGTCTCTGACTCTTCCTTTTTGCGCACTTTTTAAAGATGTGCTGCCTCTGTGTTTTCTCTCTCTCTCTCTGATCTCCGACTCTGTTGCTTTTGGCGCACTTTTTAAAGATCTGCTGCCTCTGTGTTTTCTCTCTCTCTCTGGTCTCTGACTCTGTTCCTTTTGGCGCACTTTTTAAAGATCTGCTGCCTCTGTGTTTTCTCTCTCTCTCTCTGATCTCCGACTCTGTTCCTTTTGGTGCACTTTTTAAAGATCTGCTGCCTCTATGTTTTCTCTCTCTCTCTCTGGTCTCTGACTCTGCTCCTTTTGGCGCACTTTTTAAAGCTCTGCTCCCACTGTGTTTTCTCTCTCTCTCTCTCTCTGGTCTCTGACTCTGTTCCTTTTGGCGCACTTTTTAAAGATCTGCTGCCTCTGTGTTTTCTCTCTCTCTCTCTGATCTCCGACTCTGTTCCTTTTGGCGCACTTTTTAAAGATCTGCTGCCTCTGTGTTTTCTCTCTCTCTCTCTGGTCTCTGACTCTGTTCCTTTTGGCGCACTTTTTAAAGATCTGCTGCCTCTGTGTTTTCTCTCTCTCTCTCTGATCTCCGACTCTGTTCCTTTTGGCGCACTTTTTAAAGATCTGCTGCCTCTGTGTTTTCTCTCTCTCTCTGGTCTCTGACTCTGTTCCTTTTGGCGCACTTTTTAAAGATCTGCTGCCTCTGTGTTTTCTCTCTCTCTCTCTGATCTCCGACTCTGTTCCTTTTGGCGCACTTTTTAAAGATCTGCTGCCTCTATGTTTTCTCTCTCTCTCTCTGGTCTCTGACTCTGTTCCTTTTGGCGCACTTTTTAAAGCTCTGCTCCCACTGTGTTTTCTCTCTCTCTTTCTCTCTCTGGTCTCTGACTCTGTTCCTTTTGGCGCACTTTTTAAAGATCTGCTGCCTCTGTGTTTTCTCTCTCTCTCTCTGATCTCTGACTCTGTTCCTTTTGGCGCACTTTTTAAAGATCTGCTGCCTCTGTGTTTTCTCTCTCTCTCTCTGGTCTCTGACTCTGTTCCTTTTGGCGCACTTTTTAAAGATCTGCTGCCTCTATGTTTTCTCTCTCTCTCTCTGGTCTCTGACTCTGTTCCTTTTAGCACACTTTTTAAAGCTCTGCTCCCACTGTGTTTTCTCTCTCTCTCTCTCTCTCTGGTCTCTAACTCTGTTCCTTTTGGCGCACTTTTTAAAGATCTGCTGCCTCTGTGTTTTCTCTCTCTCTCTCTGATCTCCGACTCTGTTCCTTTTGGCGCACTTTTTAAAGATCTGCTGCCTCTGTGTTTTCTCTCTCTCTCTCTGATCTCCGACTCTGTTCCTTTTGGCGCACTTTTCAAAGATCTGCTGCCTCTGTGTTTTCTCTCTCTCTCTCTGATCTCCGACTCTGTTCCTTTTGGCGCACTTTTTAAAGATCTGCTGCCTCTGTGTGTTCTCTCTCTCTCTGGTCTCTGACTCTGTTCCTTTTGGCACACTTTTTAAAGATCTGCTGCCTCTGTGTTTTCTCTCTCTCTCTGGTCTCTGACTCTGTTCCTTTTGGCACACTTTTTAAAGATCTGCTGCCTCTGTGTTTTCTCTCTCTCTCTCTGATCTCCCACTCTGTTCCTTTTGGCGCACTTTTTAAAGATCTGCTGCCTCTATGTTTTCTCTCTCTCTCTCTGGTCTCTGACTCTGTTCCTTTTGGCGCACTTTTTAAAGCTCTGCTCCCACTGTGTTTTCTCTCTCTCTCTCTCTGATCTCCGACTCTGTTCCTTTTGGCGCACTTTTTAAAGATCTGCTGCCTCTGTGTTTTCTCTCTCTCTCTCTGATCTCCGACTCTGTTCCTTTTGGCGCACTTTTTAAAGCTCTGCTCCCACTGTGTTTTCTCTCTCTCTCTCTCTCTCTGGTCTCTGACTCTGTTCCTTTTGGCGCGCTTTTTAAAGATCTGCTGCCTCTGTGTTTTCTCTCTCTCTCTCTGATCTCCGACTCTGTTCCTTTTGGCGCACTTTTTAAAGATCTGCTGCCTCTGTGTTTTCTCTCTCTCTCTCTGGTCTCTGACTCTGTTCCTTTTGGCGCACTTTTTAAAGATCTGCTGCCTCTATGTTTTCTCTCTCTCTCTCTGGTCTCTGACTCTGTTCCTTTTAGCACGCTTTTTAAAGCTCTGCTCCCACTGTGTTTTCTCTCTCTCTCTCTCTCTCTGGTCTCTGACTCTGTTCCTTTTGGCGCACTTTTTAAAGATCTGCTGCCTCTGTGTTTTCTCTCTCTCTCTCTGATCTCTGACTCTGTTCCTTTTGGCGCACTTTTTAAAGATCTGCTGCCTCTGTGTTTTCTCTCTCTCTCTCTGATCTCCGACTCAGTTCCTTTTGGCGCACTTTTTAAAGATCTGCTGCCTCTGTGTTTTCTCTCTCTCTCTCTCATCTCCGACTCTGTTCCTTTTAGCACACTTTTTAAAGATCTGCTGCCTCTGTGTTTTCTCTCTCTCTCTCTGGTCTCTGACTCTGTTCCTTTTGGCGCACTTTTTAAAGATCTGCTGCCTCTGTGTTTTCTCTCTCTCTCTCTGATCTCCCACTCTGTTCCTTTTGGCGCACTTTTTAAAGATCTGCTGCCTCTATGTTTTCTCTCTCTCTCTCTGGTCTCTGACTCTGTTCCTTTTGGCGCACTTTTTAAAGCTCTGCTCCCACTGTGTTTTCTCTCTCTCTCTCTCTGATCTCCGACTCTGTTCCTTTTGGCGCACTTTTTAAAGATCTGCTGCCTTTGTGTTTTCTCTCTCTCTCTCTGATCCATGACTCTGTTCCTTTTGGCGCACTTTTTAAAGATCTGCTGCCTCTGTGTTTTCTCTCTCTCTGATCTCCGACTCTGTTCCTTTGGCGCACTTTTTAAAGATCTGCTGCCTCTGTGTTTTCTCTCTCTCTCTGGTCTCTGACTCTGTTCCTTTTGGCGCACTTTTTAAAGATCTGCTGCCTCTGTGTTTTCTCTCTCTCTCGCTGATCTCCGACTCTGTTCCTTTTGGCGCACTTTTTAAAGATCTGCTGCCTCTGTGTTTTCTCTCACTCTCTCTGATCTCCGACTCTGTTCCTTTTGGCGCACTTTTTAAAGATCTGCTGCCTCTGTGTTTTCTCTCTCTCTCTCTGCTCTCTGACTCTGTTCCTTTTGGCGCACTTTTTAAAGATCTGCTGCCTCTATGTTTTCTCTCTCTCTCTCTGGTCTCTGACTCTGTTCCTTTTAGCACGCTTTTTAAAGCTCTGCTCCCACTGTGTTTTCTCTCTCTCTCTCTCTCTCTGGTCTCTGACTCTGTTCCTTTTGGCGCACTTTTTAAAGATCTGCTGCCTCTGTGTTTTCTCTCTCTCTCTCTGATCTCCGACTCTGTTCCTTTTGCCGCACTTTTTAAAGATCTGCTGCCTCTGTGTTTTCTCTCTCTCTCTGGTCTCTGACTCTGTTCCTTTTGGCGCACTTTTTAAAGATCTGCTGCCTCTGTGTTTTCTCTCTCTCTCTCTGATCTCCGACTCTGTTCCTTTTGGTGCACTTTTTAAAGATCTGCTGCCTCTATGTTTTCTCTCTCTCTCTCTGGTCTCTGACTCTGTTCCTTTTGGCGCACTTTTTAAAGCTCTGCTCCCACTGTGTTTTCTCTCTCTCTCTCTGGTCTCTGACTCTGTTCCTTTTGGCGCACTTTATGAAGATCTGCTGCCTCTGTGTTTTCTCTCTCTCTCTGGTCTCTGACTCTGTTCCTTTTGGCACACTTTTTAAAGATCTGCTGCCTCTGTGTTTTCTCTCTCTCTCTCTGATCTCCCACTCTGTTCCTTTTGGCGCTCTTTTTAAAGATCTGCTGCCTCTATGTTTTCTCTCTCTCTCTCTGGTCTCTGACTCTGTTCCTTTTGGCGCACTTTTTAAAGCTCTGATCCCACTTTGTTTTCTCTCTCTCTCTCTCTGATCTCCGACTCTGTTCCTTTTGGCGCACTTTTTAAAGATCTGCTGCCTCTGTGTTTTCTCTCTCTCTCTCTGATCTCCGACTCTGTTCCTTTTGGCGCACTTTTTAAAGATCTGCTGCCTCTGTGTTTTCTCTCTCTCTCTCTGATCTCCGACTCTGTTCCTTTTGGCGCACTTTTTAAAGATCTGCTGCCTCTGTGTTTTCTCTCTCTCTCTGGTCTCTGACTCTGTTCCTTTTGGCGCACTTTTTAAAGATCTGCTGCCTCTGTGTTTTCTCTCTCTCTCTCTGATCTCCGACTCTGTTCCTTTTGGCGCACTTTTTAAAGATCTGCTGCCTCTGTGTTTTCTCTCTCTCTCTCTGATCTCCGACTCTGTTCCTTTTGGCGCACTTTTTAAAGATCTGCTGCCTCTATGTTTTCTCTCTCTCTCTCTGGTCTCTGACTCTGTTCCTTTTGGCGCACTTTTTAAAGCTCTGCTCCCACTGTGTTTTCTCTCTCTCTCTCTCTCTCTGGTCTCTGACTCTGTTCCTTTTGGCGCACTTTTTAAAGATCTGCTGCCTCTGTGTTTTCTCTCTCTCTCTCTGATCTCCGACTCTGTTCCTTTTGGCGCACTTTTTAAAGATCTGCTGCCTCTGTGTTTTCTCTCTCTCTCTCTGGTCTCTGACTCTGTTCCTTTTGGCGCACTTTTTAAAGATCTGCTGCCTCTGTGTTTTCTCTCTCTCTCTGGTCTCTGACTCTGTTCCTTTTGGCGCACTTTTTAAAGATCTGCTGCCTCTGTGTTTTCTGTCTCTCTCTCTGATCTCCGACTCTGTTCCTTTTGGCGCACTTTTTAAAGATCTGCTGCCTCTATGTTTTCTCTCTCTCTCTCTGGTCTCTGACTCTGTTCCTTTTGGCGCACTTTTTAAAGCTCTGCTCCCACTGTGTTTTCTCTCTCTCTCTCTCTCTCTGGTCTCTGACTCTGTTCCTTTTGGCGCACTTTTTAAAGATCTGCTGCCTCTATGTTTTCTCTCTCTATCTCTGGTCTCTGACTCTGTTCCTTTTAGCACGCTTTTTAAAGCTCTGCTCCCACTGTGTTTTCTCTCTCTCTCTCTCTCTCTGGTCTCTGACTCTGTTCCTTTTGGCGCACTTTTTAAAGATCTGCTGCCTCTGTGTTTTCTCTCTCTCTCTCTGATCTCTGACTCTGTTCCTTTTGGCGCACTTTTTAAAGATCTGCTGCCTCTGTGTTTTCTCTCTCTCTCTCTGATCTCCGACTCTGTTCCTTTTGGCGCACTTTTTAAAGATCTGCTGCCTCTGTGTTTTCTCTCTCTCTCTCTGATCTCCGACTCTGTTCCTTTTGGCGCACTTTTTAAAGATCTGCTGCCTCTGTGTTTTCTCTCTCTCTCTCTGATCTCCGACTCTGTTCCTTTTGGCGCACTTTTTAAAGATCTGCTGCCTCTGTGTGTTCTCTCTCTCTCTGGTCTCTGACTCTGTTCCTTTTGGCACACTTTTTAAAGATCTGCTGCCTCTGTGTTTTCTCTCTCTCTCTGGTCTCTGACTCTGTTCCTTTTGGCACACTTTTTAAAGATCTGCTGCCTCTGTGTTTTCTCTCTCTCTCTCTGATCTCCCACTCTGTTCCTTTTGGCGCACTTTTTAAAGATCTGCTGCCTCTATGTTTTCTCTCTCTCTCTCTGGTCTCTGACTCTGTTCCTTTTGGCGCACTTTTTAAAGCTCTGCTCCCACTGTGTTTTCTCTCTCTCTCTCTCTGATCTCCGACTCTGTTCCTTTTGGCGCACTTTTTAAAGATCTGCTGCCTCTGTGTTTTCTCTCTCTCTCTCTGATCTCTGACTCTGTTCCTTTTGGCGCACTTTTTAAAGCTCTGCTCCCACTGTGTTTTCTCTCTCTCTCTCTCTCTCTGGTCTCTGACTCTGTTCCTTTTGGCGCACTTTTTAAAGATCTGCTGCCTCTGTGTTTTCTCTCTCTCTCTCTGATCTCCGACTCTGTTCCTTTTGGCGCACTTTTTAAAGATCTGCTGCCTCTGTGTTTTCTCTCTCTCTCTCTGGTCTCTGACTCTGTTCCTTTTGGCGCACTTTTTAAAGATCTGCTGCCTCTATGTTTTCTCTCTCTCTCTCTGGTCTCTGACTCTGTTCCTTTTAGCACGCTTTTTAAAGCTCTGCTCCCACTGTGTTTTCTCTCTCTCTCTCTCTCTCTGGTCTCTGACTCTGTTCCTTTTGGCGCACTTTTTAAAGATCTGCTGCCTCTGTGTTTTCTCTCTCTCTCTCTGATCTCCGACTCTGTTCCTTTTGGCGCACTTTTTAAAGATCTGCTGCCTCTGTGTTTTCTCTCTCTCTCTCTGGTCTCTGACTCTGTTCCTTTTGGCGCACTTTTTAAAGATCTGCTGCCTCTATGTTTTCTCTCTCTCTCTCTGGTCTCTGACTCTGTTCCTTTTAGCACGCTTTTTAAAGCTCTGCTCCCACTGTGTTTTCTCTCTCTCTCTCTCTCTCTGGTCTCTGACTCTTCCTTTTTGCGCACTTTTTAAAGATCTGCTGCCTCTGTGTTTTCTCTCTCTCTCTCTGATCTCCGACTCTGTTCCTTTTGGCGCACTTTTTAAAGATCTGCTGCCTCTGTGTTTTCTCTCTCTCTCTTGTCTCTGACTCTGTTCCTTTTGGCGCACTTTTTAAAGATCTGCTGCCTCTGTGTTTTCTCTCTCTCTCTCTGATCTCCGACTCTGTTCCTTTTGGCGCACTTTTTAAAGATCTGCTGCCTCTGTGTTTTCTCTCTCTCTCTCTGGTCTCTGACTCTGTTCCTTTTGGCGCACTTTTTAAAGATCTGCTGCCTCTATGTTTTCTCTCTCTCTCTCTGGTCTCTGACTCTGTTCCTTTTAGCACGCTTTTTAAAGCTCTGCTCCCACTGTGTTTTCTCTCTCTCTCTCTCTCTCTGGTCTCTGACTCTGTTCCTTTTGGCGCACTTTTTAAAGATCTGCTGCCTCTGTGTTTTCTCTCTCTCTCTCTGATCTCCGACTCTGTTCCTTTTGGCGCACTTTTTAAAGATCTGCTTCCTCTGTGTTTTCTCTCTTTCTCTCTGGTCTCTGACTCTGTTCCTTTTGGCGCACTTTTTAAAGATCTGCTGCCTCTATGTTTTCTCTCTCTCTCTCTGGTCTCTGACTCTGTTCCTTTTAGCACGCTTTTTAAAGCTCTGCTCCCACTGTGTTTTCTCTCTCTCTCTCTCTCTCTGGTCTCTGACTCTTCCTTTTTGCGCACTTTTTAAAGATCTGCTGCCTCTGTGTTTTCTCTCTCTCTCTCTGATCTCCGACTCTGTTCCTTTTGGCGCACTTTTTAAAGATCTGCTGCCTCTGTGTTTTCTCTCTCTCTCTGGTCTCTGACTCTGTTCCTTTTGGCGCACTTTTTAAAGATCTGCTGCCTCTGTGTTTTCTCTCTCTCTCTCTGATCTCCGACTCTGTTCCTTTTGGTGCACTTTTTAAAGATCTGCTGCCTCTATGTTTTCTCTCTCTCTCTCTGGTCTCTGACTCTGTTCCTTTTGGCGCACTTTTTAAAGCTCTGCTCCCACTGTGTTTTCTCTCTCTCTCTCTCTCTGGTCTCTGACTCTGTTCCTTTTGGCGCACTTTTTAAAGATCTGCTGCCTCTGTGTTTTCTCTCTCTCTCTCTGATCTCCGACTCTGTTCCTTTTGGCGCACTTTTTAAAGATCTGCTGCCTCTGTGTTTTCTCTCTCTCTCTCTGGTCTCTGACTCTGTTCCTTTTGGCGCACTTTTTAAAGATCTGCTGCCTCTGTGTTTTCTCTCTCTCTCTCTGATCTCCGACTCTGTTCCTTTTGGCGCACTTTTTAAAGATCTGCTGCCTCTGTGTTTTCTCTCTCTCTCTGGTCTCTGACTCTGTTCCTTTTGGCGCACTTTTTAAAGATCTGCTGCCTCTGTGTTTTCTCTCTCTCTCTCTGATCTCCGACTCTGTTCCTTTTGGCGCACTTTTTAAAGATCTGCTGCCTCTATGTTTTCTCTCTCTCTCTCTGGTCTCTGACTCTGTTCCTTTTGGCGCACTTTTTAAAGCTCTGCTCCCACTGTGTTTTCTCTCTCTCTTTCTCTCTCTGGTCTCTGACTCTGTTCCTTTTGGCGCACTTTTTAAAGATCTGCTGCCTCTGTGTTTTCTCTCTCTCTCTCTGATCTCTGACTCTGTTCCTTTTGGCGCACTTTTTAAAGATCTGCTGCCTCTGTGTTTTCTCTCTCTCTCTCTGGTCTCTGACTCTGTTCCTTTTGGCGCACTTTTTAAAGATCTGCTGCCTCTATGTTTTCTCTCTCTCTCTCTGGTCTCTGACTCTGTTCCTTTTAGCACGCTTTTTAAAGCTCTGCTCCCACTGTGTTTTCTCTCTCTCTCTCTCTCTCTGGTCTCTAACTCTGTTCCTTTTGGCGCACTTTTTAAAGATCTGCTGCCTCTGTGTTTTCTCTCTCTCTCTCTGATCTCCGACTCTGTTCCTTTTGGCGCACTTTTTAAAGATCTGCTGCCTCTGTGTTTTCTCTCTCTCTCTCTGATCTCCGACTCTGTTCCTTTTGGCGCACTTTTTAAAGATCTGCTGCCTCTGTGTTTTCTCTCTCTCTCTCTGATCTCCGACTCTGTTCCTTTTGGCGCACTTTTTAAAGCTCTGCTGCCTCTGTGTGTTCTCTCTCTCTCTGGTCTCTGACTCTGTTCCTTTTGGCACACTTTTTAAAGATCTGCTGCCTCTGTGTTTTCTCTCTCTCTCTGGTCTCTGACTCTGTTCCTTTTGGCACACTTTTTAAAGATCTGCTGCCTCTGTGTTTTCTCTCTCTCTCTCTGATCTCCCACTCTGTTCCTTTTGGCGCACTTTTTAAAGATCTGCTGCCTCTATGTTTTCTCTCTCTCTCTCTGGTCTCTGACTCTGTTCCTTTTGGCGCACTTTTTAAAGCTCTGCTCCCACTGTGTTTTCTCTCTCTCTCTCTCTGATCTCCGACTCTGTTCCTTTTGGCGCACTTTTTAAAGATCTGCTGCCTCTGTGTTTTCTCTCTCTCTCTCTGATCTCCGACTCTGTTCCTTTTGGCGCACTTTTTAAAGATCTGCTGCCTCTGTGTTTTCTCTCTCTCTCTCTGATCTCTGACTCTGTTCCTTTTGGCGCACTTTATGAAGATCTGCTGCCTCTGTGTTTTCTCTCTCTCTCTCTGATCTCCGACTCAGTTCCTTTTGGCGCACTTTTTAAAGATCTGCTGCCTCTGTGTTTTCTCTCTCTCTCTCTCATCTCCGACTCTGTTCCTTTTAGCACACTTTTTAAAGATCTGCTGCCTCTGTGTTTTCTCTCTCTCTCTCTGGTCTCTGACTCTGTTCCTTTTGGCGCACTTTTTAAAGATCTGCTGCCTCTGTGTTTTCTCTCTCTCTCTCTGATCTCCCACTCTGTTCCTTTTGGCGCACTTTTTAAAGATCTGCTGCCTCTATGTTTTCTCTCTCTCTCTCTGGTCTCTGACTCTGTTCCTTTTGGCGCACTTTTTAAAGCTCTGCTCCCACTGTGTTTTCTCTCTCTCTCTCTCTGATCTCCGACTCTGTTCCTTTTGGCGCACTTTTTAAAGATCTGCTGCCTTTGTGTTTTCTCTCTCTCTCTCTGATCCATGACTCTGTTCCTTTTGGCGCACTTTTTAAAGATCTGCTGCCTCTGTGTTTTCTCTCTCTCTGATCTCCGACTCTGTTCCTTTGGCGCACTTTTTAAAGATCTGCTGCCTCTGTGTTTTCTCTCTCTCTCTGGTCTCTGACTCTGTTCCTTTTGGCGCACTTTTTAAAGATCTGCTGCCTCTGTGTTTTCTCTCTCTCTCGCTGATCTCCGACTCTGTTCCTTTTGGCGCACTTTTTAAAGATCTGCTGCCTCTGTGTTTTCTCTCTCTCTCTCTGATCTCCGACTCTGTTCCTTTTGGCGCACTTTTTAAAGATCTGCTGCCTCTGTGTTTTCTCTCTCTCTCTCTGGTCTCTGACTCTGTTCCTTTTGGCGCACTTTTTAAAGATCTGCTGCCTCTATGTTTTCTCTCTCTCTCTCTGGTCTCTGACTCTGTTCCTTTTAGCACGCTTTTTAAAGCTCTGCTCCCACTGTGTTTTCTCTCTCTCTCTCTCTCTCTGGTCTCTGACTCTGTTCCTTTTGGCGCACTTTTTAAAGATCTGCTGCCTCTGTGTTTTCTCTCTCTCTCTCTGATCTCCGACTCTGTTCCTTTTGCCGCACTTTTTAAAGATCTGCTGCCTCTGTGTTTTCTCTCTCTCTCTGGTCTCTGACTCTGTTCCTTTTGGCGCACTTTTTAAAGATCTGCTGCCTCTGTGTTTTCTCTCTCTCTCTCTGATCTCCGACTCTGTTCCTTTTGGTGCACTTTTTAAAGATCTGCTGCCTCTATGTTTTCTCTCTCTCTCTCTGGTCTCTGACTCTGTTCCTTTTGGCGCACTTTTTAAAGCTCTGCTCCCACTGTGTTTTCTCTCTCTCTCTCTGGTCTCTGACTCTGTTCCTTTTGGCGCACTTTATGAAGATCTGCTGCCTCTGTGTTTTCTCTCTCTCTCTGGTCTCTGACTCTGTTCCTTTTGGCACACTTTTTAAAGATCTGCTGCCTCTGTGTTTTCTCTCTCTCTCTCTGATCTCCCACTCTGTTCCTTTTGGCGCTCTTTTTAAAGATCTGCTGCCTCTATGTTTTCTCTCTCTCTCTCTGGTCTCTGACTCTGTTCCTTTTGGCGCACTTTTTAAAGCTCTGATCCCACTGTGTTTTCTCTCTCTCTCTCTCTGATCTCCGACTCTGTTCCTTTTGGCGCACTTTTTAAAGATCTGCTGCCTCTGTGTTTTCTCTCTCTCTCTCTGATCTCCGACTCTGTTCCTTTTGGCGCACTTTTTAAAGATCTGCTGCCTCTGTGTTTTCTCTCTCTCTCTCTGATCTCCGACTCTGTTCCTTTTGGCGCACTTTTTAAAGATCTGCTGCCTCTGTGTTTTCTCTCTCTCTCTGGTCTCTGACTCTGTTCCTTTTGGCGCACTTTTTAAAGATCTGCTGCCTCTGTGTTTTCTCTCTCTCTCTCTGATCTCCGACTCTGTTCCTTTTGGCGCACTTTTTAAAGATCTGCTGCCTCTATGTTTTCTCTCTCTCTCTCTGGTCTCTGACTCTGTTCCTTTTGGCGCACTTTTTAAAGCTCTGCTCCCACTGTGTTTTCTCTCTCTCTCTCTCTCTCTGGTCTCTGACTCTGTTCCTTTTGGAGCACTTTTTAAAGATCTGCTGCCTCTGTGTTTTCTCTCTCTCTCTCTGATCTCCGACTCTGTTCCTTTTGGCGCACTTTTTAAAGATCTGCTGCCTCTGTGTTTTCTCTCTCTCTCTGGTCTCTGACTCTGTTCCTTTTGGCGCACTTTTTAAAGATCTGCTGCCTCTGTGTTTTCTCTCTCTCTCTCTGATCTCCGACTCTGTTCCTTTTGGTGCACTTTTTAAAGATCTGCTGCCTCTATGTTTTCTCTCTCTCTCTCTGGTCTCTGACTCTGTTCCTTTTGGCGCACTTTTTAAAGCTCTGCTCCCACTGTGTTTTCTCTCTCTCTCTCTGGTCTCTGACTCTGTTCCTTTTGGCGCACTTTATGAAGATCTGCTGCCTCTGTGTTTTCTCTCTCTCTCTGGTCTCTGACTCTGTTCCTTTTGGCACACTTTTTAAAGATCTGCTGCCTCTGTGTTTTCTCTCTCTCTCTCTGATCTCCCACTCTGTTCCTTTTGGCGCACTTTTTAAAGATCTGCTGCCTCTATGTTTTCTCTCTCTCTCTCTGGTCTCTGACTCTGTTCCTTTAGGCGCACTTTTTAAAGCTCTGCTCCCACTGTGTTTTCTCTCTCTCTCTCTCTGATCTCCGACTCTGTTCCTTTTGGCGCACTTTTTAAAGATCTGCTGCCTCTGTGTTTTCTCTCTCTCTCTCTGATCTCCGACTCTGTTCCTTTTGGCGCACTTTTTAAAGATCTGCTGCCTCTGTGTTTTCTCTCTCTCTCTCTGATCTCCGACTCTGTTCCATTTGGCGCACTTTTTAAAGATCTGCTGCCTCTGTGTTTTCTCTCTCTCTCTGGTCTCTGACTCTGTTCCTTTTAGCGCACTTTTTAAAGATCTGCTGCCTCTGTGTTTTCTCTCTCTCTCTCTGATCTCCGACTCTGTTCCTTTTGGCGCACTTTTTAAAGATCTGCTGCCTCTATGTTTTCTCTCTCTCTCTCTGGTCTCTGACTCTGTTCCTTTTGGCGCACTTTTTAAAGCTCTGCTCCCACTGTGTTTTCTCTCTCTCTCTCTCTCTCTGGTCTCTGACTCTGTTCCTTTTGGCACACTTTTTAAAGATCTGCTGCCTCTGTGTTTTCTCTCTCTCTCTCTGATCTCTGACTCTGTTCCTTTTGGCGCACTTTTTAAAGATCTGCTGCCTCTATGTTTTCTCTCTCTCTCTCTGGTCTCTGACTCTGTTCCTTTTAGCACGCTTTTTAAAGCTCTGCTCCCACTGTGTTTTCTCTCTCTCTCTCTCTCTCTGGTCTCTGACTCTGTTCCTTTTGGCGCACTTTTTAAAGATCTGCTGCCTCTATGTTTTCTCTTTCTCTCTCTGGTCTCTGACTCTGTTCCTTTTAGCACGCTTTTTAAAGCTCTGCTCCCACTGTGTTTTCTCTCTCTCTCTCTCTCTCTGGTCTCTGACTCTGTTCCTTTTGGCGCACTTTTTAAAGATCTGCTGCCTCTGTGTTTTCTCTCTCTCTCTCTGATCTCCGACTCTGTTCCTTTTGGCGCACTTTTTAAAGATCTGCTGCCTCTGTGTTTTCTCTCTCTCTCTGGTCTCTGACTCTGTTCCTTTTGGCGCACTTTTTAAAGATCTGCTGCCTCTGTGTTTTCTCTCTCTCTCTCTGATCTCCGACTCTGTTCCTTTTGGTGCACTTTTTAAAGATCTGCTGCCTCTATGTTTTCTCTCTCTCTCTCTGGTCTCTGACTCTGTTCCTTTTGGCGCACTTTTTAAAGCTCTGCTCCCACTGTGTTTTCTCTCTCTCTCTCTGGTCTCTGACTCTGTTCCTTTTGGCGCACTTTATGAAGATCTGCTGCCTCTGTGTTTTCTCTCTCTCTCTGGTCTCTGACTCTGTTCCTTTTGGCACACTTTTTAAAGATCTGCTGCCTCTGTGTTTTCTCTCTCTCTCTCTGATCTCCCACTCTGTTCCTTTTGGCGCTCTTTTTAAAGATCTGCTGCCTCTATGTTTTCTCTCTCTCTCTCTGGTCTCTGACTCTGTTCCTTTTGGCGCACTTTTTAAAGCTCTGATCCCACTGTGTTTTCTCTCTCTCTCTCTCTGATCTCCGACTCTGTTCCTTTTGGCGCACTTTTTAAAGATCTGCTGCCTCTGTGTTTTCTCTCTCTCTCTCTGATCTCCGACTCTGTTCCTTTTGGCGCACTTTTTAAAGATCTGCTGCCTCTGTGTTTTCTCTCTCTCTCTCTGATCTCCGACTCTGTTCCTTTTGGCGCACTTTTTAAAGATCTGCTGCCTCTGTGTTTTCTCTCTCTCTCTGGTCTCTGACTCTGTTCCTTTTGGCGCACTTTTTAAAGATCTGCTGCCTCTGTGTTTTCTCTCTCTCTCTCTGATCTCCGACACTGTTCCTTTTGGCGCACTTTTTAAAGATCTGCTGCCTCTGTGTTTTCTCTCTCTCTCTGGTCTCTGACTGTTCCTTTTGGCGCACTTTTTAAAGATCTGCTGCCTCTGTGTTTTCTTTCTCTCTCTCTGATCTCCGACTCTGTTCCTTTTGGTGCACTTTTTAAAGATCTGCTGCCTCTATGTTTTCTCTCTCTCTCTCTGGTCTCTGACTCTGTTCCTTTTGGCGCACTTTTTAAAGCTCTGCTCCCACTGTGTTTTCTCTCTCTCTCTCTGGTCTCTGACTCAGTTCCTTTTGGCGCACTTTATGAAGATCTGCTGCCTCTGTGTTTTCTCTCTCTCTCTGGTCTCTGACTCTGTTCCTTTTGGCACACTTTTTAAAGATCTGCTGCCTCTGTGTTTTCTCTCTCTCTCTCTGATCTCCCACTCTGTTTCTTTTGGCGCACTTTTTAAAGATCTGCTGCCTCTATGTTTTCTCTCTCTCTCTCTGGTCTCTGACTCTGTTCCTTTTGGCGCACTTTTTAAAGCTCTGCTCCCACTGTGTTTTCTCTCTCTCTCTCTCTGATCTCCGACTCTGTTCCTTTTGGCGCACTTTTTAAAGATCTGCTGCCTCTGTGTTTTCTCTCTCTCTCTCTGATCTCCGACTCTGTTCCTTTTGGCGCACTTTTTAAAGATCTGCTGCCTCTGTGTTTTCTCTCTCTCTCTCTGATCTCCGACTCTGTTCCTTTTGGCGCACTTTTTAAAGATCTGCTGCCTCTGTGTTTTCTCTCTCTCTCTGGTCTCTGACTCTGTTCCTTTTGGCGCACTTTTTAAAGATCTGCTGCCTCTGTGTTTTCTCTCTCTCTCTCTGATCTCCGACTCTGTTCCTTTTGGCGCACTTTTTAAAGATCTGCTGCCTCTATGTTTTCTCTCTCTCTCTCTGGTCTCTGACTCTGTTCCTTTTGGCGCACTTTTTAAAGCTCTGCTCCCACTGTGTTTTCTCTCTCTCTCTCTCTCTCTGGTCTCTGACTCTGTTCCTTTTGGCGCACTTTTTAAAGATCTGCTGCCTCTGTGTTTTCTCTCTCTCTCTCTGATCTCCGACTCTGTTCCTTTTGGCGCACTTTTTAAAGATCTGCTGCCTCTATGTTTTCTCTCTCTCTCTCTGGTCTCTGACTCTGTTCCTTTTAGCACGCTTTTTAAAGCTCTGCTCCCACTGTGTTTTCTCTCTCTCTCTCTCTCTCTGGTCTCTGACTCTGTTCCTTTTGGCGCACTTTTTAAAGATCTGCTGCCTCTATGTTTTCTCTCTCTCTCTCTGGTCTCTGACTCTGTTCCTTTTAGCACGCTTTTTAAAGCGCTGCTCCCACTTTGTTTTCTCTCTCTCTCTCTCTCTCTCTCTGGTCTCTGACTCTGTTCCTTTTGGCGCACTTTTTAAAGATCTGCTGCCTCTGTGTTTTCTCTCTCTCTCTCTGATCTCCGACTCTGTTCCTTTTGGCGCACTTTTTAAAGATCTGCTGCCTCTATGTTTTCTCTCTCTCTCTCTGGTCTCTGACTCTGTTCCTTTTGGCGCACTTTTTAAAGCTCTGCTCCCACTGTGTTTTCTCTCTCTCTTTCTCTCTCTGGTCTCTGACTCTGTTCCTTTTGGCGCACTTTTTAAAGATCTGCTGCCTCTGTGTTTTCTCTCTCCCTCTGGTCTCTGACTCTGTTCCTTTTGGCGCACTTTTTAAAGATCTGCTGCCTCTGTGTTTTCTCTCTCTCTCTCTGATCTCCGACTCTGTTCCTTTTGGCGCACTTTTTAAAGATCTGCTGCCTCTATGTTTTCTCTCTCTCTCTCTGGTCTCTGACTCTGTTCCTTTTGGCGCACTTTTTAAAGCTCTGCTCCCACTGTGTTTTCTCTCTCTCTTTCTCTCTCTGGTCTCTGACTCTGTTCCTTTTGGCGCACTTTTTAAAGATCTGCTGCCTCTGTGTTTTCTCTCTCTCTCTCTGATCTCCGACTCTGTTCCTTTTGGCGCACTTTTTAAAGATCTGCTGCCTCTGTGTTTTCTCTCTCTCTCTCTGGTCTCTGACTCTGTTCCTTTTGGCGCTCTTTTTAAAGATCTGCTGCCTCTATGTTTTCTCTCTCTCTCTCTGGTCTCTGACTCTGTTCCTTTTAGCACGCTTTTTAAAGCTCTGCTCCCACTGTGTTTTCTCTCTCTCTCTCTCTCTCTGGTCTCTGACTCTGTTCCTTTTGGCGCACTTTTTAAAGATCTGCTGCCTCTGTGTTTTCTCTCTCTCTCTCTGATCTCTGACTCTGTTCCTTTTGGCGCACTTTTTAAAGATCTGCTGCCTCTGTGTTTTCTCTCTCTCTCTCTCTGATCTCCGACTCTGTTCCTTTTGGCGCACTTTTTAAAGATCTGCTGCCTCTGTGTTTTCTCTCTCTCTCTCTGATCTCCGACTCTGTTCCTTTTGGCGCACTTTTTAAAGATCTGCTGCCTCTGTGTTTTCTCTCTCTCTCTCTGATCTCCGACTCTGTTCCTTTTGGCGCACTTTTTAAAGATCTGCTGCCTCTGTGTGTTCTCTCTCTCTCTGGTCTCTGACTCTGTTCCTTTTGGCACACTTTTTAAAGATCTGCTGCCTCTGTGTTTTCTCTCTCTCTCTGGTCTCTGACTCTGTTCCTTTTGGCACACTTTTTAAAGATCTGCTGCCTCTGTGTTTTCTCTCTCTCTCTCTGATCTCCCACTCTGTTCCTTTTGGCGCACTTTTTAAAGATCTGCTGCCTCTGTGTTTTCTCTCTCTCTCTCTGATCTCCGACTCTGTTCCTTTTGGCGCACTTTTTAAAGCTCTGCTCCCACTGTGTTTTCTCTCTCTCTCTCTCTCTCTGGTCTCTGACTCTGTTCCTTTTGGCACACTTTTTAAAGATCTGCTGCCTCTGTGTTTTCTCTCTCTCTCTCTGATCTCCGACTCTGTTCCTTTTGGCGCACTTTTTAAAGATCTGCTGCCTCTGTGTTTTCTCTCTCTCTCTCTGGTCTCTGACTCTGTTCCTTTTGGCGCAATTTTTAAAGATCTGCTGCCTCTATGTTTTCTCTCTCTCTCTCTGGTCTCTGACTCTGTTCCTTTTAGCACGCTTTTTAAAGCTCTGCTCCCACTGTGTTTTCTCTCTCTCTCTCTCTCTCTGGTCTCTGACTCTGTTCCTTTTGGCGCACTTTTTAAAGATCTGCTGCCTCTGTGTTTTCTCTCTCTCTCTCTGATCTCTGACTCTGTTCCTTTTGGCGCACTTTTTAAAGATCTGCTGCCTCTGTGTTTTCTCTCTCTCTCTCTGATCTCCGACTCAGTTCCTTTTGGCTCACTTTTTAAAGATCTGCTGCCTCTGTGTTTTCTCTCTCTCTCTCTCATCTCCGACTCTGTTCCTTTTGGCACACTTTTTAAAGATCGGCTGCCTCTGTGTTTTCTCTCTCTCTCTCTGGTCTCTGACTCTGTTCCTTTTGGCGCACTTTTTAAAGATCTGCTGCCTCTGTGTTTTCTCTCTCTCTCTCTGATCTCCCACTCTGTTCCTTTTGGCGCACTTTGTAAAGATCTGCTGCCTCTATGTTTTCTCTCTCTCTCTCTGGTCTCTGACTCTGTTCCTTTTGGCGCACTTTTTAAAGCTCTGCTCCCACTGTGTTTTCTCTCTCTCTCTCTCTGATCTCCGACTCTGTTCCTTTTGGCGCACTTTTTAAAGATCTGCTGCCTCTGTGTTTTCTCTCTCTCTCTCTGATCCATGACTCTGTTCCTTTTGGCGCACTTTTTAAAGATCTGCTGCCTCTGTGTTTTCTCTCTCTCTGATCTCCGACTCTGTTCCTTTGGCGCACTTTTTAAAGATCTGCTGCCTCTGTGTTTTCTCTCTCTCTCTGGTCTCTGACTCTGTTCCTTTTGCCGCACTTTTTAAAGATCTGCTGCCTCTGTGTTTTCTCTCTCTCTCTCTGGTCTCTGACTCTGTTCCTTTTGGCGCACTTTTTAAAGATCTGCTGCCTCTATGTTTTCTCTCTCTCTCTCTGGTCTCTGACTCTGTTCCTTTTAGCACGCTTTTTAAAGCTCTGCTCCCACTGTGTTTTCTCTCTCTCTCTCTCTCTCTGGTCTCTGACTCTGTTCCTTTTGGCGCACTTTTTAAAGATCTGCTGCCTCTGTGTTTTCTCTCTCTCTCTCTGATCTCCGACTCTGTTCCTTTTGGCGCACTTTTTAAAGATCTGCTGCCTCTGTGTTTTCTCTCTCTCTCTGGTCTCTGACTCTGTTCCTTTTGGCGCACTTTTAAAAGATCTGCTGCCTCTGTGTTTTCTCTCTCTCTCTCTGATCTCCGACTCTGTTCCTTTTGGTGCACTTTTTAAAGATCTGCTGCCTCTATGTTTTCTCTCTCTCTCTCTGGTCTCTGACTCTGTTCCTTTTGGCGCACTTTTTAAAGCTCTGCTCCCACTGTGTTTTCTCTCTCTCTCTCTGGTCTCTGACTCTGTTCCTTTTGGCGCACTTTATGAAGATCTGCTGCCTCTGTGTTTTCTCTCTCTCTCTGGTCTCTGACTCTGTTCCTTTTGGCACACTTTTTAAAGATCTGCTGCCTCTGTGTTTTCTCTCTCTCTCTCTGATCTCCCACTCTGTTCCTTTTGGCGCACTTTTTAAAGATCTGCTGCCTCTATGTTTTCTCTCTCTCTCTCTGGTCTCTGACTCTGTTCCTTTTGGCGCACTTTTTAAAGCTCTGCTCCCACTGTGTTTTCTCTCTCTCTCTCTCTGATCTCCGACTCTGTTCCTTTTGGCGCACTTTTTAAAGATCTGCTGCCTCTGTGTTTTCTCTCTCTCTCTCTGATCTCCGACTCTGTTCCTTTTGGCGCACTTTTTAAAGATCTGCTGCCTCTGTGTTTTCTCTCTCTCTCTCTGATCTCCGACTCTGTTCCTTTTGGCGCACTTTTTAAAGATCTGCTGCCTCTGTGTTTTCTCTCTCTCTCTGGTCTCTGACTCTGTTCCTTTTGGCGCACTTTTTAAAGATCTGCTGCCTCTGTGTTTTCTCTCTCTCTCTGATCTCCGACTCTGTTCCTTTTGGCGCACTTTTTAAAGATCTGCTGCCTCTGTGTTTTCTCTCTCTCTCTGGTCTCTGACTCTGTTCCTTTTGGCGCACTTTTTAAAGATCTGCTGCCTCTGTGTTTTCTCTCTCTCTCTCTGATCTCCGACTCTGTTCCTTTTGGCGCACTTTTTAAAGATCTTCTGCCTCTGTGTTTTCTCTCTCTCTCTCTGGTCTCTGACTCTGTTCCTTTTGGCGCACTTTTTAAAGATCTGCTGCCTCTATGTTTTCTCTCTCTCTCTCTGGTCTCTGACTCTGTTCCTTTTAGCACGCTTTTTAAAGCTCTGCTCCCACTGTGTTTTCTCTCTCTCTCTCTCTCTCTGGTCTCTGACTCTGTTCCTTTTGGCGCACGTTTTAAAGATCTGCTGCCTCTGTGTTTTCTCTCTCTCTCTCTGATCTCTGACTCTGTTCCTTTTGGCGCACTTTTTAAAGATCTGCTGCCTCTGTGTTTTCTCTCTCTCTCTCTGATTCCGACTCAGTTCCTTTTGGCGCACTTTTTAAAGATCTGCTGCCTCTGTGTTTTCTCTCTCTCTCTCTCATCTCCGACTCTGTTCCTTTTGGCACACGTTTTAAAGATCTGCTGCCTCTGTGTTTTCTCTCTCTCTCTCTGGTCTCTGACTCTGTTCCTTTTGGCGCACTTTTTAAAGATCTGCTGCCTCTGTGTTTTCTCTCTCTCTCTCTGATCTCCCACTCTGTTCCTTTTGGCGCACTTTTTAAAGATCTGCTGCCTCTATGTTTTCTCTCTCTCTCTCTGGTCTCTGACTCTGTTCCTTTTGGCGCACTTTTTAAAGCTCTGCTCCCACTGTGTTTTCTCTCTCTCTCTCTCTGATCTCCGACTCTGTTCCTTTTGGCGCACTTTTTAAAGATCTGCTGCCTCTGTGTTTTCTTTCTCTCTCTCTGATCTCCGACTCTGTTCCTTTTGGCGCACTTTTTAAAGATCTGCTGCCTCTGTGTTTTCTCTCACTCTCTCTGATCCATGACTCTGTTCCTTTTGGCACACTTTTTAAAGATCTGCTGCCTCTGTGTTTTCTCTCTCTCTCTCTGATCTCCGACTCTGTTCCTTTTGGCGCACTTTTTAAAGATCTGCTGCCTCTGTGTTTTCTCTCTCTCTCTCTGGTCTCTGACTCTGTTCCTTTTGGTGCACTTTTTAAAGCTCTGCTCCCACTGTGTTTTCTCTCTCTCTCTCTGGTCTCTGACTCTGTTCCTTTTGGCGCACTTTATGAAGATCTGCTGCCTCTGTGTTTTCTCTCTCTCTCTGGTCTCTGACTCTGTTCCTTTTGGCACACTTTTTAAAGATCTGCTGCCTCTGTGTTTTCTCTCTCTCTCTCTGATCTCCCACTCTGTTCCTTTTGGCGCACTTTTTAAAGATCTGCTGCCTCTATGTTTTCTCTCTCTCTCTCTGGTCTCTGACTCTGTTCCTTTTGGCGCACTTTTTAAAGCTCTGCTCCCACTGTGTTTTCTCTCTCTCTCTCTCTGATCTCCGACTCTGTTCCTTTTGGCGCACTTTTTAAAGATCTGCTGCCTCTGTGTTTTCTCTCTCTCTCTCTGATCTCCGACTCTGTTCCTTTTGGCGCACTTTTTAAAGATCTGCTGCCTCTGTGTTTTCTCTCTCTCTCTCTGATCTCCGACTCTGTTCCTTTTGGCGCACTTTTTAAAGATCTGCTGCCTCTGTGTTTTCTCTCTCTCTCTGGTCTCTGACTCTGTTCCTTTTGGCGCACTTTTTAAAGATCTGCTGCCTCTGTGTTTTCTCTCTCTCTCTCTGATCTCCGACTCTGTTCCTTTTGGCGCACTTTTTAAAGATCTGCTGCCTCTATGTTTGCTCTCTCTCTCTCTGGTCTCTGACTCTGTTCCTTTTGGCGCACTTTTTAAAGCTCTGCTCCCACTGTGTTTTCTCTCTCTCTCTCTCTCTCTGGTCTCTGACTCTGTTCCTTTTGGCGCACTTTTTAAAGATCTGCTGCCTCTGTGTTTTCTCTCTCTCTCTCTCATCTCTGACTCTGTTCCTTTTGGCACACTTTTTAAAGATCTGCTGCCTCTGTGTTTTCTCTCTCTCTCTCTGGTCTCTGACTCTGTTCCTTTTGGCGCACTTTTTAAAGATCTGCTGCCTCTGTGTTTTCTCTCTCTCTCTCTGATCTCCCACTCTGTTCCTTTTGGCGCACTTTTTAAAGATCTGCTGCCTCTATGTTTTCTCTCTCTCTCTCTGGTCTCTGACTCTGTTCCTTTTGGCGCACTTTTTAAAGCTCTGCTCCCACTGTGTTTTCTCTCTCTCTCTCTCTGATCTCCGACTCTGTTCCTTTTGGCGCACTTTTTAAAGATCTGCTGCCTCTGTGTTTTCTCTCTCTCTCTCTGATCTCTGACTCTGTTCCTTTTGGCGCACTTTTTAAAGATCTGCTGCCTCTGTGTTTTCTCTCTCTCTCTGATCTCGGACTCTGTTCCTTTTGGCGCACTTTTTAAAGATCTGCTGCCTCTGTGTTTTCTCTCTCTCTCTGGTATCTGACTCTGTTCCTTTTGGCGCACTTTTTAAAGATCTGCTGCCTCTGTGTTTTCTCTCTCTCTCGCTGATCTCCGACTCTGTTCCTTTTGGCGCACTTTTTAAAGATCTGCTGCCTCTGTGTTTTCTCTCTCTCTGATCTCCGACTCTGTTCCTTTTGGCGCACTTTTTAAAGATCTGCTGCCTCTGTGTGTTCTCTCTCTCTCTGGTCTCTGACTCTGTTCCTTTTGGCGCACTTTTTAAAGATCTGCTGCCTCTGTGTTTTCTCTCTCTCTCTGGTCTCTGACTCTGTTCCTTTTGGCGCACTTTTTAAAGATCTGCTGCCTCTGTGTTTTCTCTCTCTCTCTCTGATCTCCCACTCTGTTCCTTTTGGCGCACTTTTTAAAGATCTGCTGCCTCTATGTTTTCTCTCTCTCTCTGGTCTCTGACTCTGTTCCTTTTGGCGCACTTTTTAAAGCTCTGCTCCCACTGTGTTTTCTCTCTCTCTCTCTCTGATCTCCGACTCTGTTCCTTTTGGCGCACTTTTTAAAGATCTGCTGCCTCTGTGTTTTCTCTCTCTCTCTCTGATCTCTGACTCTGTTCCTTTTGGCGCACTTTTTAAAGATCTGCTGCCTCTGTGTTTTCTCTCTCTCTCTCTGATCTCCGACTCAGTTCCTTTTGGCGCACTTTTTAAAGATCTGCTGCCTCTGTGTTTTCTCTCTCTCTCTCTCATCTCCGACTCTGTTCCTTTTGGCACACTTTTTAAAGATCTGCTGCCTCTGTGTTTTCTCTCTCTCTCTCTGGTCTCTGACTCTGTTCCTTTTGGCGCACTTTTTAAAGATCTGCTGCCTCTGTGTTTTCTCTCTCTCTCTCTGATCTCCCACTCTGTTCCTTTTGGCGCACTTTTTAAAGATCTGCTGCCTCTATGTTTTCTCTCTCTCTCTCTGGTCTCTGACTCTGTTCCTTTTGGCGCACTTTTTAAAGCTCTGCTCCCACTGTGTTTTCTCTCTCTCTCTCTCTGATCTCCGACTCTGTTCCTTTTGGCGCACTTTTTAAAGATCTGCTGCCTCTGTGTTTTCTCTCTCTCTCTCTCTGATCTCTGACTCTGTTCCTTTTGGCGCACTTTTTAAAGATCTGCTGCCTCTGTGTTTTCTCTCTCTCTCTGATCTCCGACTCTGTTCCTTTTGGCGCACTTTTTAAAGATCTGCTGCCTCTGTGTTTTCTCTCTCTCTCTGGTCTCTGACTCTGTTCCTTTTGGCGCACTTTTTAAAGATCTGCTGCCTCTGTGTTTTCTCTCTCTCTCTCTGATCTCCGACTCTGTTCCTTTTGGCGCACTTTTTAAAGATCTGCTGCCTCTGTGTTTTCTCTCTCTCTCTCTGATCTCCGACTCTGTTCCTTTTGGCGCACTTTTTAAAGATCTGCTGCCTCTGTGTGTTCTCTCTCTCTCTGGTCTCTGACTCTGTTCCTTTTGGCGCACTTTTTAAAGATCTGCTGCCTCTGTGTTTTCTCTCTCTCTCTGGTCTCTGACTCTGTTCCTTTTGGCGCACTTTTTAAAGATCTGCTGCCTCTGTGTTTTCTCTCTCTCTCTCTGATCTCCCACTCTGTTCCTTTTGGCGCACTTTTTAAAGATCTGCTGCCTCTATGTTTTCTCTCTCTCTCTGGTCTCTGACTCTGTTCCTTTTGGCGCACTTTTTAAAGATCTGCTGCCTCTGTGTTTTCTCTCTCTCTCTCTGATCTCTGACTCTGTTCCTTTTGGCGCACTTTTTAAAGCTCTGCTCCCACTGTGTTTTCTCTCTCTCTCTCTCTGATCTCCGACTCTGTTCCTTTTGGCGCACTTTTTAAAGATCTGCTGCCTCTGTGTTTTCTCTCTCTCTCTCTGATCTCCGACTCTGTTCCTTTTGGCGCACTTTTTAAAGATCTGCTGCCTCTGTGTTTTCTCTCTCTCTCTCTGATCTCCGACTCTGTTCCTTTTGGCGCACTTTTTAAAGATCTGCTGCCTCTGTGTTTTCTCTCTCTCTCTGGTCTCCGACTCTGTTCCTTTTGGCGCACTTTTTGAAGATCTGCTGCCTCTGTGTTTTCTCTCTCTCTCTCTGATCTCCGACTCTGTTCCTTTTGGCGCACTTTTTAAAAATCTGCTGCCTCTATGTTTTCTCTCTCTCTCTCTGGTCTCTGACTCTGTTCCTTTTGGCGCACTTTTTAAAGCACTGCTCCCACTGTGTTTTCTCTCTCTCTCTCTCTCTCTGGTCTCTGACTCTGTTCCTTTTGGCGCACTTTTTAAAGATCTGCTGCCTCTGTGTTTTCTCTCTCTCTCTCTGGTCTCTGACTCTGTTCCTTTTGGAGCACTTTTTAAAGATCTGCTGCCTCTATGTTTTCTCTCTCTCTCTCTCTGGTCTCTGACTCTGTTACTTTTAGCACGCTTTTTAAAGCTCTGCTCCCACTGTGTTTTCTCTCTCTCTCTCTCTCTCTGGTCTCTGACTCTGTTCCTTTTGGCGCACTTTTTAAAGATCTGCTGCCTCTGTGTTTTCTCTCTCTCTCTCTGATCTCTCACTCTGTTCCTTTTGGCGCACTTTTTAAAGATCTGCTGCCTCTGTGTTTTCTCTCTCTCTCTCTGATCTCCGACTCTGTTCCTTTTGGCGCACTTTTGAAAGATATGCTGCCTCTGTGTTTTCTCTCACTCTCTGGTCTCTGACTCTGTTCCTTTTGGCGCACTTTTTAAAGATCTGCTGCCACTGTGTTTTCTCTCTCTCTCTCTGATCTCCGACTCAGTTCCTTTTGGCGCACTTTTTAAAGATCTGCTGCCTCTGTGTTTTCTCTCTCTCTCTCTGATCTCCGACTCTGTTCCTTTTGGCGCACTTTTTAAAGATCTGCTGCCTCAGTGTTTTCTCTCTCTCTCTCTGGTCTCTGACTCTGTTCCTTTTGGCGCACTTTTTAAAGCTCTGCTCCCACTGGGTTTTCTCTCTCTCTCTCTCTGATCTCCGACTCTGTTCCTTTTGGCGCACTTTTTAAAGATCTGCTGCCTCTGTGTTTTCTCTCTCTCTCTCTGATCTCCGACTCTGTTCCTTTTGGCGCACTTTTTAAAGATCTGCTGCCTCTGTGTTTTCTCTCTCTCTCTCTGATCTCCGACTCTGTTCCTTTTGGCGCACTTTTTAAAGATCTGCTGCCTCTGTGTTTTCTCTCTCTCTCTGGTCTCTGACTCTGTTCCTTTTGGCTCACTTTTTAAAGATCTGCTGCCTCTGTGTTTTCTCTCTCTCTCTCTGATCTCCGACTCTGTTCCTTTTGGCGCACTTTTTAAAGATCTGCTGCCTCTATGTTTTCTCTCTCTCTCTCTGGTCTCTGACTCTGTTCCTTTTGGCGCACTTTTTAAAGCTCTGCTCCCACTGTGTTTTCTCTCTCTCTCTCTCTCTCTGGTCTCTGACTCTGTTCCTTTTGGCGCACTTTTTAAAGATCTGCTGCCTCTGTGTTTTCTCTCTCTCTCTCTGATCTCCCACTCTGTTCCTTTTGGCGCAATTTTTAAAGATCTGCTGCCTCTATGTTTTCTCTCTCTCTCTCTGGTCTCTGACTCTGTTCCTTTTAGCATGCTTTTTAAAGCTCTGCTCCCACTGTGTTTTCTCTCTCTCTCTCTCTCTCTGGTCTCTGACTCTGTTCCTTTTGGCGCACTTTTTAAAGATCTGCTGCCTCTGTGTTTTCTCTCTCTCTCTCTGATCTCTGACTCTGTTCCTTTTGGCGCACTTTTTAAAGATCTGCTGCCTCTGTGTTTTCTCTCTCTCTCTCTGATCTCCGACTCAGTTCCTTTTGGCGCACTTTTTAAAGATCTGCTGCCTCTGTGTTTTCTCTCTCTCTCTCTCATCTCTGACTCTGTTCCTTTTGCCACACTTTTTAAAGATCTGCTGCCTCTGTGTTTTCTCTCTCTCACTCTGGTCTCTGACTCTGTTCCTTTTGGCGCACTTTTTAAAGATCTGCTGCCTCTGTGTTTTCTCTCTCTCTCTCTGATCTCCCACTCTGTTCCTTTTGGCGCACTTTTTAAAGATCTGCTGCCTCTATGTTTTCTCTCTCTCTCTCTGGTCTCTGACTCTGTTCATTTTGGCGCACTTTTTAAAGCTCTGCTCCCACTGTGTTTTCTCTCTCTCTCTCTCTGATCTCCGACTCTGTTCCTTTTGGCGCACTTTTTAAAGATCTGCTGCCTCTGTGTTTTCTCTCTCTCTCTCTGATCCATGACTCTGTTCCTTTTGGCGCACTTTTTAAAGATCTGCTGCCTCTGTGTTTTCTCTCTCTCTGATCTCCGACTCTGTTCCTTTGGCGCACTTTTTAAAGATCTGCTGCCTCTGTGTTTTCTCTCTCTCTCTGGTCTCTGACTCTGTTCCTTTTGCCGCACTTTTTAAAGATCTGCTGCCTCTGTGTTTTCTCTCTCTCTCTCTGGTCTCTGACTCTGTTCCTTTTGGCGCACTTTTTAAAGATCTGCTGCCTCTATGTTTTCTCTCTCTCTCTCTGGTCTCTGACTCTGTTCCTTTTAGCACGCTTTTTAAAGCTCTGCTCCCACTGTGTTTTCTCTCTCTCTCTCTCTCTCTGGTCTCTGACTCTGTTCCTTTTGGCGCACTTTTTAAAGATCTGCTGCCTCTGTGTTTTCTCTCTCTCTCTCTGATCTCCGACTCTGTTCCTTTTGGCGCACTTTTTAAAGATCTGCTGCCTCTGTGTTTTCTCTCTCTCTCTGGTCTCTGACTCTGTTCCTTTTGGCGCACTTTTTAAAGATCTGCTGCCTCTGTGTTTTCTCTCTCTCTCTCTGATCTCCGACTCTGTTCCTTTTGGTGCACTTTTTAAAGATCTGCTGCCTCTATGTTTTCTCTCTCTCTCTCTGGTCTCTGACTCTGTTCCTTTTGGCGCACTTTTTAAAGCTCTGCTCCCACTGTGTTTTCTCTCTCTCTCTCTGGTCTCTGACTCTGTTCCTTTTGGCGCACTTTATGAAGATCTGCTGCCTCTGTGTTTTCTCTCTCTCTCTGGTCTCTGACTCTGTTCCTTTTGGCACACTTTTTAAAGATCTGCTGCCTCTGTGTTTTCTCTCTCTCTCTCTGATCTCCCACTCTGTTCCTTTTGGCGCACTTTTTAAAGATCTGCTGCCTCTATGTTTTCTCTCTCTCTCTCTGGTCTCTGACTCTGTTCCTTTTGGCGCGCTTTTTAACGCTCTACTCCCACTGTATTTTCTCTCTCTCTCTCTCTGATCTCCGACTCTGTTCCTTTTGGCGCACTTTTTAAAGATCTGCTGCCTCTGTGTTTTCTCTCTCTCTCTCTGATCTCCGACTCTGTTCCTTTTGGCGCACTTTTTAAAGATCTGCTGCCTCTGTGTTTTCTCTCTCTCTCTCTGATCTCCGACTCTGTTCCTTTTGGCGCACTTTTTAAAGATCTGCAGCCTCTGTGTTTTCTCTCTCTCTCTGGTCTCTGACTCTGTTCCTTTTGGCGCACTTTTTAAAGATCTGCTGCCTCTGTGTTTTCTCTCTCTCTCTGATCTCCGACTCTGTTCCTTTTGGCGCACTTTTTAAAGATCTGCTGCCTCTGTGTTTTCTCTCTCTCTCTGGTCTCTGACTCTGTTCCTTTTGGCGCACTTTTTAAAGATCTGCTGCCTCTGTGTTTTCTCTCTCTCTCTCTGATCTCCGACTCTGTTCCTTTTGGCGCACTTTTTAAAGATCTGCTGCCTCTGTGTTTTCTCTCTCTCTCTCTGGTCTCTGACTCTGTTCCTTTTGGCGCACTTTTTAAAGATCTGCTGCCTCTATGTTTTCTCTCTCTCTCTCTGGTCTCTGACTCTGTTCCTTTTAGCACGCTTTTTAAAGCTCTGCTCCCACTGTGTTTTCTCTCTCTCTCTCTCTCTCTGGTCTCTGACTCTGTTCCTTTTGGCGCACTTTTTAAAGATCTGCTGCCTCTGTGTTTTCTCTCTCTCTCTCTGATCTCTGACTCTGTTCCTTTTGGCGCACTTTTTAAAGATCAGCTGCCTCTGTGTTTTCTCTCTCTCTCTCTGATCTCCGACTCAGTTCCTTTTGGCGCACTTTTTAAAGATCTGCTGCCTCTGTGTTTTCTCTCTCTCTCTCTCATCTCCGACTCTGTTCCTTTTGGCACACGTTTTAAAGATCTGCTGCCTCTGTGTTTTCTCTCTCTCTCTCTGATCTCTGACTCTGTTCCTTTTGGCGCACTTTTTAAAGATCTGCTGCCTCTGTGTTTTCTCTCTCTCTCTCTGATCTCCGACTCAGTTCCTTTTGGCGCACTTTTTAAAGATCTGCTGCCTCTGTGTTTTCTCTCTCTCTCTCTCATCTCCGACTCTGTTCCTTTTGGCACACGTTTTAAAGATCTGCTGCCTCTGTGTTTTCTCTCTCTCTCTCTGATCTCTGACTCTGTTCCTTTTGGCGCACTTTTTAAAGATCTGCTGCCTCTGTGTTTTCTCTCTCTCTCTCTGATCTCCGACTCTGTTCCTTTTGGCGCACTTTTTAAAGATCTGCTGCCTCTGTGTTTTCTCTCTCTCTCTCTCATCTCCGACTCTGTTCCTTTTGGCACACGTTTTAAAGATCTGCTGCCTCTGTGTTTTCTCTCTCTCTCTCTGATCTCCCACTCTGTTCCTTTTGGCGCACTTTTTAAAGATCTGCTGCCTCTGTGTTTTCTCTCTCTCTCTGGTCTCTGACTCTGTTCCTTTTGGCGCACTTTTTAAAGATCTGCTGCCTCTGTGTTTTCTCTCTCTCTCTCTGATCTCCGACTCTGTTCCTTTTGGTGCACTTTTTAAAGATCTGCTGCCTCTATGTTTTCTCTCTCTCTCTCTGGTCTCTGACTCTGTTCCTTTTGGCGCACTTTTTAAAGCTCTGCTCCCACTGTGTTTTCTCTCTCTCTCTCTGGTCTCTGACTCTGTTCCTTTTGGCGCTCTTTATGAAGATCTGCTGCCTCTGTGTTTTCTCTCTCTCTCTGGTCTCTGACTCTGTTCCTTTTGGCGCACTTTTTAAAGATCTGCTGCCTCTGTGTTTTCTCTCTCTCTCTCTGATCTCCCACTCTGTTCCTTTTGGCGCACTTTTTAAAGATCTGCTGCCTCTATGTTTTCTCTCTCTCTCTCTGGTCTCTGACTCTGTTCCTTTTGGCGCACTTTTTAAAGATCTGCTGCCTCTATGTTTTCTCTCTCTCTCTCTGGTCTCTGACTCTGTTCCTTTTGGCGCACTTTTTAAAGATCTGCTGCCTCTGTGTTTTCTCTCTCTCTCTCTGATCTCCCACTCTGTTCCTTTTGGCGCACTTTTTAAAGATCTGCTGCCTCTATGTTTTCTCTCTCTCTCTCTGGTCTCTGACTCTGTTCCTTTTGGCGCACTTTTTAAAGATCTGCTGCCTCTATGTTTTCTCTCTCTCTCTCTGGTCTCTGACTCTGTTCCTTTTGGCGCACTTTTTAAAGATCTGCTGCCTCTATGTTTTCTCTCTCTCTCTCTGGTCTCTGACTCTGTTCCTTTTGGCGCACTTTTTAAAGATCTGCTGCCTCTGTGTTTTCTCTCTCTCTCTCTGATCTCCCACTCTGTTCCTTTTGGCGCACTTTTTAAAGATCTGCTGCCTCTATGTTTTCTCTCTCTCTCTCTGGTCTCTGACTCTGTTCCTTTTGGCGCACTTTTTAAAGATCTGCTGCCTCTATGTTTTCTCTCTCTCTCTCTGGTCTCTGACTCTGTTCCTTTTGGCGCACTTTTTAAAGCTCTGCTCCCACTGTGTTTTCTCTCTCTCTCTCTCTGATCTCCGACTCTGTTCCTTTTGGCGCACTTTTTAAAGATCTGCTGCCTCTGTGTTTTCTCTCTCTCTCTCTGATCTCCGACTCTGTTCCTTTTGGCGCACTTTTTAAAGATCTGCTGCCTCTGTGTTTTCTCTCTCTCTCTCTGATCTCCGACTCTGTTCCTTTTGGCGCACTTTTTAAAGATCTGCAGCCTCTGTGTTTTCTCTCTCTCTCTGGTCTCTGACTCTGTTCCTTTTGGCGCACTTTTTAAAGATCTGCTGCCTCTGTGTTTTCTCTCTCTCTCTGATCTCCGACTCTGTTCCTTTTGGCGCACTTTTTAAAGATCTGCTGCCTCTGTGTTTTCTCTCTCTCTCTGGTCTCTGACTCTGTTCCTTTTGGCGCACTTTTTAAAGATCTGCTGCCTCTGTGTTTTCTCTCTCTCTCTCTGATCTCCGACTCTGTTCCTTTTGGCGCACTTTTTAAAGATCTGCTGCCTCTGTGTTTTCTCTCTCTCTCTCTGGTCTCTGACTCTGTTCCTTTTGGCGCACTTTTTAAAGATCTGCTGCCTCTATGTTTTCTCTCTCTCTCTCTGGTCTCTGACTCTGTTCCTTTTAGCACGCTTTTTAAAGCTCTGCTCCCACTGTGTTTTCTCTCTCTCTCTCTCTCTCTCTGGTCTCTGACTCTGTTCCTTTTGGCGCACTTTTTAAAGATCTGCTGCCTCTGTGTTTTCTCTCTCTCTCTCTGATCTCTGACTCTGTTCCTTTTGGCGCACTTTTTAAAGATCTGCTGCCTCTGTGTTTTCTCTCTCTCTCTCTGATCTCCGACTCAGTTCCTTTTGGCGCACTTTTTAAAGATCTGCTGCCTCTGTGTTTTCTCTCTCTCTCTCTCATCTCCGACTCTGTTCCTTTTGGCACACGTTTTAAAGATCTGCTGCCTCTGTGTTTTCTCTCTCTCTCTCTGGTCTCTGACTCTGTTCCTTTTGGCGCACTTTTTAAAGATCTGCTGCCTCTGTGTTTTCTCTCTCTCTCTCTGATGTCCCACTCTGTTCCTTTTGGCGCACTTTTTAAAGATCTGCTGCCTCTATGTTTTCTCTCTCTCTCTCTGGTCTCTGACTCTGTTCCTTTTGGCGCACTTTTTAAAGCTCTGCTCCCACTGTGTTTTCTCTCTCTCTCTCTCTGATCTCCGACTCTGTTCCTTTTGGCGCACTTTTTAAAGATCTGCTGCCTCTGTGTTTTCTCTCTCTCTCTCTGATCCATGACTCTGTTCCTTTTGGCGCACTTTTTAAAGATCTGCTGCCTCTGTGTTTTCTCTCTCTCTGATCTCCGACTCTGTTCCTTTGGCGCACTTTTTAAAGATCTGCTGCCTCTGTGTTTTCTCTCTCTCTCTGGTCTCCGACTCTGTTCCTTTTGGCGCACTTTTTAAAGATCTGCTGCCTCTGTGTTTTCTCTCTCTCTCGCTGATCTCCGACTCTGTTCCTTTTGGCGCACTTTTTAAAGATCTGCTGCCTCTGTGTTTTCTCTCTCTCTCTCTGATCTCCGACTCTGTTCCTTTTGGCGCACTTTTTAAAGATCTGCTGCCTCTGTGTTTTCTCTCTCTCTCTCTGGTCTCTGACTCTGTTCCTTTTGGCGCACTTTTTAAAGATCTGCTGCCTCTATGTTTTCTCTCTCTCTCTCTGGTCTCTGACTCTGTTCCTTTTAGCACGCTTTTTAAAGCTCTGCTCCCACTGTGTTTTCTCTCTCTCTCTCTCTCTCTGGTCTCTGACTCTGTTCCTTTTGGCGCACTTTTTAAAGATCTGCTGCCTCTGTGTTTTCTCTCTCTCTCTCTGATCTCCGACTCTGTTCCTTTTGGCGCACTTTTTAAAGATCTGCTGCCTCTGTGTTTTCTCTCTCTCTCTGGTCTCTGACTCTGTTCCTTTTGGTGCACTTTTTAAAGATCTGCTGCCTCTATGTTTTCTCTCTCTCTCTCTGGTCTCTGACTCTGTTCCTTTTGGCGCACTTTTTAAAGCTCTGCTCCCACTGTGTTTTCTCTCTCTCTCTCTGGTCTCTGACTCTGTTCCTTTTGGCGCACTTTATGAAGATCTGCTGCCTCTGTGTTTTCTCTCTCTCTCTGGTCTCTGACTCTGTTCCTTTTGGCACACTTTTTAAAGATCTGCTGCCTCTGTGTTTTCTCTCTCTCTCTCTGATCTCCCACTCTGTTCCTTTTGGCGCACTTTTTAAAGATCTGCTGCCTCTATGTTTTCTCTCTCTCTCTCTGGTCTCTGACTCTGTTCCTTTTGGCGCACTTTTTAAAGCTCTGCTCCCACTGTGTTTTCTCTCTCTCTCTCTCTCTCTGGTCTCTGACTCTGTTCCTTTTGGCGCACTTTTTAAAGATCTGCTGCCTCTGTGTTTTCTCTCTCTCTCTCTGATCTCTGACTCTGTTCCTTTTGGCGCACTTTTTAAAGCTCTGCTCCCACTGTGTTTTCTCTCTCTCTCTCTCTGATCTCCGACTCTGTTCCTTTTGGCGCACTTTTTAAAGATCTGCTGCCTCTGTGTTTTCTCTCTCTCTCTCTGATCTCCGACTCTGTTCCTTTTGGCGCACTTTTTAAAGATCTGCTGCCTCTGTGTTTTCTCTCTCTCTCTCTGATCTCCGACTCTGTTCCTTTTGGCGCACTTTTTAAAGATCTGCAGCCTCTGTGTTTTCTCTCTCTCTGGTCTCTGACTCTGTTCCTTTTGGCGCACTTTTTAAAGATCTGCTGCCTCTGTGTTTTCTCTCTCTCTCTGATCTCCGACTCTGTTCCTTTTGGCGCACTTTTTAAAGATCTGCTGCCTCTGTGTTTTCTCTCTCTCTCTGGTCTCTGACTCTGTTCCTTTTGGCGCACTTTTTAAAGATCTGCAGCCTCTGTGTTTTCTCTCTCTCTCTCTGATCTCCGACTCTGTTCCTTTTGGCGCACTTTTTAAAGATCTGCTGCCTCTGTGTTTTCTCTCTCTCTCTCTGGTCTCTGACTCTGTTCCTTTTGGCGCACTTTTTAAAGATCTGCTGCCTCTATGTTTTCTCTCTCTCTCTCTGGTCTCTGACTCTGTTCCTTTTAGCACGCTTTTTAAAGCTCTGCTCCCACTGTGTTTTCTCTCTCTCTCTCTCTCTCTGGTCTCTGACTCTGTTCCTTTTGGCGCACTTTTTAAAGATCTGCTGCCTCTGTGTTTTCTCTCTCTCTCTCTGATCTCTGACTCTGTTCCTTTTGGCGCACTTTTTAAAGATCTGCTGCCTCTGTGTTTTCTCTCTCTCTCTCTGATCTCCGACTCAGTTCCTTTTGGCGCACTTTTTAAAGATCTGCTGCCTCTGTGTTTTCTCTCTCTCTCTCTCATCTCCGACTCTGTTCCTTTTGGCACACGTTTTAAAGATCTGCTGCCTCTGTGTTTTCTCTCTCTCTCTCTGGTCTCTGACTCTGTTCCTTTTGGCGCACTTTTTAAAGATCTGCTGCCTCTGTGTTTTCTCTCTCTCTCTCTGATCTCCCACTCTGTTCCTTTTGGCGCACTTTTTAAAGATCTGCTGCCTCTATGTTTTCTCTCTCTCTCTCTGGTCTCTGACTCTGTTCCTTTTGGCGCACTTTTTAAAGCTCTGCTCCCACTGTGTTTTCTCTCTCTCTCTCTCTGATCTCCGACTCTGTTCCTTTTGGCGCACTTTTTAAAGATCTGCTGCCTCTGTGTTTTCTCTCTCTCTCTCTGATCCATGACTCTGTTCCTTTTGGCGCACTTTTTAAAGATCTGCTGCCTCTGTGTTTTCTCTCTCTCTGATCTCCGACTCTGTTCCTTTGGCGCACTTTTTAAAGATCTGCTGCCTCTGTGTTTTCTCTCTCTCTCTGGTCTCTGACTCTGTTCCTTTTGGCGCACTTTTTAAAGATCTGCTGCCTCTGTGTTTTCTCTCTCTCTCGCTGATCTCCGACTCTGTTCCTTTTGGCGCACTTTTTAAAGATCTGCTGCCTCTGTGTTTTCTCTCTCTCTCTCTGATCTCCGACTCTGTTCCTTTTGGCGCACTTTTTAAAGATCTGCTGCCTCTGTGTTTTCTCTCTCTCTCTCTGGTCTCTGACTCTATTCCTTTTGGCGCACTTTTTAAAGATATGCTGCCTCTATGTTTTCTCTCTCTCTCTCTGGTCTCTGACTCTGTTCCTTTTAGCACGCTTTTTAAAGCTCTGCTCCCACTGTGTTTTCTCTCTCTCTCTCTGGTCTCTGACTCTGTTCCTTTTGGCGCACTTTTTAAAGCTCTGCTCCCACTGTGTTTTCTCTCTCTCTCTCTCTCTCTGGTCTCTGACTCTGTTCCTTTTGGCGCACTTTTTAAAGATCTGCTGCCTCTGTGTTTTCTCTCTCTCTCTCTGATCTCCGACTCTGTTCCTTTTGGCGCACTTTTTAAAGATCTGCTGCCTCTGTGTTTTCTCTCTCTCTCTGGTCTCTGACTCTGTTCCTTTTGGTGCACTTTTTAAAGATCTGCTGCCTCTATGTTTTCTCTCTCTCTCTCTGGTCTCTGACTCTGTTCCTTTTGGCGCACTTTTTAAAGCTCTGCTCCCACTGTGTTTTCTCTCTCTCTCTCTGGTCTCTGACTCTGTTCCTTTTGGCGCACTTTATGAAGATCTGCTGCCTCTGTGTTTTCTCTCTCTCTCTGGTCTCTGACTCTGTTCCTTTTGGCACACTTTTTAAAGATCTGCTGCCTCTGTGTTTTCTCTCTCTCTCTCTGATCTCCCACTCTGTTCCTTTTGGCGCACTTTTTAAAGATCTGCTGCCTCTATGTTTTCTCTCTCTCTCTCTGGTCTCTGACTCTGTTCCTTTTGGCGCACTTTTTAAAGCTCTGCTCCCACTGTGTTTTCTCTCTCTCTCTCTCTCTGATCTCCGACTCTGTTCCTTTTGGCGCACTTTTTAAAGATCTGCTGCCTCTGTGTTTTCTCTCTCTCTCTCTGATCTCCGACTCTGTTCCTTTTGGCGCACTTTTTAAAGATCTGCTGCCTCTGTGTTTTCTCTCTCTCTCTCTGATCTCCGACTCTGTTCCTTTTGGCGCACTTTTTAAAGATCTGCTGCCTCTGTGTTTTCTCTCTCTCTCTGGTCTCTGACTCTGTTCCTTTTGGCGCACTTTTTAAAGATCTGCTGCCTCTGTGTTTTCTCTCTCTCTCTCTGATCTCCGACTCTGTTCCTTTTGGCGCACTTTTTAAAGATCTGCTGCCTCTATGTTTTCTCTCTCTCTCTCTGGTCTCTGACTCTGTTCCTTTTGGCGCACTTTTTAAAGCTCTGCTCCCACTGTGTTTTCTCTCTCTCTCTCTCTCTCTGGTCTCTGACTCTGTTCCTTTTGGCGCACTTTTTAAAGATCTGCTGCCTCTGTGTTTTCTCTCTCTCTCTCTGATCTCCGACTCTGTTCCTTTTGGCGCACTTTTTAAAGATCTGCTGCCTCTATGTTTTCTCTCTCTCTCTCTGGTCTCTGACTCTGTTCCTTTTAGCACGCTTTTTAAAGCTCTGCTCCCACTGTGTTTTCTCTCTCTCTCTCTCTCTCTGGTCTCTGACTCTGTTCCTTTTGGCGCACTTTTTAAAGATCTGCTGCCTCTGTGTTTTCTCTCTCTCTCTCTGATCTCTGACTCTGTTCCTTTTGGCGCACTTTTTAAAGATCTGCTGCCTCTGTGTTTTCTCTCTCTCTCTCTGATCTCCGACTCAGTTCCTTTTGGCGCACTTTTTAAAGATCTGCTGCCTCTGTGTTTTCTCTCTCTCTCTCTCATCTCTGACTCTGTTCCTTTTGGCACACTTTTTAAAGATCTGCTGCCTCTGTGTTTTCTCTCTCTCTCTCTGGTCTCTGACTCTGTTCCTTTTGGCGCACTTTTTAAAGATCTGCTGCCTCTGTGTTTTCTCTCTCTCTCTCTGGTCTCTGACTCTGTTCCTTTTGGCGCACTTTTTAAAGCTCTGCTCCCACTGTGTTTTCTCTCTCTCTCTCTCTGATCTCCCACTCTGTTCCTTTTGGCGCACTTTTTAAAGATCTGCTGCCTCTGTGTTTTCTCTCTCTCTCTCTGATCTCTGACTCTGTTCCTTTTGGCGCACTTTTTAAAGATCTGCTGCCTCTGTGTTTTCTCTCTCTCTCTGATCTCGGACTCTGTTCCTTTTGGCGCACTTTTTAAAGATCTGCTGCCTCTGTGTTTTCTCTCTCTCTGGTATCTGACTCTATTCCTTTTGGCGCACTTTTTAAAGATCTGCTGCCTCTGTGTTTTCTCTCTCTCTCGCTGATCTCCGACTCTGTTCCTTTTGGCGCACTTTTTAAAGATCTGCTGCCTCTGTGTTTTCTCTCTCTCTGATCTCCGACTCTGTTCCTTTTGGCGCACTTTTTAAAGATCTGCTGCCTCTGTGTGTTCTCTCTCTCTCTGGTCTCTGACTCTGTTCCTTTTGGCGCACTTTTTAAAGATCTGCTGCCTCTGTGTTTTCTCTCTCTCTCTGGTCTCTGACTCTGTTCCTTTTGGCGCACTTTTTAAAGATCTGCTGCCTCTGTGTTTTCTCTCTCTCTCTCTGATCTCCCACTCTGTTCCTTTTGGCGCACTTTTTAAAGATCTGCTGCCTCTATGTTTTCTCTCTCTCTCTGGTCTCTGACTCTGTTCCTTTTGGCGCACTTTTTAAAGCTCTGCTCCCACTGTGTTTTCTCTCTCTCTCTCTCTGATCTCCGACTCTGTTCCTTTTGGCGCACTTTTTAAAGATCTGCTGCCTCTGTGTTTTCTCTCTCTCTCTCTGATCTCTGACTCTGTTCCTTTTGGCGCACTTTTTAAAGATCTGCTGCCTCTGTGTTTTCTCTCTCTCTCTCTGATCTCCGACTCAGTTCCTTTTGGCGCACTTTTTAAAGATCTGCTGCCTCTGTGTTTTCTCTCTCTCTCTCTCATCTCCGACTCTGTTCCTTTTGGCACACTTTTTAAAGATCTGCTGCCTCTGTGTTTTCTCTCTCTCTCTCTGGTCTCTGACTCTGTTCCTTTTGGCGCACTTTTTAAAGATCTGCTGCCTCTATGTTTTCTCTCTCTCTCTCTGGTCTCTGACTCTGTTCCTTTTGGCGCACTTTTTAAAGCTCTGCTCCCACTGTGTTTTCTCTCTCTCTCTCTCTGATCTCCGACTCTGTTCCTTTTGGCGCACTTTTTAAAGATCTGCTGCCTCTGTGTTTTCTCTCTCTCTCTCTCTGATCTCTGACTCTGTTCCTTTTGGCGCACTTTTTAAAGATCTGCTGCCTCTGTGTTTTCTCTCTCTCTCTGATCTCCGACTCTGTTCCTTTTGGCGCACTTTTTAAAGATCTGCTGCCTCTGTGTTTTCTCTCTCTCTCTCTGATCTCCGACTCTGTTCCTTTTGGCGCACTTTTTAAAGATCTGCTGCCTCTGTGTTTTCTCTCTCTCTCTCTGATCTCCGACTCTGTTCCTTTTGGCGCACTTTTTAAAGATCTGCTGCCTCTGTGTGTTCTCTCTCTCTCTGGTCTCTGACTCTGTTCCTTTTGGCGCACTTTTTAAAGATCTGCTGCCTCTGTGTTTTCTCTCTCTCTCTGGTCTCTGACTCTGTTCCTTTTGGCGCACTTTTTAAAGATCTGCTGCCTCTGTGTTTTCTCTCTCTCTCTCTGATCTCCCACTCTGTTCCTTTTGGCGCACTTTTTAAAGATCTGCTGCCTCTATGTTTTCTCTCTCTCTCTGGTCTCTGACTCTGTTCCTTTTGGCACACTTCTTAAAGATCTGCTGCCTCTGTGTTTTCTCTCTCTCTCTCTGGTCTCTGACTCTGTTCCTTTTGGCGCACTTTTTAAAGATCTGCTGCCTCAGTGTTTTCTCTCATCTCTCTGGTCTCTGACTCTGTTCCTTTTGGCGCACTTTTTAAAGCTCTGCTCCCACTGTGTTTTCTCTCTCTCTCTCTCTGATCTCCGACTCTGTTCCTTTTGGCGCACTTTTTAAAGATCTGCTGCCTCTGTGTTTTCTCTCTCTCTCTCTGATCTCCGACTCTGTTCCTTTTGGCGCACTTTTTAAAGATCTGCTGCCTCTGTGTTTTCTCTCTCTCTCTCTGATCTCCGACTCTGTTCCTTTTGGCGCACTTTTTAAAAATCTGCTGCCTCTATGTTTTCTCTCTCTCTCTCTGGTCTCTGACTCTGTTCCTTTTGGCGCACTTTTTAAAGATCTGCTGCCTCTGTGTTTTCTCTCTCTCTCTCTGATCTCCGACTCTGTTCCTTTTGGCGCACTTTTTAAAGCTCTGCTCCCACTGTGTTTTCTCTCTCTCTCTCTCTCTCTGGTCTCTGACTCTGTTCCTTTTGGCGCACTTTTTAAAGATCTGCTGCCTCTGTGTTTTCTCTCTCTCTCTTTGATCTCTGACTCTGTTCCTTTTGGCGCACTTTTTAAAGATCTGCTGCCTCTGTGTTTTCTCTCTCTCTCTCTGATCTCCGACTCTGTTCCTTTTGGCGCACTTTTGAAAGATCTGCTGCCTCTGTGTTTTCTCTCACTCTCTGGTCTCTGACTCTGTTCCTTTTGGCGCACTTTTTAAAGATCTGCTGCCTCTGTGTTTTCTCTCTCTCTCTCTGATCTCCGACTCAGTTCCTTTTGGCGCACTTTGTAAAGATCTGCTGCCTCTGTGTTTTCTCTCTCTCTCTCTGATCTCCGACTCTGTTCCTTTTGGCACACTTCTTAAAGATCTGCTGCCTCTGTGTTTTCTCTCTCTCTCTCTGGTCTCTGACTCTGTTCCTTTTGGCGCACTTTTTAAAGATCTGCTGCCTCAGTGTTTTCTCTCTCTCTCTCTGGTCTCTGACTCTGTTCCTTTTGGCGCACTTTTTAAAGCTCTGCTCCCACTGTGTTTTCTCTCTCTCTCTCTCTGATCTCCGACTCTGTTCCTTTTGGCGCACTTTTTAAAGATCTGCTGCCTCTGTGTTTTCTCTCTCTCTCTCTGATCTCCGACTCTGTTCCTTTTGGCGCACTTTTTAAAGATCTGCTGCCTCTGTGTTTTCTCTCTCTCTCTCTGATCTCCGACTCTGTTCCTTTTGGCGCACTTTTTAAAGATCTGCTGCCTCTGTGTTTTCTCTCTCTCTCTGGTCTCTGACTCTGTTCCTTTTGGCGCACTTTTTAAAGATCTGCTGCCTCTGTGTTTTCTCTCTCTCTCTCTGATCTCCGACTCTGTTCCTTTTGGCGCACTTTTTAAAGATCTGCTGCCTCTATGTTTTCTCTCTCTCTCTCTGGTCTCTGACTCTGTTCCTTTTGGCGCACTTTTTAAAGCTCTGCTCCCACTGTGTTTTCTCTCTCTCTCTCTCTCTCTGGTCTCTGACTCTTCCTTTTGGCGCACTTTTTAAAGTTCTGCTGCCTCTGTGTTTTCTCTCTCTCTCTCTGATCTCCCACTCTGTTCCTTTTGGCGCAATTTTTAAAGATCTGCTGCCTCTATGTTTTCTCTCTCTCTCTCTGGTCTCTGACTCTGTTCCTTTTAGCACGCTTTTTAAAGCTCTGCTCCCACTGTGTTTTCTCTCTCTCTCTCTCTCTCTGGTCTCTGACTCTGTTCCTTTTGGCGCACTTTTTAAAGATCTGCTGCCTCTGTGTTTTCTCTCTCTCTCTCTGATCTCTGACTCTGTTCCTTTTGGCGCACTTTTTAAAGATCTGCTGCCTCTGTGTTTTCTCTCTCTCTCTCTGATCTCCGACTCAGTTCCTTTTGGCGCACTTTTTAAAGATCTGCTGCCTCTGTGTTTTCTCTCTCTCTCTCTCATCTCCGACTCTGTTCCTTTTGGCACACTTTTTAAAGATCTGCTGCCTCTGTGTTTTCTCTCTCTCACTCTGGTCTCTGACTCTGTTCCTTTTGGCGCACTTTTTAAAGATCTGCTGCCTCTGTGTTTTCTCTCTCTCTCTCTGATCTCCCACTCTGTTCCTTTTGGCGCACTTTTTAAAGATCAGCTGCCTCTATGTTTTCTCTCTCTCTCTCTGGTCTCTGACTCTGTTCCTTTTGGCGCACTTTTTAAAGCTCTGCTCCCACTGTGTTTTCTCTCTCTCTCTCTCTGATCTCCGACTCTGTTCCTTTTGGCGCACTTTTTAAAGATCTGCTGCCTCTGTGTTTTCTCTCTCTCTCTCTGATCTCTGACTCTGTTCCTTTTGGCGCACTTTTTAAAGATCTGCTGCCTCTGTGTTTTCTCTCTCTCTCTGATCTCCGACTCTGTTCCTTTTGGCGCACTTTTTAAAGATCTGCTGCCTCTGTGTTTTCTCTCTCTCTCTGATCTCCGACTCTGTTCCTTTTGGCGCACTTTTTAAAGATCTGCTGCCTCTGTGTTTTCTCTCTCTCTCTGGTCTCTGACTCTGTTCCTTTTGGCGCACTTTTTAAAGATCTGCTGCCTCTGTGTTTTCTCTCTCTCTCTCTGATCTCCGACTCTGTTCCTTTTGGCGCACTTTTTAAAGATCTGCTGCCTCTGTGTTTTCTCTCTCTCTCTCTGATCTCCGACTCTGTTCCTTTTGGCGCACTTTTTAAAGATCTGCTGCCTCTGTGTGTTCTCTCTCTCTCTGGTCTCTGACTCTGTTCCTTTTGGCGCACTTTTTAAAGATCTGCTGCCTCTGTGTTTTCTCTCTCTCTCTGGTCTCTGACTCTGTTCCTTTTGGCGCACTTTTTAAAGATCTGCTGCCTCTGTGTTTTCTCTCTCTCTCTCTGATCTCCCACTCTGTTCCTTTTGGCGCACTTTTTAAAGATCTGCTGCCTCTATGTTTTCTCTCTCTCTCTGGTCTCTGACTCTGTTCCTTTTGGCGCACTTTTTAAAGCTCTGCTCCCACTGTGTTTTCTCTCTCTCTCTCTCTGATCTCCGACTCTGTTCCTTTTGGTGCACTTTTTAAAGATCTGCTGCCTCTGTGTTTTCTCTCTCTCTCTCTGATCTCCGACTCTGTTCCTTTTGGCGCACTTTTTAAAGATCTGCTGCCTCTGTGTTTTCTCTCTCTCTCTCTGATCTCCGACTCTGTTCCTTTTGGCGCACTTTTTAAAGATCTGCTGCCTCTGTGTGTTCTCTCTCTCTCTGGTCTCTGACTCTGTTCCTTTTGGCGCACTTTTTAAAGATCTGCTGCCTCTGTGTTTTCTCTCTCTCTCTGGTCTCTGACTCTGTTCCTTTTGGCGCACTTTTTAAAGATCTGCTGCCTCTGTGTTTTCTCTCTCTCTCTCTGATCTCCCACTCTGTTCCTTTTGGCGCACTTTTTAAAGATCTGCTGCCTCTATGTTTTCTCTCTCTCTCTGGTCTCTGACTCTGTTCCTTTTGGCGCACTTTTTAAAGCTCTGCTCCCACTGTGTTTTCTCTCTCTCTCTCTCTGATCTCCGACTCTGTTCCTTTTGGCGCACTTTTTAAAGATCTGCTGCCTCTGTGTTTTCTCTCTCTCTCTCTGATCTCCGACTCTGTTCCTTTTGGCGCAATTTTTAAAGATCTGCTGCCTCTGTGTTTTCTCTCTCTCTCTCTGATCTCCGACTCTGTTCCTTTTGGCGCACTTTTTAAAGATCTGCTGCCTCTGTGTTTTCTCTCTCTCTCTGGTCTCTGACTCTGTTCCTTTTGGCGCACTTTTTGAAGATCTGCTGCCTCTGTGTTTTCTCTCTCTCTGATCTCCGACTCTGTTCCTTTTGGCGCACTTTTTAAAAATCTGCTGCCTCTATGTTTTCTCTCTCTCTCTCTGGTCTCTGACTCTGTTCCTTTTGGCGCACTTTTTAAAGCTCTGCTACCACTGTGTTTTCTCTCTCTCTCTCTCTCTCTGGTCTCTGACTCTGTTCCTTTTGGCGCACTTTTTAAAGATCTGCTGCCTCTGTGTTTTCTCTCTCTCTCTCTGATCTCCCACTCTGTTCCTTTTGGCGCAATTTTTAAAGATCTGCTGCCTCTGTGTTTTCTCTCTCTCTCTCTGATCTCCCACTCTGTTCCTTTTGGCGCACTTTTTAAAGATCTGCTGCCTCTGTGTTTTCTCTCTCTCTCTCTGATCTCTGACTCTGTTCCTTTTGGCGCACTTTTTAAAGATCTGCTGCCTCTGTGTTTTCTCTCTCTCTCTCTGATCTCCGACTCAGTTCCTTTTGGCGCACTTTTTAAAGATCTGCTGCCTCTGTGTTTTCTCTCTCTCTCTCTCATCTCCGACTCTGTTCCTTTTGGCACACTTTTTAAAGATCTGCTGCCTCTGTGTTTTCTCTCTCTCACTCTGGTCTCTGACTCTGTTCCTTTTGGCGCACTTTTTAAAGATCTGCTGCCTCTGTGTTTTCTCTCTCTCTCTCTGATCTCCCACTCTGTTCCTTTTGGCGCACTTTTTAAAGATCTGCTGCCTCTATGTTTTCTCTCTCTCTCTCTGGTCTCTGACTCTGTTCCTTTTGGCGCACTTTTTAAAGCTCTGCTCCCACTGTGTTTTCTCTCTCTCTCTCTCTGATCTCCGACTCTGTTCCTTTTGGCGCACTTTTTAAAGATCTGCTGCCTCTGTGTTTTCTCTCTCTCTCTCTGATCTCTGACTCTGTTCCTTTTGGCGCACTTTTTAAAGATCTGCTGCCTCTGTGTTTTCTCTCTCTCTCTGATCTCCGACTCTGTTCCTTTTGGCGCACTTTTTAAAGATCTGCTGCCTCTGTGTTTTCTCTCTCTCTCTGATCTCCGACTCTGTTCCTTTTGGCGCACTTTTTAAAGATCTGCTGCCTCTGTGTTTTCTCTCTCTCTCTGGTCTCTGACTCTGTTCCTTTTGGCGCACTTTTTAAAGATCTGCTGCCTCTGTGTTTTCTCTCTCTCTCTCTGATCTCCGACTCTGTTCCTTTTGGCGCACTTTTTAAAGATCTGCTGCCTCTGTGTTTTCTCTCTCTCTCTCTGATCTCCGACTCTGTTCCTTTTGGCGCACTTTTTAAAGATCTGCTGCCTCTATGTTTTCTCTCTCTCTCTGGTCTCTGACTCTGTTCCTTTTGGCGCACTTTTTAAAGCTCTGCTCCCACTGTGTTTTCTCTCTCTCTCTCTCTGATCTCCGACTCTGTTCCTTTTGGCGCACTTTTTAAAGATCTGCTGCCTCTGTGTTTTCTCTCTCTCTCTCTGATCTCCGACTCTGTTCCTTTTGGCGCACTTTTTAAAGATCTGCTGCCTCTGTGTTTTCTCTCTCTCTCTCTGATCTCCGACTCTGTTCCTTTTGGCGCACTTTTTAAAGATCTGCTGCCTCTGTGTGTTCTCTCTCTCTCTGGTCTCTGACTCTGTTCCTTTTGGCGCACTTTTTAAAGATCTGCTGCCTCTGTGTTTTCTCTCTCTCTCTGGTCTCTGACTCTGTTCCTTTTGGCGCACTTTTTAAAGATCTGCTGCCTCTGTGTTTTCTCTCTCTCTCTCTGATCTCCCACTCTGTTCCTTTTGGCGCACTTTTTAAAGATCTGCTGCCTCTATGTTTTCTCTCTCTCTCTGGTCTCTGACTCTGTTCCTTTTGGCGCACTTTTTAAAGCTCTGCTCCCACTGTGTTTTCTCTCTCTCTCTCTCTGATCTCCGACTCTGTTCCTTTTGGCGCACTTTTTAAAGATCTGCTGCCTCTGTGTTTTCTCTCTCTCTCTCTGATCTCCGACTCTGTTCCTTTTGGCGCAATTTTTAAAGATCTGCTGCCTCTGTGTTTTCTCTCTCTCTCTCTGATCTCCGACTCTGTTCCTTTTGGCGCACTTTTTAAAGATCTGCTGCCTCTGTGTTTTCTCTCTCTCTCTGGTCTCTGACTCTGTTCCTTTTGGCGCACTTTTTGAAGATCTGCTGCCTCTGTGTTTTCTCTCTCTCTCTCTGATCTCCGACTCTGTTCCTTTTGGCGCACTTTTTAAAAATCTGCTGCCTCTATGTTTTCTCTCTCTCTCTCTGGTCTCTGACTCTGTTCCTTTTGGCGCACTTTTTAAAGCTCTGCTCCCACTGTGTTTTCTCTCTCTCTCTCTCTCTCTGGTCTCTGACTCTGTTCCTTTTGGCGCACTTTTTAAAGATCTGCTGCCTCTGTGTTTTCTCTCTCTCTCTCTGATCTCCCACTCTGTTCCTTTTGGCGCAATTTTTAAAGATCTGCTGCCTCTATGTTTTCTCTCTCTCTCTCTGGTCTCTGACTCTGTTCCTTTTAGCACGCTTTTTAAAGCTCTGCTCCCACTGTGTTTTCTCTCTCTCTCTCTCTCTCTGGTCTCTGACTCTGTTCCTTTTGGCGCACTTTTTAAAGATCTGCTGCCTCTGTGTTTTCTCTCTCTCTCTCTGATCTCTGACTCTGTTCCTTTTGGCGCACTTTTTAAAGATCTGCTGCCTCTGTGTTTTCTCTCTCTCTCTCTGATCTCCGACTCAGTTCCTTTTGGCGCACTTTTTAAAGATCTGCTGCCTCTGTGTTTTCTCTCTCTCTCTCTCATCTCCGACTCTGTTCCTTTTGGCACACTTTTTAAAGATCTGCTGCCTCTGTGTTTTCTCTCTCTCACTCTGGTCTCTGACTCTGTTCCTTTTGGCGCACTTTTTAAAGATCTGCTGCCTCTGTGTTTTCTCTCTCTCTCTCTGATCTCCCACTCTGTTCCTTTTGGCGCACTTTTTAAAGATCTGCTGCCTCTATGTTTTCTCTCTCTCTCTCTGGTCTCTGACTCTGTTCCTTTTGGCGCACTTTTTAAAGCTCTGCTCCCACTGTGTTTTCTCTCTCTCTCTCTCTGATCTCCGACTCTGTTCCTTTTGGCGCACTTTTTAAAGATCTGCTGCCTCTGTGTTTTCTCTCTCTCTCTCTGATCTCTGACTCTGTTCCTTTTGGCGCACTTTTTAAAGATCTGCTGCCTCTGTGTTTTCTCTCTCTCTCTGATCTCCGACTCTGTTCCTTTTGGCGCACTTTTTAAAGATCTGCTGCCTCTGTGTTTTCTCTCTCTCTCTGATCTCCGACTCTGTTCCTTTTGGCGCACTTTTTAAAGATCTGCTGCCTCTGTGTTTTCTCTCTCTCTCTGGTCTCTGACTCTGTTCCTTTTGGCGCACTTTTTAAAGATCTGCTGCCTCTGTGTTTTCTCTCTCTCTCTCTGATCTCCGACTCTGTTCCTTTTGGCGCACTTTTTAAAGATCTGCTGCCTCTGTGTTTTCTCTCTCTCTCTCTGATCTCCGACTCTGTTCCTTTTGGCGCACTTTTTAAAGATCTGCTGCCTCTGTGTGTTCTCTCTCTCTCTGGTCTCTGACTCTGTTCCTTTTGGCGCACTTTTTAAAGATCTGCTGCCTCTGTGTTTTCTCTCTCTCTCTGGTCTCTGACTCTGTTCCTTTTGGCGCACTTTTTAAAGATCTGCTGCCTCTGTGTTTTCTCTCTCTCTCTCTGATCTCCCACTCTGTTCCTTTTGGCGCACTTTTTAAAGATCTGCTGCCTCTATGTTTTCTCTCTCTCTCTGGTCTCTGACTCTGTTCCTTTTGGCGCACTTTTTAAAGCTCTGCTCCCACTGTGTTTTCTCTCTCTCTCTCTCTGATCTCCGACTCTGTTCCTTTTGGCGCACTTTTTAAAGATCTGCTGCCTCTGTGTTTTCTCTCTCTCTCTCTGATCTCCGACTCTGTTCCTTTTGGCGCACTTTTTAAAGATCTGCTGCCTCTGTGTTTTCTCTCTCTCTCTCTGATCTCCGACTCTGTTCCTTTTGGCGCACTTTTTAAAGATCTGCTGCCTCTGTGTTTTCTCTCTCTCTCTGGTCTCTGACTCTGTTCCTTTTGGCGCACTTTTTGAAGATCTGCTGCCTCTGTGTTTTCTCTCTCTCTCTCTGATCTCCGACTCTGTTCCTTTTGGCGCACTTTTTAAAAATCTGCTGCCTCTATGTTTTCTCTCTCTCTCTCTGGTCTCTGACTCTGTTCCTTTTGGCGCACTTTTTAAAGCTCTGCTCCCACTGTGTTTTCTCTCTCTCTCTCTCTCTCTGGTCTCTGACTCTGTTCCTTTTGGCGCACTTTTTAAAGATCTGCTGCCTCTGTGTTTTCTCTCTCTCTCTCTGATCTCCGACTCTGTTCCTTTTGGCGCACTTTTTAAAGATCTGCTGCCTCTGTGTTTTCTCTCTCTCTCTCTGGTCTCTGACTCTGTTCCTTTTGGAGCACTTTTTAAAGATCTGCTGCCTCTATGTTTTCTCTCTCTCTCTCTCTGGTCTCTGACTCTGTTACTTTTAGCACGCTTTTTAAAGCTCTGCTCCCACTGTGTTTTCTCTCTCTCTCTCTCTCTCTGGTCTCTGACTCTGTTCCTTTTGGCGCACTTTTTAAAGATCTGCTGCCTCTGTGTTTTCTCTCTCTCTCTCTGATCTCTGACTCTGTTCCTTTTGGCGCACTTTTTAAAGATCTGCTGCCTCTGTGTTTTCTCTCTCTCTCTCTGATCTCCGACTCTGTTCCTTTTGGCGCACTTTTGAAAGATCTGCTGCCTCTGTGTTTTCTCTCACTCTCTGGTCTCTGACTCTGTTCCTTTTGGCGCACTTTTTAAAGATCTGCTGCCTCTGTGTTTTCTCTCTCTCTCTCTGATCTCCGACTCAGTTCCTTTTGGCGCACTTTTTAAAGATCTGCTGCCTCTGTGTTTTCTCTCTCTCTCTCTGATCTCCGACTCTGTTCCTTTTGGCGCACTTTTTAAAGATCTGCTGCCTCTATGTTTTCTCTCTCTCTCTCTGGTCTCTGACTCTGTTCCTTTTGGTGCACTTTTTAAAGCTCTGCTCCCACTGTGTTTTCTCTCTCTCTCTCTCTGATCTCCGACTCTGTTCCTTTTGGCGCACTTTTTAAAGATCTGCTGCCTCTGTGTTTTCTCTCTCTCTCTCTGATCTCCGACTCTGTTCCTTTTGGCGCACTTTTTAAAGATCTGCTGCCTCTGTGTTTTCTCTCTCTCTCTCTGATCTCCGACTCTGTTCCTTTTGGCGCACTTTTTAAAGATCTGCTGCCTCTGTGTGTTCTCTCTCTCTCTGGTCTCTGACTCTGTTCCTTTTGGCGCACTTTTTAAAGATCTGCTGCCTCTGTGTTTTCTCTCTCTCTCTCTCTCTCTGGTCTCTGACTCTGTTCCTTTTGGCGCACTTTTTAAAGATCTGCTGCCTCTGTGTTTTCTCTCTCTCTCTCTGATCTCCCACTCTGTTCCTTTTGGCGCACTTTTTAAAGATCTGCTGCCTCTATGTTTTCTCTCTCTCTCTCTGGTCTCTGACTCTGTTCCTTTTGGCGCACTTTTTAAAGCTCTGCTCCCACTGTGTTTTCTCTCTCTCTCTCTCTGATCTCCGACTCTGTTCCTTTTGGCGCACTTTTTAAAGATCTGCTGCCTCTGTGTTTTCTCTCTCTCTCTCTGATCTCCGACTCTGTTCCTTTTGGCGCACTTTTTAAAGATCTGCTGCCTCTGTGTTTTCTCTCTCTCTCTCTGATCTCCGACTCTGCTCCTTTTGGCGCACTTTTTAAAGATCTGCTGCCTCTGTGTTTTCTCTCTCTCTCTGGTCTCTGACTCTGTTCCTTTTGGCGCACTTTTTAAAGATCTGCTGCCTCTGTGTTTTCTCTCTCTCTCTCTCTCTCTCTGGTCTCTGACTCTGTTCCTTTTGGCGCACTTTTTAAAGATCTGCTGCCTCTGTGTTTTCTCTCTCTCTCTCTCTCTCTGGTCTCTGACTCTGTTCCTTTTGGCGCACTTTTTAAAGATCTGCTGCCTCTGTGTTTTCTCTCTCTCTCTCTGATCTCTGACTCTGTTCCTTTTGGCGCACTTTTTAAAGATCTGCTGCCTCTGTGTTTTCTCTCTCTCTCTCTGATCTCCGACTCTGTTCCTTTTGGCGCACTTTTGAAAGATCAGCTGCCTCTGTGTTTTCTCTCACTCTCTGGTCTCTGACTCTGTTCCTTTTGGCGCACTTTTTAAAGCTCTGCTCCCACTGTGTTTTCTCTCTCTCTCTCTCTGATCTCCGACTCTGTTCCTTTTGGCGCACTTTTTAAAGATCTGCTGCCTCTGTGTTTTCTCTCTCTCTCTCTGATCTCCGACTCTGTTCCTTTTGGCGCACTTTTTAAAGATCTGCTGCCTCTGTGTTTTCTCTCTCTCTCTCTGATCTCCGACTCTGTTCCTTTTGGCGCACTTTTTAAAGATCTGCTGCCTCTGTGTGTTCTCTCTCTCTCTGGTCTCTGACTCTGTTCCTTTTGGCGCACTTTTTAAAGATCTGCTGCCTCTGTGTTTTCTCTCTCTCTCTGGTCTCTGACTCTGTTCCTTTTGGCGCACTTTTTAAAGATCTGCTGCCTCTGTGTTTTCTCTCTCTCTCTCTGATCTCCCACTCTGTTCCTTTTGGCGCACTTTTTAAAGATCTGCTGCCTCTATGTTTTCTCTCTCTCTGGTCTCTGACTCTGTTCCTTTTGGCGCACTTTTTAAAGCTCTGCTCCCACTGTGTTTTCTCTCTCTCTCTCTCTGATCTCCGACTCTGTTCCTTTTGGCGCACTTTTTAAAGATCTGCTGCCTCTGTGTTTTCTCTCTCTCTCTCTGATCTCCGACTCTGTTCCTTTTGGCGCAATTTTTAAAGATCTGCTGCCTCTGTGTTTTCTCTCTCTCTCTCTGATCTCCGACTCTGTTCCTTTTGGCGCACTTTTTAAAGATCTGCTGCCTCTGTGTTTTCTCTCTCTCTCTGGTCTCTGACTCTGTTCCTTTTGGCGCACTTTTTGAAGATCTGCTGCCTCTGTGTTTTCTCTCTCTCTCTCTGATCTCCGACTCTGTTCCTTTTGGCGCACTTTTTAAAAATCTGCTGCCTCTATGTTTTCTCTCTCTCTCTCTGGTCTCTGACTCTGTTCCTTTTGGCGCACTTTTTAAAGCTCTGCTCCCACTGTGTTTTCTCTCTCTCTCTCTCTCTCTGGTCTCTGACTCTGTTCCTTTTGGCGCACTTTTTAAAGATCTGCTGCCTCTGTGTTTTCTCTCTCTCTCTCTGATCTCCCACTCTGTTCCTTTTGGCGCAATTTTTAAAGATCTGCTGCCTCTATGTTTTCTCTCTCTCTCTCTGGTCTCTGACTCTGTTCCTTTTAGCACGCTTTTTAAAGCTCTGCTCCCACTGTGTTTTCTCTCTCTCTCTCTCTGGTCTCTGACTCTGTTCCTTTTGGCGCACTTTTTAAAGATCTGCTGCCTCTGTGTTTTCTCTCTCTCTCTCTGATCTCTGACTCTGTTCCTTTTGGCGCACTTTTTAAAGATCTGCTGCCTCTGTGTTTTCTCTCTCTCTCTCTGATCTCCGACTCAGTTCCTTTTGGCGCACTTTTTAAAGATCTGCTGCCTCTGTGTTTTCTCTCTCTCTCTCTCATCTCCGACTCTGTTCCTTTTGGCACACTTTTTAAAGATCTGCTGCCTCTGTGTTTTCTCTCTCCCACTCTGGTCTCTGACTCTGTTCCTTTTGGCGCACTTTTTAAAGATCTGCTGCCTCTGTGTTTTCTCTCTCTCTCTCTGATCTCCCACTCTGTTCCTTTTGGCGCACTTTTTAAAGATCTGCTGCCTCTATGTTTTCTCTCTCTCTCTCTGGTCTCTGACTCTGTTCCTTTTGGCGCACTTTTTAAAGCTCTGCTCCCACTGTGTTTTCTCTCTCTCTCTCTCTGATCTCCGACTCTGTTCCTTTTGGCGCACTTTTTAAAGATCTGCTGCCTCTGTGTTTTCTCTCTCTCTCTCTGATCTCTGACTCTGTTCCTTTTGGCGCACTTTTTAAAGATCTGCTGCCTCTGTGTTTTCTCTCTCTCTCTGATCTCCGACTCTGTTCCTTTTGGCGCACTTTTTAAAGATCTGCTGCCTCTGTGTTTTCTCTCTCTCTCTGATCTCCGACTCTGTTCCTTTTGGCGCACTTTTTAAAGATCTGCTGCCTCTGTGTTTTCTCTCTCTCTCTGGTCTCTGACTCTGTTCCTTTTGGCGCACTTTTTAAAGATCTGCTGCCTCTGTGTTTTCTCTCTCTCTCTCTGATCTCCGACTCTGTTCCTTTTGGCGCACTTTTTAAAGATCTGCTGCCTCTGTGTTTTCTCTCTCTCTCTCTGATCTCCGACTCTGTTCCTTTTGGCGCACTTTTTAAAGATCTGCTGCCTCTGTGTGTTCTCTCTCTCTCTGGTCTCTGACTCTGTTCCTTTTGGCGCACTTTTTAAAGATCTGCTGCCTCTGTGTTTTCTCTCTCTCTCTGGTCTCTGACTCTGTTCCTTTTGGCGCACTTTTTAAAGATCTGCTGCCTCTGTGTTTTCTCTCTCTCTCTCTGATCTCCCACTCTGTTCCTTTTGGCGCACTTTTTAAAGATCTGCTGCCTCTATGTTTTCTCTCTCTCTCTAGTCTCTGACTCTGTTCCTTTTGGCTCACTTTTTAAAGCTCTGCTCCCACTGTGTTTTCTCTCTCTCTCTCTCTGATCTCCGACTCTGTTCCTTTTGGCGCACTTTTTAAAGATCTGCTGCCTCTGTGTTTTCTCTCTCTCTCTCTGATCTCCGACTCTGTTCCTTTTGGCGCACTTTTTAAAGATCTGCTGCCTCTGTGTTTTCTCTCTCTCTCTCTGATCTCCGACTCTGTTCCTTTTGGCGCACTTTTTAAAGATCTGCTGCCTCTGTGTTTTCTCTCTCTCTCTGGTCTCTGACTCTGTTCCTTTTGGCGCACTTTTTGAAGATCTGCTGCCTCTGTGTTTTCTCTCTCTCTCTCTGATCTCCGACTCTGTTCCTTTTGGCGCACTTTTTAAAAATCTGCTGCCTCTATGTTTTCTCTCTCTCTCTCTGGTCTCTGACTCTGTTCCTTTTGGCGCACTTTTTAAAGCTCTGCTCCCACTGTGTTTTCTCTCTCTCTCTCTCTCTCTGGTCTCTGACTCTGTTCCTTTTGGCGCACTTTTTAAAGATCTGCTGCCTCTGTGTTTTCTCTCTCTCTCTCTGATCTCCGACTCTGTTCCTTTTGGCGCACTTTTTAAAGATCTGCTGCCTCTGTGTTTTCTCTCTCTCTCTCTGGTCTCTGACTCTGTTCCTTTTGGAGCACTTTTTAAAGATCTGCTGCCTCTATGTTTTCTCTCTCTCTCTCTCTGGTCTCTGACTCTGTTACTTTTAGCACGCTTTTTAAAGCTCTGCTCCCACTGTGTTTTCTCTCTCTCTCTCTCTCTCTGGTCTCTGACTCTGTTCCTTTTGGCACACTTTTTAAAGATCTGCTGCCTCTGTGTTTTCTCTCTCTCTCTCTGATCTCTGACTCTGTTCCTTTTGGCGCACTTTTTAAAGATCTGCTGCCTCTGTGTTTTCTCTCTCTCTCTCTGATCTCCGACTCTGTTCCTTTTGGCGCACTTTTGAAAGATCTGCTGCCTCTGTGTTTTCTCTCACTCTCTGGTCTCTGACTCTGTTCCTTTTGGCGCACTTTTTAAAGATCTGCTGCCTCTGTGTTTTCTCTCTCTCTCTCTGATCTCCGACTCAGTTCCTTTTGGCGCACTTTTTAAAGATCTGCTGCCTCTGTGTTTTCTCTCTCTCTCTCTGATCTCCGACTCTGTTCCTTTTGGCGCACTTTTTAAAGATCTGCTGCCTCAGTGTTTTCTCTCTCTCTCTCTGATCTCCCACTCTGTTCCTTTTCGCGCACTTTTTAAAGATCTGCTGCCTCTATGTTTTCTCTCTCTCTCTCTGGTCTCTGACTCTGTTCCTTTTGGTGCACTTTTTAAAGCTCTGCTCCCACTGTGTTTTCTCTCTCTCTCTCTCTGATCTCCGACTCTGTTCCTTTTGGCGCACTTTTTAAAGATCTGCTGCCTCTGTGTTTTCTCTCTCTCTCTCTGATCTCCGACTCTGTTCCTTTTGGCGCACTTTTTAAAGATCTGCTGCCTCTGTGTGTTCTCTCTCTCTCTGGTCTCTGACTCTGTTCCTTTTGGCGCACTTTTTAAAGATCTGCTGCCTCTGTGTTTTCTCTCTCTCTCTCTGATCTCCGACTCTGTTCCTTTTGGCGCACTTTTTAAAGATCTGCTGCCTCTGTGTTTTCTCTCTCTCTCTCTGATCTCCCACTCTGTTCCTTTTGGCGCACTTTTTAAAGATCTGCTGCCTCTATGTTTTCTCTCTCTCTCTCTGGTCTCTGACTCTGTTCCTTTTGGCGCACTTTTTAAAGCTCTGCTCCCACTGTGTTTTCTCTCTCTCTCTCTCTGATCTCCGACTCTGTTCCTTTTGGCGCACTTTTTAAAGATCTGCTGCCTCTGTGTTTTCTCTCTCTCTCTCTGATCTCCGACTCTGTTCCTTTTGGCGCACTTTTTAAAGATCTGCTGCCTCTGTGTTTTCTCTCTCTCTCTCTGATCTCCGACTCTGCTCCTTTTGGCGCACTTTTTAAAGATCTGCTGCCTCTGTGTTTTCTCTCTCTCTCTGGTCTCTGACTCTGTTCCTTTTGGCGCACTTTTTAAAGATCTGCTGCCTCTGTGTTTTCTCTCTCTCTCTCTCTCTCTGGTCTCTGACTCTGTTCCTTTTGGCGCACTTTTTAAAGATCTGCTGCCTCTGTGTTTTCTCTCTCTCTCTCTCTCTCTGGTCTCTGACTCTGTTCCTTTTGGCGCACTTTTTAAAGATCTGCTGCCTCTGTGTTTTCTCTCTCTCTCTCTGATCTCCGACTCTGTTCCTTTTGGCGCACTTTTGAAAGATCAGCTGCCTCTGTGTTTTCTCTCACTCTCTGGTCTCTGACTCTGTTCCTTTTGGCGCACTTTTTAAAGATCTGCTGCCTCTGTGTTTTCTCTCTCTCTCTCTGATCTCCGACTCAGTTCCTTTTGGCGCACTTCTTAAAGATCTGCTGCCTCTGTGTTTTCTCTCTCTCTCTCTGGTCTCTGACTCTGTTCCTTTTGGCGCACTTTTTAAAGATCTGCTGCCTCAGTGTTTTCTCTCTCTCTCTCTGATCTCCCACTCTGTTCCTTTTGGCGCACTTTTTAAAGATCTGCTGCCTCTATGTTTTCTCTCTCTCTCTCTGGTCTCTGACTCTGTTCCTTTTGGTGCACTTTTTAAAGCTCTGCTCCCACTGTGTTTTCTCTCTCTCTCTCTCTGATCTCCGACTCTGTTCCTTTTGGCGCACTTTTTAAAGATCTGCTGCCTCTGTGTTTTCTCTCTCTCTCTCTGATCTCCGACTCTGTTCCTTTTGGCGCACTTTTTAAAGATCTGCTGCCTCTGTGTGTTCTCTCTCTCTCTGGTCTCTGACTCTGTTCCTTTTGGCGCACTTTTTAAAGATCTGCTGCCTCTGTGTTTTCTCTCTCTCTCTCTGATCTCCGACTCTGTTCCTTTTGGCGCACTTTTTAAAAATCTGCTGCCTCTATGTTTTCTCTCTCTCTCTCTGGTCTCTGACTCTGTTCCTTTTGGCGCACTTTTTAAAGCTCTGCTCCCACTGTGTTTTCTCTCTCTCTCTCTCTCTCTGGTCTCTGACTCTGTTCCTTTTGGCGCACTTTTTAAAGATCTGCTGCCTCTGTGTTTTCTCTCTCTCTCTCTGATCTCCGACTCTGTTCCTTTTGGCGCACTTTTTAAAGATCTGCTGCCTCTGTGTTTTCTCTCTCTCTCTCTGGTCTCTGACTCTGTTCCTTTTGGAGCACTTTTTAAAGATCTGCTGCCTCTATGTTTTCTCTCTCTCTCTCTCTGGTCTCTGACTCTGTTACTTTTAGCACGCTTTTTAAAGCTCTGCTCCCACTGTGTTTTCTCTCTCTCTCTCTCTCTCTGGTCTCTGACTCTGTTCCTTTTGGCACACTTTTTAAAGATCTGCTGCCTCTGTGTTTTCTCTCTCTCTCTCTGATCTCTGACTCTGTTCCTTTTGGCGCACTTTTTAAAGATCTGCTGCCTCTGTGTTTTCTCTCTCTCTCTCTGATCTCCGACTCTGTTCCTTTTGGCACACTTTTGAAAGATCTGCTGCCTCTGTGTTTTCTCTCACTCTCTGGTCTCTGACTCTGTTCCTTTTGGCGCACTTTTTAAAGATCTGCTGCCTCTGTGTTTTCTCTCTCTCTCTCTGATCTCCGACTCAGTTCCTTTTGGCGCACTTTTTAAAGATCTGCTGCCTCTGTGTTTTCTCTCTCTCTCTCTGATCTCCGACTCTGTTCCTTTTGGCGCACTTTTTAAAGATCTGCTGCCTCAGTGTTTTCTCTCTCTCTCTCTGATCTCCCACTCTGTTCCTTTTGGCGCACTTTTTAAAGATCTGCTGCCTCTATGTTTTCTCTCTCTCTCTCTGGTCTCTGACTCTGTTCCTTTTGGTGCACTTTTTAAAGCTCTGCTCCCACTGTGTTTTCTCTCTCTCTCTCTCTGATCTCCGACTCTGTTCCTTTTGGCGCACTTTTTAAAGATCTGCTGCCTCTGTGTTTTCTCTCTCTCTCTCTGATCTCCGACTCTGTTCCTTTTGGCGCACTTTTTAAAGATCTGCTGCCTCTGTGTGTTCTCTCTCTCTCTGGTCTCTGACTCTGTTCCTTTTGGCGCACTTTTTAAAGATCTGCTGCCTCTGTGTTTTCTCTCTCTCTCTCTGATCTCCGACTCTGTTCCTTTTGGCGCACTTTTTAAAGATCTGCTGCCTCTGTGTTTTCTCTCTCTCTCTCTGATCTCCCACTCTGTTCCTTTTGGCGCACTTTTTAAAGATCTGCTGCCTCTATGTTTTCTCTCTCTCTCTCTGGTCTCTGACTCTGTTCCTTTTGGCGCACTTTTTAAAGCTCTGCTCCCACTGTGTTTTCTCTCTCTCTCTCTCTGATCTCCGACTCTGTTCCTTTTGGCGCACTTTTTAAAGATCTGCTGCCTCTGTGTTTTCTCTCTCTCTCTCTGATCTCCGACTCTGTTCCTTTTGGCGCACTTTTTAAAGATCTGCTGCCTCTGTGTTTTCTCTCTCTCTCTCTGATCTCCGACTCTGCTCCTTTTGGCGCACTTTTTAAAGATCTGCTGCCTCTGTGTTTTCTCTCTCTCTCTGGTCTCTGACTCTGTTCCTTTTGGCGCACTTTTTAAAGATCTGCTGCCTCTGTGTTTTCTCTCTCTCTCTCTCTGGTCTCTGACTCTGTTACTTTTAGCACGCTTTTTAAAGCTCTGCTCCCACTGTGTTTTCTCTCTCTCTCTCTCTCTCTGGTCTCTGACTCTGTTCCTTTTGGCACACTTTTTAAAGATCTGCTGCCTCTGTGTTTTCTCTCTCTCTCTCTGATCTCTGACTCTGTTCCTTTTGGCGCACTTTTTAAAGATCTGCTGCCTCTGTGTTTTCTCTCTCTCTCTCTGATCTCCGACTCTGTTCCTTTTGGCACACTTTTGAAAGATCTGCTGCCTCTGTGTTTTCTCTCACTCTCTGGTCTCTGACTCTGTTCCTTTTGGCGCACTTTTTAAAGATCTGCTGCCTCTGTGTTTTCTCTCTCTCTCTCTGATCTCCGACTCAGTTCCTTTTGGCGCACTTTTTAAAGATCTGCTGCCTCTGTGTTTTCTCTCTCTCTCTCTGATCTCCGACTCTGTTCCTTTTGGCGCACTTTTTAAAGATCTGCTGCCTCAGTGTTTTCTCTCTCTCTCTCTGATCTCCCACTCTGTTCCTTTTGGCGCACTTTTTAAAGATCTGCTGCCTCTATGTTTTCTCTCTCTCTCTCTGGTCTCTGACTCTGTTCCTTTTGGTGCACTTTTTAAAGCTCTGCTCCCACTGTGTTTTCTCTCTCTCTCTCTCTGATCTCCGACTCTGTTCCTTTTGGCGCACTTTTTAAAGATCTGCTGCCTCTGTGTTTTCTCTCTCTCTCTCTGATCTCCGACTCTGTTCCTTTTGGCGCACTTTTTAAAGATCTGCTGCCTCTGTGTGTTCTCTCTCTCTCTGGTCTCTGACTCTGTTCCTTTTGGCGCACTTTTTAAAGATCTGCTGCCTCTGTGTTTTCTCTCTCTCTCTCTGATCTCCGACTCTGTTCCTTTTGGCGCACTTTTTAAAGATCTGCTGCCTCTGTGTTTTCTCTCTCTCTCTCTGATCTCCCACTCTGTTCCTTTTGGCGCACTTTTTAAAGATCTGCTGCCTCTATGTTTTCTCTCTCTCTCTCTGGTCTCTGACTCTGTTCCTTTTGGCGCACTTTTTAAAGCTCTGCTCCCACTGTGTTTTCTCTCTCTCTCTCTCTGATCTCCGACTCTGTTCCTTTTGGCGCACTTTTTAAAGATCTGCTGCCTCTGTGTTTTCTCTCTCTCTCTCTGATCTCCGACTCTGTTCCTTTTGGCGCACTTTTTAAAGATCTGCTGCCTCTGTGTTTTCTCTCTCTCTCTCTGATCTCCGACTCTGCTCCTTTTGGCGCACTTTTTAAAGATCTGCTGCCTCTGTGTTTTCTCTCTCTCTCTGGTCTCTGACTCTGTTCCTTTTGGCGCACTTTTTAAAGATCTGCTGCCTCTGTGTTTTCTCTCTCTCTCTCTCTCTCTGGTCTCTGACTCTGTTCCTTTTGGCGCACTTTTTAAAGATCTGCTGCCTCTGTGTTTTCTCTCTCTCTCTCTCTCTCTGGTCTCTGACTCTGTTCCTTTTGGCGCACTTTTTAAAGATCTGCTGCCTCTGTGTTTTCTCTCTCTCTGATCTCTGACTCTGTTCCTTTTGGCGCACTTTTTAAAGATCTGCTGCCTCTGTGTTTTCTCTCTCTCTCTCTGATCTCCGACTCTGTTCCTTTTGGCGCACTTTTGAAAGATCAGCTGCCTCTGTGTTTTCTCTCACTCTCTGGTCTCTGACTCTGTTCCTTTTGGCGCACTTTTTAAAGATCTGCTGCCTCTGTGTTTTCTCTCTCTCTCTCTGATCTCCGACTCAGTTCCTTTTGGCGCACTTCTTAAAGATCTGCTGCCTCTGTGTTTTCTCTCTCTCTCTCTGGTCTCTGACTCTGTTCCTTTTGGCGCACTTTTTAAAGATCTGCTGCCTCAGTGTTTTCTCTCTCTCTCTCTGATCTCCCACTCTGTTCCTTTTGGCGCACTTTTTAAAGATCTGCTGCCTCTATGTTTTCTCTCTCTCTCTCTGGTCTCTGACTCTGTTCCTTTTGGTGCACTTTTTAAAGCTCTGCTCCCACTGTGTTTTCTCTCTCTCTCTCTCTGATCTCCGACTCTGTTCCTTTTGGCGCACTTTTTAAAGATCTGCTGCCTCTGTGTTTTCTCTCTCTCTCTCTGATCTCCGACTCTGTTCCTTTTGGCGCACTTTTTAAAGATCTGCTGCCTCTGTGTGTTCTCTCTCTCTCTGGTCTCTGACTCTGTTCCTTTTGGCGCACTTTTTAAAGATCTGCTGCCTCTGTGTTTTCTCTCTCTCTCTGGTCTCTGACTCTGTTCCTTTTGGCGCACTTTTTAAAGATCTGCTGCCTCTGTGTTTTCTCTCTCTCTCTCTGATCTCCGACTCTGTTCCTTTTGGCGCACTTTTTAAAGATCTGCTGCCTCTGTGTTTTCTCTCTCTCTCGCTGATCTCTGACTCTGTTCCTTTTGGCGCACTTTTTAAAGATCTGCTGCCTCTTTGTTTTCTCTCTCTCTCTCTGGTCTCTGACTCTGTTCCTTTTGGCGCACTTTTTAAAGATCTGCTGCCTCTGTGTTTTCTCTCTCTCTCTCTGATCTCCCACTCTGTTCCTTTTGGCGCACTTTTTAAAGATCTGCTGCCTCTATGTTTTCTCTCTCTCTCTCTGGTCTCTGACTCTGTTCCTTTTGGCGCACTTTTTAAAGCTCTGCTCCCACTGTGTTTTCTCTCTCTCTCTCTCTGATCTCCGACTCTGTTCCTTTTGGCGCACTTTTTAAAGATCTGCTGCCTCTGTGTTTTCTCTCTCTCTCTCTGATCTCCGACTCTGTTCCTTTTGGCGCACTTTTTAAAGCTCTGCGCCTACTGTGTTTTCTCTCTCTCTCTCTCTGATCTCCCACTCTGTTCCTTTTGGCGCACTTTTTAAAGATCTGCTGCCTCTATGTTTTCTCTCTCTCTCTGGTCTCTGACTCTGTTCCTTTTGGCGCACTTTTTAAAGCTCTGCTCCCACTGTGTTTTCTCTCTCTCTCTCTCTGATCTCCGACTCTGTTCCTTTTGGCGCACTTTTTAAAGATCTGCTGCCTCTGTGTTTTCTCTCTCTCTCTCTGGTCTCTGACTCTGTTCCTTTTGGAGCACTTTTTAAAGATCTGCTGCCTCTATGTTTTCTCTCTCTCTCTCTCTGGTCTCTGACTCTGTTACTTTTAGCACGCTTTTTAAAGCTCTGCTCCCACTGTGTTTTCTCTCTCTCTCTCTCTCTCTGGTCTCTGACTCTGTTCCTTTTGGCGCACTTTTTAAAGATCTGCTGCCTCTGTGTTTTCTCTCTCTCTCTCTGATCTCTGACTCTGTTCCTTTTGGCGCACTTTTTAAAGATCTGCTGCCTCTGTGTTTTCTCTCTCTCTCTCTGATCTCCGACTCTGTTCCTTTTGGCGCACTTTTGAAAGATCTGCTGCCTCTGTGTTTTCTCTCACTCTCTGGTCTCTGACTCTGTTCCTTTTGGCGCACTTTTTAAAGATCTGCTGCCTCTGTGTTTTCTCTCTCTCTCTCTGATCTCCGACTCAGTTCCTTTTGGCGCACTTTTTAAAGATCTGCTGCCTCTGTGTTTTCTCTCTCTCTCTCTGATCTCCGACTCTGTTCCTTTTGGCGCACTTTTTAAAGATCTGCTGCCTCAGTGTTTTCTCTCTCTCTCTCTGATCTCCCACTCTGTTCCTTTTGGCGCACTTTTTAAAGATCTGCTGCCTCTATGTTTTCTCTCTCTCTCTCTGGTCTCTGACTCTGTTCCTTTTGGTGCACTTTTTAAAGCTCTGCTCCCACTGTGTTTTCTCTCTCTCTCTCTCTGATCTCCGACTCTGTTCCTTTTGGCGCACTTTTTAAAGATCTGCTGCCTCTGTGTTTTCTCTCTCTCTCTCTGATCTCCGACTCTGTTCCTTTTGGCGCACTTTTTAAAGATCTGCTGCCTCTGTGTGTTCTCTCTCTCTCTGGTCTCTGACTCTGTTCCTTTTGGCGCACTTTTTAAAGATCTGCTGCCTCTGTGTGTTCTCTCTCTCTCTGGTCTCTGACTCTGTTCCTTTTGGCGCACTTTTTAAAGATCTGCTGCCTCTGTGTTTTCTCTCTCTCTCTCTGATCTCCGACTCTGTTCCTTTTGGCGCACTTTTTAAAGATCTGCTGCCTCTGTGTTTTCTCTCTCTCTCTCTGATCTCCCACTCTGTTCCTTTTGGCGCACTTTTTAAAGATCTGCTGCCTCTATGTTTTCTCTCTCTCTCTCTGGTCTCTGACTCTGTTCCTTTTGGCGCACTTTTTAAAGCTCTGCTCCCACTGTGTTTTCTCTCTCTCTCTCTCTGATCTCCGACTCTGTTCCTTTTGGCGCACTTTTTAAAGATCTGCTGCCTCTGTGTTTTCTCTCTCTCTCTCTGATCTCCGACTCTGTTCCTTTTGGCGCACTTTTTAAAGATCTGCTGCCTCTGTGTTTTCTCTCTCTCTCTCTGATCTCCGACTCTGCTCCTTTTGGCGCACTTTTTAAAGATCTGCTGCCTCTGTGTTTTCTCTCTCTCTCTGGTCTCTGACTCTGTTCCTTTTGGCGCACTTTTTAAAGATCTGCTGCCTCTGTGTTTTCTCTCTCTCTCTCTCTCTCTCTGGTCTCTGACTCTGTTCCTTTTGGCGCACTTTTTAAAGATCTGCTGCCTCTGTGTTTTCTCTCTCTCTCTCTCTCTCTGGTCTCTGACTCTGTTCCTTTTGGCGCACTTTTTAAAGATCTGCTGCCTCTGTGTTTTCTCTCTCTCTCTCTGATCTCTGACTCTGTTCCTTTTGGCGCACTTTTTAAAGATCTGCTGCCTCTGTGTTTTCTCTCTCTCTCTCTGATCTCCGACTCTGTTCCTTTTGGCGCACTTTTGAAAGATCAGCTGCCTCTGTGTTTTCTCTCACTCTCTGGTCTCTGACTCTGTTCCTTTTGGC